>NC_056059.1:15799523-16108928 GCF_016772045.2 Ovis aries | reverse complement strand
TTTGCTTAACAAGTCTTTTAACCTTATATTGTATGCTACATAAACTCCAAGTGCCTCTTGCTAAATTCAAAATTCAAGAAATAGAAGTCTAACGAGCTTTTACTATTATACTGAAATAACAACTTGGCTGTTGTTAAAAAAGATGCTGTTTTGACCTATCATAGAGCAAAACTAAACTGGACTCTATGTATTAAATACTTTATTTCATCTTTTCTGGCATCAGACCCACCAGTTCTCTGCTCTCCATTCCTCACCGTGCGAGTGCCTGCTTCTCGTCTCTTGGCTCTGCGGACCCTCCACTAAGTACTTTCCCCTAGGCCTTTCTTCCTTTACATCTGCCTGTCTTGCACTTGTAATCTTCCCCATGCCCCTTAGCAACCAATGACATGCTTTTTCTTCCTTCTGAGGTTCCCTTGTCTTCATAGCCAGAGGGCTGCTTGCTTGAGGGCAAAGTGTTCAGTCCCTACTGTGGTCCTAGACTCATATACATTCTGTCCTTACGTGTTGGGCTAATTGTCTACTGGTTTGCATCTAATGGTCTAACTGAATCACCTTAAAAATAAGCATCTTTTCTATATTTAATTTGAAAGAGCTCAACTGGAATTCCATCACCTCCGCTAGCTCTGTTGGTAGTGATGCTTCCTAAGGCCCACTTGACTTCACATTCCAGGATGTCTGGCTCTGGTGAGTGATCACATCATCATGATTATCTGGGTCGTGAAGATCTTTTTTGTACAGTTCTTCCATGTATTCTTGCCACCTCCTCTTATTATCTTCTGCTTCTGTTGGATCCATACCATTTCTGTCCTTTATTGAGCCCATCTTTGCATGAAATGTTCCCCCTGTATCCCTAATTTTCTTGAAGAGATCTCTAGTCTTTCCCATTCTGTTGTTTTCCTCTATTTCTTTGCAGTGATCACTGAGGAAGGCTTTCTTACCTCTCCTTGCTATTCTTTGAAACTCTGCATTCAAATTGATATATCTTTCCTTTTCTCCTTTGCTTTTCACTTCTCTTCTTTTTACACTTAATTGTAAGGCCTCTGCAGACAGCCATTTTGCTTTTTTGCATTTCTTCTTCTTGGGGATGGTCTTGCTCCCTGCCTCCAGTACAATGTCATGAACCTCCGTCCATTGTTCATCAGGCACTCTGTCTATCAGATCTAGTCCCATAAATCTATTTGTTACTTCCACTGTATAATCATAAGGGATTTGATTTAGGTCATACCTAAGTGGTTTTCCCTACTTTCTTCAATTTAAGTCTGAATTTGGCAATAAGGAATTCATGATCTGAGCCACCGTCACCTCCTGGTCTTGTTTTTGCTAACTGTATAGAGCTTCTCCATCTTTGGCTACAAATAATATAATCAATCTGACTTTGGTGTTGGCCATCTGGTGATGTCCATGTGTAGAGTCTTCTCTTGTGTTGTTGGAAGACAGTGTTTGCTGTGACCAGTGCGTTCTCTTGGTAAAACTCTATTAGCCTTTGCCCTGCTTCATTCTGTACTCCCAAGTGCAAATTTGTCTGGTACTCCAGGTGTTTCTTGACTTCCTACTTTTGCATTCCAGTCTCCTATAATAAAAAGGATCTTTTTCGGGTGTTAGTTCTAAAAGGTCTTGTAGGTCTTCATAGAACCATTCAACTTCAGCTTCTTCAGCATTACAGGTCGGGGCATAGACTTGAATTACTGTGATATTGAAGGTTTGCCTGGGAAGCGAACAGAGATCATTCTGTCATTTTTAAGATTGCATCCAAGTGCTGCATTTCAGACTCTTTTGTTGACTATGATGGCTACTCCATTTCTTCTGAAGGATTCTTGCCCACTGTAGTAGATATATTGGTCATCTGAGTTAAATTCACCCATTCCAGTCCATTTTAGTTTGCTGATTTCCTAAAATGTTGACGTCCTATTTGACCACTTCCAATTTGCCTTGATTCGTGGACCTAACATTCCAGGTTCCTATGCAATATTGCTCTTTACAGCATCAGACCTTTCTTCTATCACCAGTCACATCCACAACTGGGTATTGTTTTTGCTTTGGCTCCATCCCTTCATTCTTTCTAGAGTTATTTCTCCACTGATCTCCAGTAGTATACTGGGCACCTACCGACCTGGGGAGTTCACCTTTCAGTGTCCTTTCTTTTTGCATTTTCATACTATTCATGGGGTTCTCAAGGCAAGAATACTGAAGTAGTTTGCCATTCCCTTCTCCAGTGAGGTGATAGAATTCCAATTGAGCTATTCTAAATCCTAAAAGATGATGCTGTGAAAGTGCTGTACTCAATATGCCAGCAAATTTGGAAAACTCAGCAGTGGCCACAGGACTGGAAAAAGTCAGTTTTCATTCCAATCCCAAAGAAAGGCAATGCCAAAGAATGCATAAACTACTGCACAATTGCACACATCTCACACGCTAGTAAAGTAAATCTCAAAATTCTCCAAGCCAGGCTTCAGCAATACGTGAACCATGAACTTCCAGATGTTCAAGATGGTTTTAGAAAAGGCAGAGGAACCAGAGATCAAATTGCCAACATCTGCTGGATCATGGAAAAAGCAAGAGAGTTCCAGAAAAACATCTATTTCTGCTTTATTGACTATGCCAAAGCCTTTGACTATGTGGATCACAAGAAACTGGAAAATTCTGAAAGAGATGGGAATACCAGACCACCTGACCTGCCTCTTGAGAAATCTGTATGCAGGTCAGGAAGCAACAGTTAGAACTAGACATGGAGGAACAGACTGGTTCTAAATAGGAAAAGGAGTATGTCAAGGCTATATATTGTCACCCTGCTTATTTAACTTATATGCAGAGTACATCATGAGAAACGCTGGGCTGGAAGAAGCACAAGCTGGAATCAAGATTGCCGGGAGAAATATCAGAAACCTCAGATACACAGATGATACCACCCTGATGGCAGAAAGTGAAGAAGAACTAAAGAGCCTGTTGATGAAAGTGAAAGAGGAGAGTGAAAAAGTTGGCTTAAAATTCAACATTCAGAAAACTAAGATTATGGCATCTGGTCCTATTACTTCATGGCAAATAATGGGGAAACAGTGGAAACAATGGCTATCTTTATTTTGGAGGGCTCCAAAATCACTGCAGATGGTCACTGCAGCCATGAAATTAAAAGACACTTGCTCCTTGGAAGAAAAGTTACGACCAACCTAGACAGCGTATTCAAAAGCAGAGACCTTACTTTGCTGACAAAGGTCCATCTAGTCAAGTAGTCAAGTATGGATGTGAGAGTTGGACTGTGAGGAAAGCTGAGCGCCGAAGAATTGATGCTTTTGAACTGTGGTGTTGGAGAAGACTCTTGAGAGTCCCTTGGACTGCAAGGAGATCCAACCAGTCCATCCTAAAGGAGATCAGTCCCGGGTGTTCACTGGAAGGAGTGATGTTGAAGCTGAAACTCCAGTACTTTGGCCACCTCATGTGAAGAACTGACTCATTTGGAAAGACCCTGATGCTGGGAAAGATTGAAGGCAGGAGGAGAAGGGGACGACAGAGGATGAGATGGTTGGCATCACCATCATGGATGGCATCACTGACTCAATGGAGATGAGTTTGGGTAAACTCTGGGAGTTCGTGATAGACAGGGAGGCCTGGCGTGGTGTGGTCCATGGGGTCACAAAGAGTTGGACACGACTGATCGACTGAACTGAACTGAGCTATATTTAATTTGACCTTTGTGTCAGTTTCCTTTCAGTTTTCTTTCTTTCCTAAAATAAATTACTGGATATCAGTAGACCTCAAAGAGCATCTTGCCATTAGATTTGTTCTGCCATATAGTTATTTCCAGGGGTGACTTACTGAGTGGTGATGATATTTTTAGTTGGTTTTTATTTTTTATTCCCTTTGAGTCTTCTGTCATTGCCAATTTCTGTTTCAGCACCTTCTTGATAGGTGTCAGGGTGTGGTGGCCAAGTGAATGTCAGGCCCTGAGGCTGAGACTACAAACTGATGACTATGAGACTGTGATGGAGGCAGTAAGATGTGAGGTTAGAAAGTAGTCAAGCTTTAAGAGGCAGACAGAAGATAGAAATATATCCATTGTGTTTGGGGAAGGAATCCAAAATGAGATATATAATTACAGAGATTCATAACATTAGAAATGACAGACTCAAAGACATACCTTTTAAAGTTTAAGGCATCCTGGTTTTAAGCTGACGTCTTTTGTTTTGCTTTTATTAAAACAGAACATGATATTTTACAAGAAATTCTTTTAAAAAACCTGTAAGTATGCCTGCAGTGGGATAGACTGAAAGTGTTTTGTGTGTTAGTTTGCAGAACTTGAGTGGAGTTGCCAACTGTGCTACCCCTGGGGGCCCTCAGCCTTCTATCATCCCAGACATCCAGGCATCAAAGCCAGGAAGAGAACTTGATTAGCTCCATCCGGTTAGGCATTTCATATCTTGATTCTCTTACTTTGAGATAATGCTGGATAATAATTAGCTTAGATAAGGAGCAAACAATTGGTAAATGTTCTTATCTGAAAGGCACCTCCCATAGAAATTTTTTCTTCCTAAATGATTTCTTTCTCTGGGCTCTATTATACTTTATTTGTTCTCTCCATTATACCTCCTCTCATTATCCCTGTATTAAATCTATTATTGTAAAGAATTAAAAATGTCATTTCAAGAGTCTAATTCAGATTTAGCTGATAATCTTGAAGAACAACATGCATATAGAAAATGCACTGTGCCTAAGTTTAATGCATTTTCAGAGTGAACATACCTATGTTATTAAAACCCAGATAAATAAACAGAATATTATCAACATCCTAGAAGTCCGTTATACTCCCTTTTAGTCACTGCCTAAAACCTGAAGCATGTGCCTGGTTTTGAAATTTATAAAAATGGAATCTGAGAGCATGTAGTCTTTTGTGCCATTTTGCTTAGCATATGTGTGAGATTCATTCATGTTGATTGCTACAATATTCCATCTGATGAATACCTCCTTTTTTCATAATACCAATGAATATTTCTGTAGTCTCCAGTGTTTGCTTATTATAGAGAGTGCTTCTGTGAATGTTCTTATATTTGTCTTTTGAGCTCATATGCAATTATTTCTCTTGTTTTATATCTAGGAGTAGATTGATGGGTCATTAAGTATGTATGTATTTGAAGATACTGCCAGTTTTCAAAGTTGTAGATTACACAATCAACCAGCAGTGTTTGAGAATTCCAGTTTGAACACAGATTTAGTCTCAGATTCCTGGCTTGGGAATCTGATCAACCCAGCTTGGAACAGATGTCTGTTCCATTGTGATGAAGGGACTGGGGCTCATATAATACAGACCTCATTTGGGGGCATCCATCATTACTACATTTGAAGTGGAACTAGGGGCAGTTTGTAGAAAATGGAAAATTGTATGATCTAGGTAGATAGCCTGAAACGTTTTATCATGTATACAAATTAGATGCACAAAGAGAGGCTCTGAACTGGGAATACATACAGCTTTGAGTCAGAAAAATAATGTAATTGAACCCATGTGTCTAGGTGACACTAGTGGCTAGTTCCACTAGCATATAGTAGAACTCTGGGAAACAGTAACATTTAAAGGATGACAAGGTGAGGAATCTCTAGAGAAGGCCGACTGAGAAGATGTGATCAGATATCCAAGGGAACATGGTATCATGGAAGCTGGAAGAGAGAATGTTTCAAGGACAAGGGTAATCAAGAGTGATCGAGTATCAAGTGATCAAGTATGATGATTGCTCCTTTGAAGTCAGTGACTAAAAAGTTTTCATTTGTTTTAGAGATAAGGAGAGCAGTGGCCTTCTGAAAGTAATTTCAGTGAAATGATAGAACAGAAGCCAGATTGCAATAGGTAAAGAATGAGGGAAAGCTAAGGGAATAAGGACAAACCTCGACAGCATATTAAAAAGCAGAGACATTACTTTGCCAACAAAGATCCATCTAGTAAAAGCTATAATTTTTCCAGTAGTCATGTATGGATGTGAGAGTAGGACTATAAAAAAAGCTGAGTGCCAAAGAATTGATGCTTTTGAACTGTGGTGTTGGAGAAGACTCTTGAGATTCCTTTGGACTGCAAGGAGATCCAACCAGTCCATCCTAAAGGAAATCAGCCCTGAATATTCATTGGAAGGACTGATGGCTGAAACTCCAATACTTTGGCTACCTGATGCGAATAATTGACTCATTGGAAAAGATTCTGATGCTGGGAAGGATTGAAGGCAGGAGGAGAAGAGGACAACAGAGGATGAGATGGTTGGATGGCATCACCGACTCGATGGACGTGAGTTTGAGCAAGTTCCAGGAGTTGGTGATGGACAGGGAAGCCTGGCGTGCTGTGGTCCATGGGGTCGCAAAGAGTCAAACAGGACTGAGCAACTGAACTGAACTGAAGGAAGCAAGACAGCAAATGTGACCCAGCCTTTGAAGTCAGTTAACTGTGAGCAGGGTGGAGATGGAAGGAAGATAGCCAGAAGGTAGGAGATGCTGGAGCAAGCTTACTTGCTGATGGGAAAGATCTGATTGGGAAAACACTCAGAAAAGGGAGGTCTCTGGTGTAGCAGGGAGGGACGGGATCCTGAGCTCAGGGGAAATGTGTTAGCCTTAGGGGGAACAGAAAAGGACTTCATCTCTGTGACAGTAAGAAAGTGGGGAAGGATGGCTGGACTGGTACAGAAGTTTGAAAGAGTCACTCAGCACATAGCAGATGCTTGGTAAACATTTGTTGACCTAATTGTTGAATGGAAGACTTCGTATTTTCAGGCATTATATGCTGCAGTTTCATTTATCAGTTCCCAACATACCCAGATCTCTGGTGACAGAGATCTTCTTAGTTTCTGTCACTCAGGGAACAGTCACTTCCACATCCCCACAGCAGAGTGTGTCATAGCTTGGAATTCTGTGCTTGCTAAAGAAATCCAGATATGTTTCCTTTATATAGCACCATGTGTTTCCCATTATGGAACTACCTGCTTTGTCATGCAGTGATCTTCAAGGACTTCTCCAATACAAAGAGTTGTGACTAGAAGCATATGCACTGATTTAAATAAATACGTCTGTATATTTTCATTCTAATATTATATGTATTCATATGTAAATATGCATGCTGCTGCTGCTGCTGAGTCGCTTCAGTCGTGTCCGACTCTGTGCGACCCCGCAGACGGCAGCCCACCAGGCTCCCCCGTCCCTGGGATTCTCCAGGCAAGAACACTGGAGTGGGTTGCCATTTCCTTCTCCAGTGCATGAAAGTGAAAAGTGAAAGTGAAGTCACTCAGTCGTGTCCGACTCTTTGCGACCCCATGGACTGCAGCCCACCAGGCTCCTCCATCCCTGGGATTTTCCAGGCAAGAACACTGGAGTGGATTGCCATTTCCTTCTCCAATAAATATATGTAAATGTACATAAATATATAAATATATGTATAACACATACTAGACCAGACCAAACACTATCTAAAGAAATATCTTTAGTTTGGGAAAATTACATAATAATTACATTGACTTGGTAAAATATTATGACGGCATTTTTGAAGTTGTTTTTTGACCCTGAGCCATGTTATTTTGAATATCTTGTAAAGGAGCTAAGAACTCACCACTTGATAGTTTTGAACAGCCAAATGTTAGGAACCAACTCTGTTGCTTTTTCTTATCCAGCTTCTGTCTTAAATCTTTTTACAGTAGATTACATGATCTGATGATATCTATGGGATACAATCAGGCAGTCCCTGAAAGAAGCAGTAATAATGGAGTTTACACTTGTGGATGTGGGAAGGGCGAAGGTAGGACCACATTGATGTTGAAAGCCTGCGACTGAGACTAATGTCACATGGAGTGCTTCTGTAGCAGAGTAATTAAAGTCCTCCTAAAAAGGCTTCTATTTGAAAGTACTCTGATTTTATTTTTTCTCTATCAATGTATCACTGTTGCCTTTCAGCTAAGAAATTTAAATAAACTGCTGCTCTTTGATTTATATTCGTTACACAAATCAGGCTAGTTCCTGCTACTGACCATTACATATCAGTATCTCTTCTTCACCTCACGTGGAAAAGTTGTTTCCTTTTCAAATGAGCTAGACTTCTTTTGAGGCCATATTTTCTACTTTCTTGATACTTGTCATTTTCTTAATATAAGGTTGGAGCACAAAAAGCTGCTACTGCTACTTTAAAGGGATGAAAACAGTGAATTTTTTTTACACCTAATTTTTTTTCCTTCAGTCACACTCCCTGACTTATTTTTAGTGAAATGGCGTGTAGTAGAGTTATTGTATCTCTACTAGACTTTAATACTGAAAATACTTGGCCATTTGTTAACATCCAAGAAGAGCAATAGTATTCAAATTTGACTGTATAGGTCAGTTTATTTTACAAATAGCTGATGCTGTCCTGGAAACGTGAGGCCCTGACTGGTTAGTAACTGACAGACTCCTCAAGATGGGTCATAGATGGGATTTAAATTGAAAGAAGCAGTTGATTTTGTGTGAATCAATCTTCAAATAATTAAACTCTGTGTGTGTGGTGGGCTTGTGTAAGATTTTCAGAATGATCTTAAATAATATCCTGCTAAGAAACGGTTGTCATACGATAAATATGATAGTTTCTCTTTTAAGCTTTACTGACATATGTCAGAAGGATAACGGTAGTCTTCGAGTTCCAAAGTAAGAACTTGTAAAGAGTACAAGTTTTTGTGCTTTTTGAAAAAAATTTTGTAATTAAAAAAATTTTAATTCCTTAAGTAACCATAGCTTCCCAGTGGTGTACAAAAAAAGTTTTTTTTTTAACGTTTGACTTCTTGTTAATAGGTCACTTCTCTATATAAATGGCAATCTTGGTGTTTGACTAAGCCTATTACTTCTGGCATTGTTTTACTTTGAAACAATCGCCAACTGTAGAAAAGTTGTACAAACACTTTGTATCTGAACTAATTGAGAATAAGTTGTTGACATAATGCCATTTCCTTTCAAACTCAAGAACATTCTCCAACTTAACGATAAATGACCATCAAAATCAGAAAATTAACCTTGCTGCTGCTGCTGCTAAATTGCTTCAGTCATGTCTGACTCTGTGTGACCCCATAGACGGAAGCACTGTCTAATTCTTAAACCCCATGGAAATTTTGCCAGTTTTCCCAGTAATGTTTTCTGTTTGCCAGTTTTCCCAGTAATGTTTTCTGTTGTGAAAAGTTTAGAATCACAGTTGAGTTTAGTTATCTCCAGTCTGAAATAGTATCACATTTTTTCCCTTGACTCGTGATGGTTTTGACTCTTTTGAAGATTACAGTTGTTCTGTAGAGTGTCTCTCTTTGGGCATGTCTGTTGTTTCCTCCCGGTTTGACTCAGATTATACATCTTTGTCAGGAATATCACAGAAGTATTACATGTGTTTTCTCTCAATGCATGACATCAGTTTGCCCCATGACTGATAATGTACATTTTGATCGCTTACTTGAGGTCAGACTTCTCTTCTTTGCAGTCACTATTTTCCCTTTGGTATTAATGCCTTTGTTTGGAGGCATATTAAAACTATATTAATATCTTGTTCTTTATCATTTGTTTACTTCATTATATCAGAGTGGGCTCATAGTTTCCTATTCAATGGATTATAATCTGTTACTATCGTTTAATGCCCAGATCATTCCAGATTTGATCATTGAGACTCCTTTTAAGCTGACTGATGTGAAGAAAGTAGGGAAAACCACTAGACCATTCAGGTATGACCTAAATAAAATCCCTTATGATTATACAGTGGAAGTGAGAAATAGATTTAAGGGCCTAGATCTGATAGATAGAGTGCCTGATGAACTATGGACTGAGGTTCGTGACATTGTACAGGAGACAAGGATCAAGACCATCCCCATGGAAAAGAAATGCAAAAAACCGAAATGGCTGTCTGGGGAGGCCTTACAAATAGCCGTGAAAAGAAGAGAAGCAAAAAGCAAAGGAAAAAAGGACAGATATAAGCATCTGAATGCAGAGTTCCAAAGAATAGCAAAAAGAGATAAGAAAGCCTTCCTCAGTGATCAATGCAAAGAAATAGAGAAAAACAACAGAATGGGAAAGACTAGAGATCTCTTCAAGAAAATTAGAGTTACCAAGGGAATATTTCATGCAGAGATGGGCTCAATAAAGGACAGAAATGGTATGGACCTAACAGAAGCAGAAGATATTAAGAAGAGGTGGCAAGAATACACAGAAGAACTATACAAAAAAGATCTTCACTACCAAGATAATTACGATGATGTGATCACTCACCTAGAGCCAGACATCCTGGGATGTGAAGTCAAGTGGGCCTTAGAAAGCATCACTAAGAACAAAGCTAGTAGAGGTAATGGAATTCCAGTTGAGCTGTTTCAAATCCTGAAAGATGATGCTGTGAAAGTGCTGCACTCAATATGCCAGCAAATTTGGAAAACTCAGCAGTGGCCACAGGACTGGAAAAGGTCAGTTTTCATTCCAATCCCAAAGAAGGGCAATGCCAAAGAATGCTCAAACTACTGCACAATTGCACACATCTCACATGCTAGTAAAGTAATGCTCAAAATTCTCCAAGCCAGGAGGCTTCAGCAGTACGTGAACTGTGAACTTCCAGATGTTCAAGCTGGTTTTAGAAAAGGCAGAGGAACCAGAGATCAAATTGCCAACATCCGCTGGATCATGGAAAAAGCAAGAGAGTTCCAGAAAAACATCTATTTCTGCTTTATTGGCTATGCCAAAGCCTTTGACGGTGTGGATCACAATAAACTGTGGAAAATTCTGAAAGTGATGGGAATACCAGACCACCTGATCTGCCTCTTGAGAAATCTGTATGCAGGCCAGGAAGCAACAGTTAGAACTGGACATGGAACAACAGACTGGTTCCAAACAGGAAAAGGAGTACATCAAGGCTGTATATTGTCACCCTGTTTATTTAACTTCTATGCAGAGTACATCATGAGAAATGCTGGGCTGGAAGAAACAGAAGGTGGAATCAAGATTGCCGGGAGAAATATCAATAACCTCAGATATGCAGATGACACCACCCTGATGGTAGAAAGTGAAGAGGAACTAAAAAGCCTCTTGAGGAAAGTGAAAGAGGAGAGTGAAGAAGTTGGCTTAAAATTCAACATTCAGAAAACGAAGATCATGGCATCCAATCCCATCACTTCACGGGAAATAGATGGGGAAACAGTGGAAACAGTGTCAGACTTTATTTTTGGGGGCTCCAAAATCACTGCAGGTGGTGACTGCAGCCATGAAATTAAAAGACGCTTACTCCTTGGAAGAAAAGTTATGACCAACCTAGATAGCATATTGAAAAGCAGAGACATTACTTTGCTAACAAAGGTCCATCTAGTCAAGGCTATGGTTTTTCCTGTGGTTATGTATGGATGTGAGAGTTGGACTGTGAAGAAGGCTGAGCGCCGAAGAATTGATGCTTTTGACTCCGTTGGACTGCAGGGAGATCCAACCAGTCCATTCTGAAGGAGATTAGCCCTGGGATTTCTTTGGAGGGGATGATGCTAAAGCTGAAACTCCAGTAATTTGACCACCTCATGCGAAGAGTTGACTCATTGGAAAAGACTCTGGTGCTGGGAAGGATTGGGGGCAGGAGGAGAAGGGGACGACCAAGGATGAGATGGCTGGATGACATCACTGACTCGATGGACGTGAGTTTGAGTGAACTCCGGGAGATGGTGATGGACAGGAGGCCTGGCATGCTGTGATTCATGGGTCGCAAAGACTCGGACACAACTGAGTGACTGAACTGATGCATCCTTTTAATATATCTCCCATCATTCATTGAGCAGTTCCTTGCTTTCCAAGCTCATCTTGTCCTTTTCATGCCTCAGCCCTGGAATTAGACATTTTTCCAAGGAGCTCTGGTTCCTTTTGGATAAGAATGGTATTTAGAAGCCAAGATCTTGATGCCATGTTTTCATTATTGAGAGTGGTACTGTCCCTTTCAAAAAAATATTGTATATATATTTATTTATAGAAAAATATATAAAACTTAAATCTTTTACATGTATAGGTACATGCACATTCAGTCTTTTTTGAAGTTTTATATGTATTTTGTTGGTTTTATTTATATTTTTAGATGTTAGAAACCACGAATTCATACCAATACTTCCAAATTCATTCCAGTACTACAGGGTTTATTCCAATTTTCTCCCTTTCCGTGGTGTAGCTCCCTTCTTTGACAGAATAAATCTGACTTCCGTTATTCTTGATATTAATATATTTCCTCATTTGGTCAATTTTCTGGTATGTGACAGCCTTTCCCTGCATGGATGCCTTTGAAAGGTGGTTGTTGAATCACAACGCCGGGATTCTTGGCCCCCGGAGGAGGAGAATTCAATCCAGGGCCAGAGACGAGGCTTGATCGCTCAGAGCTTTTGTGTAATAAAGTTTTATTAAAGTATAAAGGAGATAGAGAAAGCTTCTGATATAGGCATCAGAAGGGGGTAGAAAGAGTACCCGCTTGTTAGTGTTAGCAATGAAGTTAGCATACTCTCCAGTAAATCCAAAGAATGTCTGGATATTGTAAAGACCTCACCAGACCTACTCCCCTAATTTACATTTTAAGATAACAGAATTAGCCAGAAAGTTTAATCCAGAGACTGTCCTCAGGCAGAATACATAATACATTGTTGTTGTATAATCCTTGTAAAGAGCAGGTCTACTCCCATAATTTACAGAATTAGCCAGAAGGTTTAATCCAGAGACTGTCCTCAGGCATCATACATTGTTGTTATATAATCCTAAGGAATGTAGAGAAGAAAAAAGTTTGTCCTTTCTTCCTCCTTGAGAATTCCAGACCCCTCTCTCCTTGGGGACCCCTAGACTTCTTATCAACCTGCCTAGGAAATGACTCTCTCACCTTCCTCACCCGATTTGGGCTCTAACATCTTGTTCTGAGCCTGCTTCCCGTGCAGATGCCCTCTTCACCCCATTTAGGCTCTGCTACCCCACACTAACCCCCTTTTAACCGTGTGGACACCCTCCTCACCATGCTTAGGCTCCAATACCCCCATGCCAACTGCCCCTCTGTGTGGATGCCCTCCAGCCACACTTGGATTCAGACTCCCAACCTTGGGCCCCTCCTCTCCCCATGGGAACCCTTCTCAGAAATAATCTTTAAAGGAGTCCCAAGCATTAAAATGAAATTAGACCTCTGTCTGACACACTTTGAGGAAACTGTGGAATCCCAGAAGCAGAAAGATGAAAGAAAATCTTTCAGAAAATCTTAAATTTATAGAAGATATGTTTATAGAGGTCAGAAGGCAAAGGAATTTATCTTCAAAGTTCTGAGAGGAAGTAAACATCTGGAATTTTATATCCAGTAAACTATACTTTTCAACAGCATTAAGTTTCAGAGATTAAAAGATTCTTATTGAAAGTTCTCAGGAAGCATGCAATTGAACACATAGGTGAACAGGATGTAAGAAGAAATGGAGAGCAAAACAGTTGGATAACTTACAGGTGACTCCAAGAAACAGCCACTGTGTAAAACAACATAAGAGGCCTTTTTAGTCAGTGAAAGAGAGTCGTGTCCGACTCTCTGCGACCCCATGGACTATACAGTCCATGGAGTTCTCTAGGCCAGAATACTGGAATGGGTAGCCTTTCCCTTCTTCAGGGGATCTTCCCAACCCAGGGATTGAACCCAGGTCTATTTGGGGGAGGGTTCTAAAAAATAAGGTCAAAATAATTTGTTATTAATTGTGATTGGTACTAAGATCTTGTTGTTCAGCCATAGGATAGAAAATTTACACTCTAAGCCAAGTAAGCATATCTCAGAATGTAAAGGGCAAACACTAAAAGGACACAGAGAAAAAAAACCCAACTACTTCCAAACTAACAGAGAAAGATAACAGAGTCTAAAGGAACAGTTAGATTATTAGAAGATAAAAAAGAAGGAAGCAAAAGACTATAAGCAGAAAGCACAAAATAAGATGACAGATATCCAAATTTACCTGATATAGCAACAAATATAAACAGATTAAATTTAACAGGAAAATGACAGAAATTGAATTTATAACATAAACGAAGGGTTTACTACTCTACATAGGCTCTCAGTGAAAGCACTGAGCAAAGCTCTAGTGAGCAAAATTTAACATGAAAGGAACAAGGAAACGGGTAAAAGACAAGCATAGAAAAGAATGGAACTCAATAATTTTAAACCGTATTTTACGTACCACCTATGGGGCAGTTTTGTGGAATGTGTGAAGCAAGCAGATGAACTCCTTGGTTACATAACTCTTTTGCTTTGAAGCTCATCCTCGGGTTCATTAGTTTTCTACCTGTGGTGCATCATGATTTTCTGCAGAACCTCACGCTGAGTTCTAGGCTTTCATGATTTCTTCTTTGCTTCCCTGGACAAAAGCAAAAATCAAACTGCTGTATAGCATCTTTCTTTTGATGAACTCTTCTGACTTGTCTCTAGATTTATATTTTAAATCTGCCCAACAAAAATTGCATTTTGTCGCACACACTAGGCATTTATCTTAATGTTCCAGTCTCTTTCACATGCTACATGAATAATCACTGTTAAAATAAATTTTTCTTTTTGATCTGGGCAGACTAAGAAGAGTAGTTAATACATAGCAAGACTGAAACAGAAAAGATACGGGAGTAATGCATACAGCACTTTATTCATAACCAATAATAACTTTCACCTACTGACTGCAGAGTCTCAGCCAGGCCCCATTTATATCCCTGTAAACCGTCTAGTCAAGGCTATGGTTTTTCCTGTGGTCATGTATGGATGTGAGAGTTGGACTGTGAAGAAGGCTGAGCGCCGAAGAATTGATGCTTTTGAACTGTGGTGCTGGAGAAGACTCTTGAGAGTCCCTTGGACTGCAAGGAGATCCAACCAGTCCATTCTGAAGGAGATCAGCCCTGGGATTTCTTTGGAGGGAATGATGCTAAAGCTGAAACTCCAGTACTTTTGGCTGCCTCATGCGAAGAGTTGACTCATTGGAAAAGACCCTGATGCTGGGAGGGATTGGGGGCAGGAGGAGAAGGACGACAGAGGATGAGATGGTTGGATGGCATCACCGACTCAATGGACATGAATCTGAGTAAACTCCAGGAGTTGGTGATGGACAGGGAGGCCTGGCGTGCTGCAATTCATGGGGTCACAAAGAGTCAGACACGACTGAGCGACTGAACTGAACTGAAACACTTGGCATTTAAGCCAGTCATCCTTTGTTCCCTGGACTGACCTCAGCAGGACCCCTGAAATTATATTTTTGTGTGTGTGTCTTTATGTGTATTTGTTCCTCTCACCCTGCTTCCCTTCTCCTTTCCTTCCTCTCCTTCTCTCCTCTTTCTTCCTTTAACAAGGAAATGGCTTTTGAGAGCAAAATTCTAAAGAAGGATTAGAACCAAGAGAGAAGAAATACTAGACTAATTTGCTTGTCCTACTCTAGTCTGTTGCAAAACATATCGAAACATTAGAATATATTGGCGGAAAAATAAATTACAGTTAATAAATTGGTTTCAACATTATTGTGTGAATGCAATTAAGGTTTGTAATAGAAGTAGCAACTATTTTATTCCTCTGGTTCAGTTCACTGACACCTGGGAGCCTTCTGTACATGAGTTTCAATAGTGTGGAGCTGGTATTAACAGTTGTTTCTGTCTTCCCAGGACCCCTTCTTTACTCTTCATCTGAAAATAGAACCAACTGCTCTGCACAGATGTGGGCACAGCAGGTGATAACCTGAGCCAGGATCCATTTTCTCACAGGATGACAGTGCAGTGAAACAATTTAAAAAGTAGCGGGGGGTGAGTGGGTGGGTGGGTGGGGGGTTCCTGATAGCTTTACCGTGCTCACTCATTAGCTGTGTGACTTCAGACAGATCACTTAATCTCCTTGTGTTCCAATACTCTGATAATTAAAATCTGAGAAGTAACTGCACATGGATATTTTTAGCAGCCTTATTCATAATTGCCAAAACTTGAAGCATTCAACTAAGTTAATCAATAGATAAACTGTGATACATCCAGATAAAGGGATATTAAAGCACTAAAAGGAAATGAGCAATGTAGACAGTAGTGTTGTGTTAGCAAGTTCAATGATTATAAGAAACTAGATCTTAATTAGTCCTACCACAAAAAAGAAATAATTATGAGATATGATAGAGCTGCTAACTGTTGCTACAGTGGCAGTTATATTACAATATATAAATGCATCAAATCAATATCTGAACACCTTAAATTTACAGAATGTTATATGTGAAACATATTTCAATAAAAAATTAAAAAAACAAAGAAAGGACATTGAACCATCTTAAATGTGTATGACTAAGTGAAAGAAGCCAATCGGAAAAGGCTACCTGCTATATAATTCCAACTGTATGACATTCTGAAAAAGGCAAAACTGTGGAGACAGTACAAGGATCTTTGGTGGCCAGGGGTTAGGGAGGAGTGAGTGTGAGAGGCAGTGATTAAGGGGGAGTTAGAAAAAGCTTTGCGATGTGTAAGGTGGAGAGTATCTGAGGAGGGACTGGCCTTTCTAAGGGATGATCCCTTGACTGCAGTAGGGGGGGAGGGTGCAATGGTGGGCTCAGATGAAGTTCTGTAGGCTTTACAGAGGGAACATGAGCGTGTTCAGAGTAAGAGCTGACATGCAAGGCGGGTACACCAGGCAGGGCTTCCTAGGCAGGATGGGAATACAGTGCGAAGACAAGGAGGCATGAACAGTGTTCCTTACTTGAGAAACACCCTCGGCATATCTGAAATAGAGGGTTGGGAGGTGGGCAGTGCTGGTGTTGCTAAGGGGAGGTGGGAGAAGCTGCTGAGAATCAGCTCATGGAAAGTGTACTTCGGAATGATTTCCCTTTGCAACAGAGAACAAATAGAGGTTTTAAAATCTTGACCTAGTTTGACTTTATGTAATTTTAGAAAAGTAGAGATCTTAACCTGGAATGGATTGGTGGAGAGACTGGTTAGGAAGCCATTACAGTGATCTGGGGGAGATGGTGAGGATCTGAACTAGGGCAATGGAAGTGGGCATGGAGAGGGGAGGATGGATCTGGGGGTGCTATGAAGAAGTAGAACCAGCAGGCCTTAGTGACCATTCAGTTATAACTACTGGTCTACCAGGTGACTTTATGGAATAGTAACTGTTTGAGGTAACACTCAGGCCTCTGGTTCTAATGACTGGTAATTAGTGGTGTGAGTCCATCAAGGAGAAGATCAGGTCCACGGACGAAGAAGAAAGCTCAGTTGAGGAGCTGCTGAGCTTGTGGTACCTGTGGGCTGTCTTGGTGAATATGTCTGGTGAGCCTGTCTGGGGATGCGCCTCCAGAGGGAAACTTCTCGTTCCAGGGATGCCCACCTGGGTCTGTTATTGTTTGATTCTGAACTTTATGCAAGTTTGCTTGTTTGGATTCAGATTAATAATTTCATGGTTATTCTGACTAAAACAACATGAAAAAAATAAAATATTACTCCCAAAGTTTGGTAATATGATATCAGGATCCTAAAACTATTACTACTTTATGATTCAGACATTCTGCAGTCTACCCTAAAGGAAAAAATCCTAACAAAGATTTACCTGCAAAGATATTTTGAGTCAGTTTAGTTGTAGTGGTGAAAACAAAATACAGTATACATAGGAAATAAACTAGAAGGTATATAACTATGGTGTGTGCGTGCTAAGTTGCTTCAGTCGTGTCTGACACTTTGTGACCTTATGGACTGAAGCTCACCAGGCTCCTCTGTCCATGGGATTCTCCAGGCAAGAATACTGGAGTGGGTCGCCATGCCCTTCTCCAGGGGATCTTCCTGACACAGGAATCGAACCTACGTCACTTATGTCTCCTGGATTGGCAAGCAGGTTCTTTATCACTAGCACCACCTGAGAAGTGAGACTCTAGATAATGACCTTATTGGTGATTTTTATTTTCTTCTTTTTGAAAGTCTGTGATTTATAGATTTTCTAAAATGAGCATGCATTATACTCTCTGACATGGAAAAAAATTTGTAGAAATGTATAAAATGTCCAACAATAGGTAAATAGTAAATTCTGCTATACCTGTAGGATATGTGGTTATAGAGCTATTTATTTTGTTTATGAAAAGTTTTTAATGAAGAAAATACTTATAAAACACTAATGATCAGCTCTGTGATTATATGAGGATATATATCTCTGGAAAGGCTGGCATAGGCTAGGGGTGGTGGGATTGTGGATGCTCGTTTTCTCTATTGCCAAGTTTCCACTGTGATTTTATTATATTTCTTTTCATCTTTTTTTTTTTTAAATTTTTCTGGTTTCTGTAGGGCTTTTTGCTTCTTTATTCTACTTTTCTTGAAAAAGTGTGTTATTTTTTCCTTTTCTACCACTGTAGAAACTACAGATTGTGTATGAATGGTTTCCTTTAAGGGTTTAACATACTCAGTTATAACTTTCCTAAGAAAGTCTTGGTTTCTAACTATTTTTGCCCTTCTTCTGATGTGATGAGGATCTTCACATGTTCTAAGAATCCACCAAAGATAGCATGCCACATCTTGTTTAGCTTTCCACTCATTTTAACACAGAAAAAATGGTTTAAAATTTCTTACTATAAGTAGTTTATTAACATATTTTACAGCTTTGGTTCTGTATTAGTTTCTTCAGTTCAGTCACTCAGTCGTGTCCGACTCTTTGTGACCCCATGAATCGCAGCACGCCAGGCCTCCCTGTCCATCACCAACTCCCAGAGTTCACTCAGCCTAACGTCCATCGAGTCAGTGATGCCATCCAGCCATCTCGTCCTCTGTCGTCCCCTTCTCCCCCTGCCCCCAATCTCTCCCAGCATCAGAGTCTTTTCCAATGAGTCAACTCTTCACATGAGGTGGCCAAAGTACTGGAGCTTCAGCTTTAGCATCATTCTTTCCGAAGAAATCCCAGGGCTGATCTCCGTCAGCATTGACTGGTTGGATCTCCTTGCAGTCCAAGGGACTCTCGAGTCTTCTCCAACACCACAGTTCAAACGCATCAATTCTTTGGTGCTCAACCTTCTTCACAGTCCAACTCTCACATCCACACATGACTACTGGAAAAACCATAGCCTTGACTAGACGGACCTTAGTCGGCAAAGTAATATCTCTGCTTTTGAATATGCTGTCTAGGTTGGTCATAACTTTTCTTCCAAGGAGTAAGTGTCTTTTAATTTCATGGTTGCAGTCACCATCTGCAGTGATTTTGGAGCCCCAAAAAATAAAGTCTGCCAATGTTTCCACTGTTCCCACATCTATTTGCCATGAAGTGATGGAACTGGATGCCATGATCTTCATTTTCTGAATGTTGAGCTTTAAGCCAACTTTTTCACTTTCCTCTTTCACTTTCCTCAAGAGGAAACTTGGAACTATTTGTAAACTGTAGGTAATTGGTAGGTATACAAATTTTGTCCAGTCTGATAGTAACCTGAGTTCCCCACCTCATCCCAAACACCAGTTTTATCTCTACCGGTAGTTCATCTTAACATTCTTTCCTCCATATAAATTTGTGATGTTTTGACTTTTCCTTTTAACTGGATAAAACATGTGCCTGGCTCCTTCATATCATAAGAGTAGAATAAATTTTTTAATGCATATTCATTCTTATAACTGTATGAGAGTCATATTTTTATTTTTTCCCCCAAATTGTCTTCTGTCCAGAACAGAAGTAACTGAGAGTTTGACTCTTTGGGGGTAGGAAAGACTAAAGTAGCCCATGACAAGATTGAGTCAAGATTCCCAGTGATATGATGACCTAATCTGTGATACATCCAATATCACTGCAACCTAGTCAGGGACCTTTAGATGGCAACTTAAGAACCATTTCTGAGCTCTGGCTACAAAAGCCTAGTTGGAAGGAATATAAAATTACTAGTCAGAAAGCAGTGAGGACAGAATGAAAAATAAACTCGTACTTAGAGTCTGTAACCCAGAATTTTACTATATGAGAAATTAAATGCTAAGAAGGAACCAAGTTTATTAAGAAGATTAATTCCATTTAGGGAAAGTAAAGAGAGTCATCTGAAACTGACTTTAACACAAATTATAGAGTCTTCAAAGAGATAAACAGGAGAATTAGCTTCCAGAAAACTGATAAGAAATTACGATATTAAACTTGTAGAAATAAAACAAATATTAGTAAGTTGGATCAACTAAGATTTCTAGAAATGGAAAAGAATCTATATACATGTAACAAACCCAGTTTAATGAGCTAGATAAATTCTAGACTAGATAAAGTCAACAGAAAAGAGAATTAGTGAATTAGACAATACTTCACCCAGGTATAAAACAGAATGATATAGAAACTTTAAAACTTTAAAAAGCAATCAGTCTCATACATTGAACATAAAATGGTACAGTTCAGTTCAATTGCTTAGTCATGTCCAACTCTTTGCGACCCTATGGACTGTATCACGCCAGGCTTCCCTATCCATCACCAACTCCTGGAGTTTACTCAAACTCATGTCCATTGAGTCGGTGATGCCATCCAACCATCTCGTCCTCTGTCATCCCCTTCGGTACAACCATTCTGGAAAACTTCAGCAGTTTCTTAAAAGATTAAACACACACTTCCATGTGACCCAGGCATTCCCACTCCTAGCAGTTGACCCAAGAGAAATGAAAACTTATCTTCACACAACTGCACAAATGCTTTTTCCTCCCTCTAGAGTTGAATACTCCCTGGTTGACTGGTGTATTCCCAGCCCCTGGAATAGTACAGTACCTGACACAGTATAGGGACTCAATAAATACATGATAAATGGATGTATAAAGATTCTTATGGTGCTAAGGGAAAATAACAATCAACCTAAAACATCATCTTTAGGAATGTTACTTAAGGTTGAAGGAAGTGAAGAGATTTTTCAGATGTACAGAGATGCACATAGTCTCTTTCCCACACATCTTTGCTAAAGAACTTCCTAGAGAGAAGGGAACTAAACCCAGCCAGGAGAATACAGTTATGGGCTGAAATGTGTCCTCCCTTCCCCACCAAACTCATATGTTGACATCTTAACCCCCAGGACCTCAGAATGTGACTGTATTTGAAAGAGGTAATTAAGTTAAAATAAGGTCATAAGTGTGGACCCTGATCCAGCATCACTGGTGTCTTTGCAAGGAGAGCTCTGGACACCGACACGCACACGCGGAGGAAGACCCTGTGGGGACACGGACAGAAGGTGGCCGTTTGCAAGCCAAGGAGAAAAGCCTCAGAAGAAACCAACTCTGTGGACACTTTTACCCTGGAATCCTGGCTTTCAGAATCCTGAGAAAATGAGTCTGTTGTTTAAAATCTGAGGAACTCTGTTATGGAAGAACTTCCTGATGTTCAAGCTGGTTTTAGAAAAGGCAGAGGAACCAGAGATCAAATTACCAACATCCACTGGATCATTGAAAAAGCAAGAGAGTTCCAGAAAAACATCTATTTCTGCTTTCTTGACTATGCCAAAGCCTTTGACGGTGTGGATCACAATAAACTGTGAAAAAGTCTGAAAGTGATGGGAATACCAGACCACCTGACCTGCCTCTTGAGAAATCTGTATGCAGGTCAGGAAGCAACAGTTAGAACTGGACATGGAACAACAGACTGGTTCCAAATAGGAAAAGGAGTACATCAAGGCTGTATATTGTCACCCTGCTTATTTAACTTCTATGCAGAGTACATCATGAGAAACGCTGGGCTGGAAGAAACACAAGCTGGAATCAAGATTGCCGGGAGAAATAGCAATCACCTCAGATATGCAGATGACACCACCCTTATGGCAGAAAGTGAAGAGGAACTCAAAAGCCTCTTGATGAAAGTGAAAGAGGAGAGTGAAAAAGTTGGCTTAAAGCTCAACATTCAGAAAACTGAGATCATGGCATCTGGTCCCATCACTTCATGGGAAATAGATGGGGAAACAGTAGAAACAGTGTCAGACTTTATTTTGGGGGGCTCCAAAATCACTGCAGATGGTGACTGCAGCCATGAAATTAAAAGATGCTTACTCCTTGGAAGAAAAATTATGACCAACCTAGATAGTATATTCAAAAGCAGAGACATTACTTTGCCTACTAAGGTCCATCTAGTCAAGGCTATGGTTTTTCCTGTGGTCATGTATGGATGTGAGAGTTGGACTGTGAAGAAGGCTGAGCACCGAAGAATTGATGTGTTTGAAGTGTGGTGTTGGAGAAGACTCTTGAGAGTCCCTTGGACTGCAAGGAGATCCAACCAGTCCATTCTGAAGGAGATCAACCCTGGGTGTTCTTTGGAAGGAATGATGCTAAAGCTGAAGCTCCAGTACTTTGGCCACCTCATGTGAAGAGTTGACTCATTGGAAAAGACTCTGATGCTGGGAGGAGTTGGGGGCAGGAGGAGAAGGGGACGACCCAGGATGAGATGGCTGGATGGCATCACGGACTCGATGGACGTGGGTCTCGGTGAACTCCGGGAGATGGTGATGGACAGGGAGGCCTGGCGTGCTGCAATTCATGGGGTCGCAAAGAGTCAGACACGACTGAGCGACTGGAATGAACTGAACTGATATACATATATATATATAACTGATTCACTTTTGTACAGGAGAAATTAACACATTGTAAATCAACTGCACTTCAGTAAAAATATATTGATTGAAAAAGAAATAAAAATAAAATCATTAATACTTCCCTCCCCAGGGAAAGTGTGGTATACACAGTGCATCATTTTCCACTGAAACCCTTTTCCTGCAGAATAGAGAACCTTAGTGGACTCCCTACTTGCCTGAGTCTTGCTTATCACATTGTTTTGCTCTTGGTGTTGCTACAAGGGGAACGTGTATTCTTTTTGAACATGGAGCAGAAGTGCTGCTTAAGTATTAATTTATACTGTCTTGAGTGGGAATTACATCTTGTTTTACTTAATAATAAAGATACATAATCTAAAATATGTTAAAACTCTCAAAGCAATCTGATCTTGTTAATTGGCCCAACATATGATCATAATACATTTCCTTTCCACTAACACCTGCCTCCCTTTTACTTTGAAACTCAAACAGATCTTTCTCATGTTTTCCTTTTCTTACTAAACCCCTGGCTCTTTTTCTTTTCTTTTTTTCTACTAGAAAACTTGCCCTTTTGTTTCTCTTAGAACCCATTTCTTCCTGAAACTTCCTCTACATGTCAGAGATCATGGCAGTTAGTGTGTCTTGAAGCTGGGATTCCAACTTGGTTCTGATGGCAGAGCCATCACACTTATCCATCCTGACCCTGAAGAAGGGCTTAGAGCTGGGCACAGAGGGAAAGACAGAGTCTGTTAGGCAGAAGGGAGCAAAGAAGGCATTTTAATACGTCAGTGACACGCAGCTCATCTGGCTGGGGCCCAGGTCCCTACTGAAGGAGAATAATAAGCGATGGAGCTGTAGGGAGGAGGGGGCCTGTACTGCTCAGGTGAGGCTCACAGACTGTACCTGACGCTTGCTTGATACTTTGTGTTGTTTAATCCTTTTATTGACTCCACAAGACCCACAAGATACGGGTATCCCCACCTAAGGCTTCCGAGAACAAAAGCACAGTCCTATGACTTATCTGTGATCTCCTGCCATCATAGAATACCAGTCTTTTCAACTATGGGGTCACTGTGCTTTCTATCAGTACTTTATATAAGCTACTGAAGTCTTCAGGGTTTTTAAGTGAAGTGGTTAGAATTGTATTTAGGAAAAAGATGCGATGAAAGAGAAGCCTGAGTTGTCTTTTGACCTGATACTGAATATCATTTGAAGGCAGTAGCCCTTGTCCAGCACTAAAATTGGGATTTCAGAATGATTCTATGCTGAAATTTAGAAGTAGTGACCCGAAAGCCACAGAGGGTCTTCTAGAACCCAGCTATTCTGAAGTATGGTCTTCATACCTATAACTTGAGTATAACCCCGGGGCTTATTAAAAGTGCAAATTCTCATCCACGTGCCTATGGACACCTTATCTTCGACAAAGGAGGCAAGATATACAATGGAGAAAAGACAATCTCTTTAACAAATGGTGCTGGGAAAACTGGTCAACCACTTGTAAAAGAATGAAAGTAGATCACCGTCTAACACCACACACAAAAATAAACTCGAGGTGGATTAAAGATCTAAACGTAAGACCAGAAACTATAAAACTCCTAGAGGAAACATAGGCAAAACACTCAGACATACATCACAGCAGGATCCTCTATGACCCACCTCCCAGAATATTGGAAATAAAAGCAAAAATAAACAAATGGGACCTAATTAAACTTAAAAGCTTCTGCACAACAAAGGAAACTATAAGCAAGGTGAAAAGACAGCCTTCAGAATGGGAGAAAATAATAACAAACGAAGCAATTGACAAAGAATTAATCTCAAAAATATACAAGCAACTCCTGTAGCTCAATTCCAGAAAAATAAACAACCCAGTCAAAAAATGGGCCAAAGAACTAAACAGACATTTCTCCAAAGAAGACATACAGATGGCTAACAAACACATGAAAAGATGCTCAACATCACTCATTATCAGAGAAATGCAATTCAAAACCACAATGAGGTACCATTTCAAGCCAGTCAGAATGGCTGCTATCCAAAAGTCTACAAGCAATAAATGCTGGAGAGGGTGTGGAGAAAAGGGAACCCTCTTACACTGTTGGTGGGAATGCAAACTAGTACAGCCACTATGGAGAACAGTGTGGAGATTCTTTAAAAACCTGGAAATAGAACTGCCATATGACCCAGCAATCCCACTGCTGGGTATATACACCAAGGAAACCAGAATTGAAAGAGACATGTGTACCCCAATGTTCATCACAGCACAGGTAAAATTTCCTGTTTATAATAGCTAGGACATGGAAGCAACCTAGAGGTCCATCAGCAGACCAATGGATAAGCAAAAAAGACACAGATGTGTATAGTGGACTTTTGGACTC
The DNA here is from genome assembly GCF_016772045.2 of Ovis aries. NCBI lineage: Eukaryota > Metazoa > Chordata > Mammalia > Artiodactyla > Bovidae > Ovis > Ovis aries. Next base: position 16,084,096 of record NC_056059.1, on the reverse strand, counting down.
AGAGGGAGAGGGAGAGGTTGGGATGATTTGGGAGAATGGCATTGAAACATGTATACTATCATGTAAGAATCGAATCGCCAGTCTATGTCCGATGCAGGATACAGCATGCTTGGGGCTGGTGCATGGGGATGACCCAGAGGGATGTTGTGGGGAGGGAGATGGGAGGGGGTTCATGTTTGGGATCGCATGTACACCCATGGTGGATTCATGTCAATGTATGGCAAAACCAATACAGTATTGTAAAGTAAAATAAAGTAAAAATAAAAATTAAAAAAAATAATAAAATGACAAAAGTAAAAAAAAAAAAAAAGCTGTGGTACATATACACAGTGGAATATTACTCAGCCATTAAAAAGAATACATTTGAATCAGTTCTAACGAGGTGGATGAGACTGGAGCCTATTGTACAGAGTGAAGTAAGCCAGAAAGAAAAACACCAATACAGTATGAAGTCGCTCAGTCGTGTCCGACTCTTTGCAACCCCATGGACTGTAGCCTACCAGGCTTCTCTGTCCATGGAATTTTCCAGGCAAGAATACTAGAGTGGGTTGCCATTTCCTTCCCCAGGAGATCTTCCCGACCCAGGGCTTGAACCCAGGTCTCCCGCATTGTAGGTAGACGCTTTACCGTCTGAGCCACCAGGGAAGTCCCAATACAGTATACTAACACATATATATGGAATTTAGAAAGATGGTAACGATAACCCTGTATGCGAGACAGCAAAAGAGACACAGATGTATAGAACAGTCTTTTGGACTCTGTGGGAGAGGGAGAGGGCGGGATGATACGGGAGAATGGCACTGAAACATGTAAAATATATGTGAAATGGATCGCCAGTCCAGGTTTGATGAGACAGGGTACTCAGGGCTGGTGCACTGGGATGACCCAGAGGGATGGGATGGGGAGGGAGGTGGGAGGGGGGTTCAGGATGGGGAACCCATGGCAGATTCATGTCAATGTATGGCAAAACCAACACAATATTGTAAAGTAATTAGTCTCCAATTAAATTTATATTAAAAAATGCAAAATCTCATACCCCTACCTCAGACTTACTAGATCAAAAATCTCTGGGAGTGGAGTCCAGGAAGCTGTGCTTTTAACAAGCCCTGTTTATTTAGCAATGGACAATATTATGGTGTCCAGATGATAATTATTAGGTATGCAGAAGCTTGAGAAAGCTTTGATATTTTCCCCTGGGCACTTTCCCTGCTTTCAGCATTTCCTGGTTGCCTAATGACTGCCTCTAAAATGATTTCTTCAGTAGTGGTACAGAAACTTCATCAGCACATTAAACAATAAGTGCTTTATGAGCAATGTATCATCATTGGCGTCTAGGAACCTGACTTATAAACTGTCGTTAGCATTAAATTTAACTCTAGCATACAATTTAACTTGCATGTGAAGGTGGCAGTATATGGAAAAACACTTGGGAGGCTATACACCAAACCACTGTGAGAGAAGAAGTTATTCATGACACTTGTTAAGGAATGTGAGGTAGACTTTATTCAGGGGGCTGCCATGGTGGGGTTTTGATGTAGGGGGGAGAGATTGGGCTCACCTCTGAATACAGCAGGGAAAAGTGGGGATTTGTGTCCAAGGAGCAAAGTTGGGTACGCGTTGGGGTGAGGCGGTGGATGGGAAATTACTAAGAGGATAGGGTAATTTTTTGCTAACTGACCTGGCAGGATCCTTGTTGAAGACAGACGGGGGTGATCAGATAATACCTGGGGAATGGTGGAGGATGAGGAATTTGATCAGATACTGAGGGCTGTGTGTGTGGGGGGGGAGGGGGTGGCTAAGCTAACTTGACAATATCCTTGCTTAACTCCTAGAGAACATGCACAGGTTGGGATTTAGTCAGGCTCAGAGGATCCCAACTAAAGTTTGGTCCAGGAGCGAGTCTTCGTCACCTCTATTGTGGTTATCTTTGGGGAAAGTTGGGGAACTGTGAAAAAGTAAAGGGAGGGGCTTTAACTTTTACCACTTACATTTAAAAAACATTTTATAGGAGGGTAGTTGCTACCTTCCCCTACTTTTTATATTATACTCTTATACATGGATAATCACATATCATTACAGGTTTTGTGTGTGAAACTGTGTGGAAACCTGAAATTCTATCAATCAAATCTTTATAGTACGCTGGTGCCATCTGACGGTAAGCTTTCTTATCACTTCTTTGATTTCCCTAGGCTAATTTTTCATCTTTCTAAATTAAGTGAGAAATGTGAGTTTTGAGCAAAACAGACTTTTCTTGTGTTGCCCCTTCCACTCTTCCCCCAATCAGAGTTGAGTTTCTGCTTTCTCTGCTCCCGTAAGATCTCTGATGTCTTTTGGCAAACTCCCATCCCAGTCATCAAAGGAGTTAGAGATGACTTGGAAGTAGTTTCTGCCCTCAGTAAATTTTTACCTGGGAAGACTCTAAGCAGATAATTATAACAAAGTGTGGCACACACTTAATAAGATGTTAATAAAATGGTGGGGGGAATATGTTAACTAGTATAATGAAGGTACTATGAGAGCGATACAAATTATTACAGGAATTCAGAGGGTTATGAATTCCATATTTAGGTATTCCTTTTAGAATTTTGTTGTTCATAATGTTTAATAATAATTTTAAAGTTATTTTTTAAAGTAAATTTTATCCATCCTCTACTATCAACTTTTTTTTTCATAACAGAAATCACAATTAATTATAAACATGGCCTTCCCTTGATAACACTTACTTTGCCGTCCAGAAAAGAGCGCTGTCAATTTGTAGTCAAGCCAATGTTATCAACAGTTGGTTCATTCCTTCAGGACCTACAAAATGAAGATAAAGGTATCAGAACAGCTGCCATCTTCACAGCAGGTATATATATATATGTATTTCCAACTTTGTCTTTTTCTCTTCTTTTGAACCTTTGTTTTGTTTCTTTACTTTCTAGAAAGTTACTATATAATAAATGGTTGGTCTTTACTGAGTCCTTCATTTTTGAACATGAGTTGTATAAAAAAATGAACTCTAATGGAGAAAAAAGAAATGGAATAAGTTTAATTCATGTTTTGGTTATTAATTTCATAAACTTAGCCCCCAAATTTTTCTCTGAGAAAATTTTAGTGACATAGTAATTAGCATCTAGTTGTCTATAAGAAATGTGAATAATTAGAAAATGAAATGCAGGCTCCATGATTCATGAAATAGACAGTGAATAACACACAAATAGTTCATTGATCTTTGCTATAAAGCAGTTATGGTTTCGAGTGTTTTTTGACAGAATTAATTCTCAGGAAACTAGTTTGAAACCAGCAGAGGTAGTTAATTAGATAAGACTTTTAAATAAATCTAGGATATAGCTTTTATATTTGTATGATCTAAGGATATAAAAGCAGGCCCTACTGCCCCTAAAAGAGAATAAAGAATTCTTTACCCCAGCCCAATATACCAGTCTACTATAAATATAAACAAATGAATAAATTTACACTGTTATTTTATTGTAGTATTACATTCTTAGAATAAGCTTATTTAAAAGTTAATGATGACTATTACAGTTTTGGAAAGGAAATTAACGTTCTTCCCTGTCCAAGTTCAGAACCAAGTAAGGGATAGATATAAAAGTTGGAAGAGTAGAGATTAACAGCTTATTTACTTAACAAACATTGAGCAGCTGACAGAAGTTGACCTGAAACAAATAGATTGCCAGATATTTCTCCAGCAAAGATGGGTTTAGTGCAGAGAGTGGAGAACTGCGGTTGATTGTCTGCAGCCGCTCACAAGAGCCATGTGTGAGGACTTGCGAGACAAGGAAAGGAGGCTGCTTCTGTAGAAGGAAAGGAAGAGGGGAGAACAGTAGCGAACAGGGGGTCCCTGACGTTTCATTGGCTGGGTCCTTGGGAAAGAAGAGGCACTCGTCTTCGTGCCGGGCTGTGGCGCCCTTACAGGATGTGAGAGCTCCCCCTTCTGGTCTCCAGACTATTTAATTGAGGTTCCTGTGTATTAATCCTATATGCCAGGCCTTGTTCTAGATGCTACAGACAGCAAAGAACAATAGAGATTAAACTCCTGTTCTTATGGAACTAACATTTTACAAGGAGAAAGAAACAAAATAAATTAAATATTTAATTTATAAATTATATACATTTTAAATTTATATATTAGATAGTAAGTGTTACAGTGAAAAAGCAGAGTGGTGGGGAGGTGGGAGTGTGTGTGTTTGGGGGAGGTACTCACTAAGGTCACATTTGAGTGAAGACCTGGAAGAGATATGACAGGGATGGGAGAAGAGCTTTCCAGACAGAGACCCTCAGGTGGGAGCTAACTCCACCCTCAGCCATAAAGGGAGGGAGCTGGATACAGGTAGGAGGGGTAGGGCAGACCAGGGAAAGCCTCCATGTAGGTTGTTGGAAGGACTTTGGATTCAACTGGAAGGGGAGTTTCTTCCTGGTAAAACCAAGGTCAGAGAAATGAGGATTTAGCCCTGTGGCCACATGGCCTAATACTTCATCCTTGGCATATTCTTGCCAGTCGCAGGAACACCGAATCCCCAGGGCCTTCCCTATGGGGCAAGGCCTGGCTTCCTCAGAAGAGGCAGAATTCAGAAGGGCACCAAACACAGTGCCCGCCTGGAGTGTGCGCCAGAAAAACGCCAGAATTCTTAGAGTGCAGGTGCTCTTTGGACTGAGTGAAAACACTTTCTTGGGGTTCATGTCAGTACTTGCCCAAGAATAGGTGAAAAATTCATCACTGTATCATGAACTCCTCAAAAGTGTTTCATATCCGTCTCTAGCTGATCCTGTATTAGTAGGAGATACATTCTCAGCTGATTTCTTTTTATTATTCTATTTTAAGGAGTGGGTTTGAAGTCATTTAAATGTAAATTTTAAATGACACTTGCAAATCAGATAAAGTGGATTTGGTGTGTTGCTGATCTTTTTTTTTTTTTTTTTTAAAGAGGCTCTGTGGGTGGAATTTGCCGGCATTTAATTTGGGCTTGAAAAGAGTGTTCTAAGCTTGTCACAGTTTTGCCCATAACGTGGGTGGAGTTATTTGGCAATTCCTGGGAAGATGATCTCACCCCAGCTGATGAACAGGAACCCAAACAGCCAAATTCTAGGAACAGACCCAGGTGCAGACTTGACTTGCCGCCTTCTGGAACAAAAGAACTGCTGAGAAGCAGACAGGAGGCAGGCATCCGGGTTCTTCCTGATTTTACTAGCAGCGTTACTCTCACCGTGCGTATTAGTGTAGCTGAAACCTCTCTGGTTGAATGCAGCCAAGCACATGCCAGGCCAGGCGAAAGTATACGTCTTGGACTTTATATCAGGTAATTATGTGCAGACTATTCTTAAAGAATAATGATAGAGAAACCCCTCCCAGCACTTTTTTTTTTTTTTTTGCTTATTATTCAATGAGTTTGAATCTTGACCCCTGGGTTACATTAAACTTCAAAAATATAACAATAGCTAGGCTAGATAGGAAGCTGTGCAAAGCACACTGACTTTGCAATTTTCCTAGAGATTTTTTTTTTTTTTTTCTGAAATGTTCCTAGGATGTTTGAAATCACTATTGGAATCTCTGCTGCCTCTCTCCACCTCTTTAAACATGCCACACAAGTGCATGTTTACTCCTGTCACAGTTTTGCCTCTTTTCATCTTTCCTAAGCTAGAGAGGGAGGCAGCCCTGTGTGGTGGTGGTTTGAAGTGGTTTAAACAATACAAATCACTCACCTTTAGTAATTAAAAGAAAAGTGCTAGTCACTCGGTCGCATCTGACTCTGTGCGACCCCGTGGACTGTAGCCCGCCAGGCTCCTCCGTCCATGGCATTCTCCAGGCAAGAATACTGGAATGGGTTGCATTTCCTTCTCCAGGTGATCTTCCCAACCCAGGAATTGAACCTGGGTCTCCCTCACTGCAGGCAGATTCTTTACTGTCTAAGCCACCAGGGAAAGTGAAAGTTGCTCAGTCATGTCTTCACTCTTTGTGACTCCATGGACTATATAGTCCGTTGAATTCTCCAGGCCAGAATACTGGAGTGGGTAGCCTTTCTCTTCTCCCGGGGGTCTTTCCAACCCAGGGATCGAGCCCAGGTCTTCCACATTGCAGGTGGATTCTTTACCAGCTGAGCCACAAAGGAAGTTCAAAAAAAATAAGAGAAAGGTGGGCTCTTTTAAAATGTTACCACCTGCGTTCCTCCACCACGAAGTCAGGGGTTTGGCCATAAGCCACAGAGATGGACACTAGCTGAGCTGAGGAGTGTGTCAGCAGGCTTTCTGATTGGAACTGACAGAAAACCAGGCTCAGAAGAGGGCAGGAGCCGCAGAAGGACGTGGGTGAAGAAGTTAGCCTGGGAATGGTTGACGGGCTCCGCTGCTGGCACCCGCGCCCCCAGCCTCTGCCTCCACTGGCCTTGTTGCGATGCGTCCCTGCCTCCCAGCCCGGAATCTGTACATGACTCTCTGTAGGAACAGTCTCACCAGGAGCATCAGTCTGGACCCCAGCCCTGCTGACAGAGAGTGGGTGATGGGGTGTCTGCGTGTTCGTCTTGGTCCAGTATAACAGGCAGTATTGGGAGGATTACTCCCAGTGGGAACAGTATTGGGTATTGGGGAGCTTCTGCCCGCCCCAAAAGGTGAATGTCCACTACTGTATTATAAAGACCTGGATTAATATTTTTCCATTTGTTGAAAAATGGTTATTATTATTCTAAAACAAGGACATATTTTTGCATTTTCAGATGGCACTGAAATTGCAGCTTCAACCTTGATGGAAATTTTGCTAATGAATGATTTTAAACTTGTTATTGATAAAATAACATATGATGTACAGTGCCCTAAGAAAGGTAAGAAGCACAGCTGTGAACTATCTTAACATTTCCCTGTTGCTGTATGCCTTTTTTCAGGGAGCAGGCTTATGCTGAGAATCTTTTTAATTAACCAAATGACCAAGAAGGCTTTGGAGAACCAGTAATTAAGCTTTTCTAGCAAGGGTAGAAGTGATCGGTAGAAGTTGGGTGTCAGGGCTTCATGTAGCCTCACATACTCTTTTTAGACTTTTAAGACTTTGTTCTAGGATCTTGAATGCTTAATCTGACATTATTGGGTTAAGAAGAAGTGGACCTGAAAATCATGAACTCAAGTGTATACTGTTGTACAGTTTTTAGCTCTTTTTTTTCCTAAGTAGGCTTTACTTTGTCTTTTTAAAGGGCAGTTTCAAGTTCATAGCAAGATTGAGCAGATAGTACAGAGGTCCTGTATACTAATGTACCCATTCCCCACAGACTCCCCTACTGTAAACACCAGAATGGAGCATTTCTTTTTAATCATGAACCTACATTGAAACATCATTATCACTCCAAGTCCGTACTTTACATTATGGTTTGCTCTTGGTGTTTTATACTTTATGGGGGTTTTAAGGCTATATTTTATTACTGAACTATAGTTGATTTACATTGTTTCAGAGTACCACAGAGTGATTCAGTTATATACACGTGTGTGTGTGTGTGTGTGTGTGTGTATGAATGAGTTTCTTTTCCATTATAGATTATTACAAGTTATTGAATGTAGTTCCCTGTGCTATACAGTACTTGCTGTTTGTTTTATTGTTGTTTTTCAGTCCCTAAGTTGTGTCCAGCTCTTTGAGACACCATGAACTGCAGCATGCCAGGCTTCCCTAAACCTTCACTATCTCACAGATAGGATGAGATGGCTGGATGGCATCACTGACTCAATGGACATAAGTTTGAGCAAATTCTGGCAGATAGTGTTTATTTTGTATGTAGTAGTATGTATATGTCAATTCCAGATTTCCACTTTATCTCCCGCTTATTTTATGGGTTTTGATAAATGTATAATGACAAGGATTCACCTTTCCATTGTCGTTTCACACAGAATAGCTCCACTGCCCCCAAATCCTCTGTGCTCTCCTCCTTCATCTCTACCTAACCCCTAACCTCTGGCAGCCACTAATCTTTTTAGTGTCTCCATAGTTTAGCCTTTCCAGAATGTTGTATCATTGAAATGGTACAACGCATAACTTTTTTACAGACTGGCTTCTTTCACTGAGTAGTATGCATGTAAGTTTTCTTATCTTTTCATGGCTTTGCAGTTCATTTCTTGTGAGCACTATTATTCCATTGCCTGGATGTATCATAGGTTATGTATCTGTTAACCTACTGAGGGACATCTTGGACGTTTCCAAGTCTTGACCATTACAAATAAAATGCCTATAAATGTGTATGCAGGTTTTTATGTGAACGTGATTTTTCCATTTGTTTGGGTAAATGCGAAGGAGCATGACTGCCCATATAATGCATATATTTCGTTGTGTAGGAAACTGGTAGACTTTCTTCCAAATAATCTGCACCATTTTGCATTGCCATCAGTGGTGAATGAGAGCTACTGTTGCTCCCCATCTTGGCCAGCATGTAGTGTTGCCAGTGCCTTGGATTTTGGCCTTTCTTAAAGCTGTGAAGTAGTGGCAGTTCACTGCTTCAGTCTGCACTTGCCTGGTAACATATTTCACACGCTTACTTAGCATCTATGTGTCTTGTTTGGTGTGGTGTCTATTCAAGCCTTTGACCCGCTTTTTAAGCATGTTGTTAATTTTTAAGGTTTCTTTGTATATTCTGGGTAGCAGTTCATCGTCAGATCTCTATTGTGCAGGTGTTTCTCGCACTGTTTTTCATTTGGTTGTCATTGTCTTTTGCAGAGGAGAGGTTTTGTTTTGATGAAGCTGAGTTTATCAGTTATCTCTTACGTGGACTGTGCTTTGGGCGTTGTATCTAAAAGTCATCGCCAAACCTGTTCTTGCATGTTGCCTACTTTTCCCATCACAGGCCTTACCATATTAATCATATCTGTCTTAATTTCCTGGTCTGATCATTCCAAAATCCCTACCATATCAGATTCTGATGTTTGCCTTATAGATTCTTATATGGTTTTTTCTTGCCTTTTACCTGCTTTGTAATTTTTTGTTGAAAGCTCGACATGATGTTATTGAAAATAGAAGCTGAAGCAAGTAGGTCTCTATTGCGAGGTACTACGTGAGTCTGACCAGGAGTTCAGCTGTTTGCTATAGCTGTAGGTATCAGAGGCTTCAGTTTCTTCTAGGGTCCCTGTTTTTCTCTCCCCTGTTATGTTCAAGTTTCTCCAGAAATTCTTACTTGAATAGAGTCTGCACAGAACTGGAGTCCTGTTGATGTAATGTTCAGGTATTGGGGTGGAGAAGCAGTGTATAATCTTATGATTAAATCTCAGGGTTTTTACTGGGCCAGGATTACTGTGCTGTGACCTTCAGAAGAGTTTATCTTTTTTTTCTCTTTCCAGTATGAGACAGGAAGGTTAGAGGGGCCTGGAGTTGGCTAATTGCCCCTCCTCCAGGCCAAATTAGGCTCTGGTAGAGCACAGTGATGGAGAAGGCAATGGCACCCCACTCCAGTACTCTTGCCTGGAAAATCCCATGGACGGAGGAGCCTGGTGGGCTGCAGTCCATGGGGTCGCAAAGAGTCAGACACGACTGAGCGACTTCACTTTCACTTTTCCCTTTCATTCATTGGAGAAGGAAATGGCAACCCACTCCAGTGTTCTTGCCTGGAGAATCCTGGGGACAGGGGAGCCTGGTGGGCTGCCGTCAATGGGGTCGCACAGAGTTGGACACGACTGAAGCGACTTAGCAGCAGCAGCAGCATAGCACAGTGCATCCTTGAACAGCACAGGTGAGAACTGTGTGGGTCCACTGACATGCAGGTCTGTTTCCGTGAGCACTGCAGTACTGCGTGGTCCACAGTTGGTTGAGTCCATAGAATCATGGACACAGAGGCCAGCTATGAAGTTATATGTGGATTTTTGACTGTGTGGGGAGTCAGTGCTCCTAACCCCCACGTTATTTGAGGGTCAACTGGTTATTTCCTAGGTATAGAGAAAGTAATGCTCAGGGCTATTTGAGAATAGTTAATTTTCTGCTGTCTCTGCTGGAAGCAGGTCTCTGACCTTCACTGTCAGAACCTGATGGGACTGCTGGAGATAAAACTCATGTGAGTGTGTTTATTTCTCAAACTAGTCAGCACTGAGCCTCCAGCATTTCAAAAGTTGTAGTTTAGTGTTCCTACCTCTACTGGCTCCAGAGGATTCTGCTCTCAGGTAAACTGTGATTGTGGACTGCTGAGGGTAGGGTGAATAGTGAGTCTATGCCTTAATAAACAGATGATGAGCCAAGTAAATCAACATGTAAGGGAGGGCCCGTGTTTATAATTAGAATGCCAGGTTCTGACTGGTGAATATGGGAGGGCTGCTGTAGTGGAAAAACCATTATATTGCAGCCAAATTCAGGCAAGAATGCCAAGGGGGTGGAGAGGGGTGGGAGGAGGTGGTTTAGATAAAATAAAAAACAGTGAAGAACTACAGAAACAATTGGAAAACAAGTAATAAAATGGCGATAAATACATACTTATCAGTAATTACTTTAAATGTCAATGGACTGACTGCTCCAGTCGAAAGACATAGGGCAGCTGATTGGATTAAAAAACACAAGAACCTTTTATATGTGGCCTACAAGAGACTCACTTGAGAGCTAAAGACATACAGACTGCAAGTAAGGGATAGAAAAAGATGTTTCACGCAAATGGAAAATGAGTGAAAGACCTCAGTAGACATTTTTCCAAAGAAGACATACAGATGGCCAGCAGGCACATGAACAGATGCTCAGCATCACTAATTATCAGAGTGATGCAGATCCAGACAATGCAGTATCACTTCACACCTGTTAAGAGTGACTGTCACCAAACAGTCTACAAATAACACATGTTGGCAAGGATGCAGAGAAAGGGAACCCTTGTGCACTGTTGGTAGGAATATAAGTCAGTGCAGGCAATTGGAAAACAGTGTGGAGGTCCCTCAAAAAGCAAAAAATAGGACTAGCACTAGCATATGGCCCAGCGATTCCATGCCGGGTATATATATGGAGAAAAATGAAAGCACTAACTGGAAAAGATACATGCGCCCCAGTGTTCGTAGCAGTACTGGTTACAATAGCCAAGATATGGAAGCATCCCATGTGTCCACCAACAGATGTATGTGTGTATATTGGAATACTGCTGTATATACTCAGACCTCAGTAGACATTTTGGAATGTCTACTCAGCCATAAAAAAGAATGAATATTGCTCAGCCATTAAAAAGGAATATTGCTCAGACATTAAAAAAAAAAATGAATGAAATTCTGCCATCTGCTGCAACATGAATGGACCTAGAGAGTATTATGCTTAGTCAGACAAAGACACATACTATATGATATCGTTTATATGTGAAATCTAAAAAATAAAGCAATTAATGTATATGGCGAAACAGAAGCAGACTCACAAATATGAAAAACAAACTAGTGGGAACCAGTGGGGAGAAAGAAAGGGGCAGAGGCAAGATAGGGGTAGGGGATTAAGAAATACAAACTACTATGTATAAAATAAGCAAGAATACAGCACAGAAGGTTATAGCCATTATTTTCTAATAACTTTTAATGGAGTATAATATGTAAAAATACAGAATCACTATGCTGTACACCTGAAGCTAATATTATGTCAACTATATATATGTCGGTTAAAAAGAAAAAAAAAGGAAATGCTAACAAAAATGGGAGTAAGCCATAAGGACACAGGAGCCAGCTGGAGGGTCTCCCACTAACCATATCTGGTACAATTTGAACATCATTGGCTCCCATGCTTGTGACTTGCCTGCCCCTTTTGATTTTAAACATTTTCTTTCTTTCTCATGTAACTAGATGATTCAGGCTGATCTTATACTCCAGCACCGATACCAGCCTTTTCTCTGAAGATACCTCCAAGAAAAATATGTCTAAAAATTTAAAAAAAGAAAAACTTAAATAATTTTAAAACTCGGAAATGTGATTCCCCTCAGCTCTATATCTTATTGAAAATAACTTACACTTAAGTTGCTTTTCAAATGTATATTGTACTGTTGCTTACACGTTTGTACACCAGCTTTCCTCCCCAGTGGACCCTAAATTGATTTTGGGTAGAGAGTTGAGGGTTAAGAAGGATCTTAGGTTAACTCAGGTATAAAAGTGAACCCATAAACTGATGTGTTACAAACTCAGGTGAGGTATTTACCTGGATTCAGGTAGATGGATACTCCTTTCTCCTGTATTACTCTTCCTTAAAAAAAAAAAGAAAAAGAAACAGTGCTGGTCATATTACAAAAGAAAAAAAGACAAAAACATAATGAATTTTAAACCTACTGTCTGGTTATTATTATTCCAGAAAGAGGAATCACCTGAGATGGGAATAAAGGCCAATATCAAATGCCCCCCCCAAGGAGTGGGGAGCGCCCAGCCAGCCAGCCATGGGGGCGCAGATTTGGTTCCCTGAGGAAAAGGTGTGGTGACTGCCTTATGTTTCCTTTGTCTTCTTTTCTCAGAAAAACTGAGCAGCGAGCAGGCTACTGAGATGGAAAACATGAAATCGTTGGTTTACAGACTGTTCACTGCCTTGCATTTAGAAGAATTTCAGAAGAAGAGAGAGCACCATCTGCTGGAGGAAATTGACCACCTGAAGGGACAGCTGCAGCCCCTCGAACAGGTTTGGAAGCGTCTCAGTTGAGTCTGTTTGTAAATAATCATTGTTTAGTCACAAAGTCATGTCTGACTCTTTAGCAACCCAATGGACTGCAGCCCACCAGGCTTCTCTGCCCATAAGATTTTAATACCCAATATTGGTATAACTGAATCTTCCCTGGTGGCTGATGGTAAAGCATCTGCCTACAATGCGGGAGACCCGGGTTCAATCGCTGGGTCGGGAAGATCTCCTGGAGAAGGAAATGGCAACCCACTCCAGTATTCTTGCCTGGAAAATCCCATGGACGGAGGAGCCTGGTGGGCTACAGTCCATAGGGTCGCAAAGAGTCGGACACGACTGAGCGACTTCAGTCACTCACTCATTAGTATAACTGCTCCATGTGAGCGTTTTTCTGAATGCTTCGCATGGGTTTATTTTCTCCTTTAATCCTCGCAGTGAACCTGTGAGTTCGGTATTATCAGCCTCATTCTTTGCATGAGGAAACTAAGACAGCAAAGGTTCATAGCTACTATGTGGAAGAGAACTTGAGCGCTGGCAGTCTGACTCCAGGCTGCCATCTCCAACTCCGTGCTGTGTGTTGTCTGTGGATGGGCCAGTGTCTCAGTGACTGAGTGTAAGATTAACTGCAATGCGCTAGCTGGAGCATCACCATTTTTTTTTTTTAGAGACAATAGGCCCTCCACTCCCACTCTGCTCAACTGAATTGCAACTGGAAAGTTAGCAATGGCTTCCTAACATCTGAAGTTAATCAGTGGTGGAAGGAAAACCACAAACTTTTCTAGGGAGGAGGGGCAGGAGTCTGTTTAAGGGAAAAATGCATTTTTTAAAACCTCTGTTCCTATTTGTGATTTTTTTAAAATGGGTAAGTATATCTTTGTGTATGAATAAAGAGTTTCTGGAGACAGAAAAAATGTTTTAATGAAGTATAGTTGATTTACAGTACTGTGTTCTCTTGTACAGCAAAGTGATTCACACATTCTTTTTTATATTCTTTTCTCTTATAGCTTGTCACAGGACATAGAGCTATGAAGGGGTAGGCTACCCACTCCAGTATTCTTGGGCTTTCCTTGTGGCTCAGCTGGTAAAGAATCCGCCTGCAATGCAGGAGACCTGGGTTCAGTCCCTGGGTTGGGAAGATCCCCTGGAGAAGGGAAAGGCTACCTACTCCAGTATTCTGGGCTGGAGAATTCCATGGACTGTATAGTCCGTGGGGTTACAGAGAGTCAGACATGATGGAGAGACTTTCACAGGATATTGAATATAGTCCCCTGTTCTATACAGTAGTGCCTTGTTGAAAGAAACTTTTGATAGTAATTAGCTCTAAGGATACTTAGGGGATGCCAGAGAGAGGGACTTTGTTTTTGGATTGTGTACCCACATTTTCACGCTTCCCTGGAAGCTCAGATGGAAAAGAATCTGCCTGCAATGTGGGATACCTGGGTTTGATCCCTGGGTTGGGAAGAGATCCTGGAGGGAAGGGTATGGCAGCCTACTCAGAGGAGCTGGCAGGCTACAGTCCATAGGGTCGCAGAGTCGGACACAAGTGAGCAACACAGGACACCCACATTTTCATTTTTTCTTAAAGTTGGTAATACATTTCACTTGTGTTACGATTTAAAAAATCTAAGAAAATGGCTAATGGAAAGTTTTCCTCCTACTGTCCTCCCAGTACCATATCCCTGAACTGTGAATCATTTCAGACTTTATCTGTGTACAAATGCAAATGCATGATTTTGTTCCCTTTTCCAGTAAAGAGTATGTATGTTGTTGTACACTAGTCTCACCTTTTTTCACTGACGGTATATCCAGCAAAGATCTCCATATTATACCTAGAGAGCCTTCTCACTAAAGCTGCATGATAGCTTCATGAAAAATTGATAGTTTTTGGTTTTTTACCCTTAAGAATGAACCCATAATGAATCATGTGTGTGCAGGTATTACCTGTAGGATACACAGAAGTGAAATTGCTGGGTCAAAGAAAGTAGACATAATTTTAGCTTGGTTTTAGAAGGTGACTTCTGAGCTTTTCATTGTATACCCTTCTGTTTATTTTTTCCATGACCAGGTATTACCGTTATAATTTTAGAAATGGTTGACTAATGAATTGATTTGGAAATAAGTGATCACTCATGAACGTACATGTTGTATAAATTCTGATTTCTCACAAATCTCACCTCTTTAATGCAGATGTGTATTCCTTTAATTCCTTTGCTTTTTTTTTTTTTTAAGTTGGTGCACTGTAAACAACTGACAGTCATTTGGTTTCTCCTCAGACGAAAGCTAGGATCGAAGCTCGCTCAGAAGCCAAGATCAGTGGACTCCTGTGGGCTGGATTAGCGATGCTGTCTGTTCAGGGTGGAGCAATGGCCTGGCTCACCTGGTGGGTGTACTCCTGGGATATCATGGAACCAGTTACATACTTCATCACATTTGCAAATTCCATGGTCTTTTTCGCGTACTTTATAGTCACTCGACAGGTAAGTTTGTTTAGAAAATGGTTAAGTTATAACGTCTTTTGTAAATAATTCCTCACTCAAGTAATGAGCAAAAAAACCCTTCTTACTTACTGAATTACTGCTACCTGGGTTCTTTTCAGCTGTTAAATTTTGTTGTTTTTCCAGAGGATGGAGATTTATATTAGCACAGAGAAAGTGTGTATAACCTCTGTAGAGAAATATAGTGCAACTTAAACTCCTCCTTTGAGATACACACATCAAATTTGTGTACTCTGTGCCGTTTGCCAAAAATGTCCATTTTCCATTTCCTCTTTTCTATCCCTGCCTGTGATTTCTCTTCCCTGCTTGCTTGCTTTTGAAAGGAACAGCTGATCTCGAGTGAGACTAAATGTTTCACTTGCGTTGCCTTATGCTGGCTCTGATGGCTACAAATATGATGGCAAATATTTTACTGATGTCCCTTCCTCTGCTCTGTTGCTAAGACAAGTGTCTTTCTTGCCGAGGTCTCATGTTCATTTAAAGCATGTTCTGTTTTGCTTTGCTTTTTTTTAGGATTATACTTACTCAGCTGTAAAGAGTAGGCAGTTTCTTCACTTCTTCCATAAGAGATCAAAGCAACAGCATTTTGATGTGGTACAGTACAACAAGCTAAAAGATGACCTTGCTAAGGTACCTCATTGCAAATGACATCTTACAGCCGGTCTTACTTGGGAGCCAGAATTTAGGATCAGGGACGCATACTCGGTGGCTCACTCACACAGGTTAAATCTTGGTCCTGCATAGGCTTCTCTGTATTTCGGTTTGTTCAGTTAAACAGCTGACATGTCCTAATACTAATTTCCTACAGTTTTTTTCTTGTCATCTGTATTCTACATGGGGATAGCTTTAAATGTAAATAGGAAAGGTCTTAAATGACTCTGAGATAATAAAATAATAGTTTTCAATAGAAATCTATTTTTAAGTGAAGATGTGTTTTTAAAGAAAGAAGTCCAATATCAAGCTCAATTGGAAATTTTGAACCCATTAAGAACATAAGACTTAGGAAGGTAAGCACTCTGATAAAACAATTTTAAACTGTCTAAATACTTTCCAGGTTTCTTCTTCTTAAAAACAGAATCCATATGGCATTCCTCCTTTCATCTTTTCCTTCTTTCAGATGAGAAAACAGAGGTGTATACCCTGTTGGAAAGTGGGGAAACTAGGGTATGAAGCCAAAAGTTTGGCTCTGGAGCCGTACTCTGGAGCACTTCCATATAATCTGATTCCTAGGCAGCTGTTACCTCTGGCCTCTCAGCAGACCCATTAGCTTTATAAATTTTTCTTAGCAATTTTATAACAAAGTTTTAGGAAAAAAAAGTCTTCTACTGTTCAATACATGATCATTTAATAGCCAGTGATCAATCATGTCTTTTGTTACCTGTATCTTCTAAACTACCCATCCCTCAAATTTTGAAAAAAAGGAAAGATATAACAGGAATTTACGGCCCAAAAATTGGAGATAAAGAGGCTTTAAAAATATATTTACATTCCATATAATCATTACTTAGGAAAAATGTAATGATGCTTTTTGGGGTACTTACATTTAAATGATCCAATCCAAGAAGGCTAAAGAATGTTCTCCTAAGTAGTTTCCAGCACTGGGCATTGAAGATTTAGATTTTTAAGGTTATAAAGTTGGGAAAAAGGGGAAGCTAATAGGTCAGATTAATGGAATTTTTGTTGTTGCTGTTGCTATTGTTTTTCATGAGCTAGAAAAACCCCTTTGTAAAAGGGAAAACAAACATAATAAGAAGTATAAGGAAGTACTATAAACTCACAGTTTATATACTATATATATATAGTGTATATATGTATATAGTATATAAACCATATGCTATAAACTCGTACTATAGAACTCTTTTACAAAAGAATCCACATAAATTGAAACATTGTGGGCAGTTGCCACTTGTCGTTTAGATCTCTGTGTCAGCCTCAGGAGACGTTAGAGTTATGAACTTCCTTGGAACAGCAATCCGATGTGCTCGCGGTCCTCTCTGATCAGTGCCCCCTCCTCTTCCCTTGGACAGGCCACTGAAGCCCTGAGACACGTGCGCCGCTCTCTCTATTTGCGGATGCAAGTAGAGGAACTCGATGAAAAGAAGTGATCGTACATTTTTAACGTCAGTGAATTTTTCCATGATGTGTTTATTTTGCAACTGGAACTTTTTGAATCCCACAGTTCATTGCATTTGACTGTTTCAATCTCTTGTTAATAAAAAAAAATGCTTGCAAAACACAGGTATTCTTTGATGTTCTCATTTGAGATTTTCAGTTTGTGGATTTTCACGGCTTGTTGAGGTTTACTGCTGGAAGGATCTGGGCTGCATCCATCAAAATCAAAGCTGCTGCTGTTACAGTTCATCATTTAAGAAGCTTTGTCAGCCTGTCCCGTGTTCCTTCCCATGCAGACATGAAACGGTCAGTGTGCTTGGATGCCCTTTCTTAGGCTTCATTTAAAATCATCTGGTCATTAATTTCTTTTAAAATTCACAGTAGTTGGAAGGTTTTATCATTCGATAGAGTTAAACTATAAAATGTCACTTGAAATGTTTCATCATAATATTTACTTAAGTTCAGTCAGTTCAGTTGCTCAGTCATGTCCGACTCTGCGACCTCATGAATCGCAGCACGCCAGGCCTCCCTGTCCATCACCAACTCCTGGAGTTCACTCAGACTCACGTCCATCGAGTCAGTGATGCCATCCAGCCATCTCATCCTCTGTCGTCCCCTTCTCCCCCTGCCCCCAATCTCTCCCAGCATCAAAGTCTTTTCCAATGAGTCAACTCTTCGCATGAGGTGGCCAAAGTACTGGAGTTTCAGCTTCAGCATCATTCCTTCCAAAGAAATCCCAGGGCTGATCTCCTTCAGAATGGACTGGTTGGATCTCCTTGCAGTCCAAGGGACTCTCAAGAGTCTTCTCCAACACCACAGTTCAAAAGCATCAATTCTTTGACGCTCAGCTTTCTTCACAGTCCAACTCTCACATCCATACGTGAGCACTGGAAAAACCATAGCCTTGACTAGATGGACCTTTGTTGGCAAAGTAACGTCTCTGGTTTTCAATATACTATCTAGGTTGGCCATAACTTTTCTTCCAAGGATCATTTGTTGTCAAGTATTGTTCTAGGTGCTTTACATAATACTTATTTGTAATCCTATAATCCTATGAGGTTGCTGTTTTTAATCCCAATAAGGAAACTAAACTTTGTCATGGTTAATTTGACCAGGTGTACATAGCTAGAAAAGATTTAAGCACCTACTCAGAGTAGATCATACATCTTTATAAATGTACAACTCATCATGGTGTTTAATCCATTACCTAGGATGTCACCTTTTCAGTGATTGACTACGGGACAGGAAGAGTAATGATGACACCCTGATACTGAGATTTGCTTTAAGAGAAAGAACACTGTTTTAAGGGTATACCTTTCAGTCAAATCAGATTCAAACTTCAAACACCTTAGTTAGAGCAATACCCAGTGATCCAGGTGCTAGTCTGTATCAGTATCTCTGAAACCCAGAGAGTCTGGATTAGCAGTATGTTAAGTGTTTTATTAACAAGCTAAGAATATGCACTTATGACAAGCACTTAGGACATGTTCTGCCTTTGAGGAACCCTGTTCCCAGGAAGGGACAAGACCATCAATACAATGAAAGTTAAGAGAAACCAGTTGGGCAAGGTGGGCCTCACCTCTTGGGAGTGCCGTTTGCTGTACTGAGTTCACTGATGCTTCCATCCCCAGCATCAAGAAGAATGCCTGGCCCCCACGACACACCTGAGAGAGGCAGGTATCTATGGCATTTTCAGGTACAGAGCTAGGAGAAAGCTGGGAATAGGCAAGAGAAAGGATGGCTTCTGGATTCTCAAACAGTCTAAAGGAAACCCTGGGAAGAGGGGTAGACTAGAGCAGGGGTTGGCAAACTAATACCTATGCTTGTTTTTGTAAATACAATTTTAGTTTAGTAAAGTATGAACACTGATGCACCGTCTATGGCTGTTCTCACAATACAGAATCAAGGTTTGATTGCAGCAGTATGGCCTGCAAAGCCCAACACAGTTCATCTCTGGCTCTGTACAGAAAAATTTTACTGACCTCTGAAAAAGGATGTAAAAGACAATTATCAAAGAATACTTCTGTGTCTTTAGAGCTTCAGAAAATTTGTCATGTGAAAAATGAATGAATTCTTAGTAAAGACAGCTCCCTTTGATTAGTGTCATCCCACTTTACAAAGTAAAATAGTCTTTTAAAATAGAGTTGAATTCTTCAGAGAAGGAGCTGCGCATAGGTCACGTTGTACTTTTTTTGTGACAGGTGAAACTGATTTCTGAGCACCGGGGATGACAGCTCAGTGATCAGAGGCAGGAAATTCTGACCTTTTTTAGTACTTAAACTGTAGTTGCTCAAATGGGAGATGTCATATATGTTAAAACGTTATTGATTAGAGAGATCATTTATTAACACACAGAGTATGATCTTTCTACTCAAGTTCCAAGTTAAACAGATTGAAACCAAAACTAAAGGATTCCAAAGAAATCGCATGTTAATTTTATTACGAAAGGGTTGTCTTATCCTGAGACAACTGTTATAAACAAAATTCAGCTGTGTCCCTGTTGTTTCCACAGCTCAGATTTGATGGCACTTTGGTACCCAGATACACTGGTACCAGTGCCACTGCATCTGGACAAGAGGATTTTTTTCAAATAAACCCTCTGACTGATCACTGAGGAAAAAAAAATGTGTGTATGCATGTGGTGGGTGGCAGGGGTTGAGCTTTTTAATAACATCAGCTAACTTAGGTAAGCAGAGCTATATAATATTTGCCTAGAGGGCTGGGCCTGTGCTCACTGGATGAGCTGAGGAGTTTCTATAGTCATTCACCCTTGCAAGGAGAGCTATGGAGACAGCAGCACCTGAGGGTCAGAAGCTAAAGGTAAACTGTTCAACTGACGGTGGAACCCCCGCCATGACCACAGGAAAAGGGATGAATGCCCCACTGACCTTGGCATATAGTTGGCACATGTTCTGAACTGTACCTGAAATAGCACAAAGTGAAGTGAAGTCGCTCAGTCATGTCCGACTCTGCGACCCCATGGACTGTAGCCTACCAGGCTCCTCTGTCCATGGGATTTTCCAGGCATAGTACTGGAGTGGATTGCCATTTCCTTCTCCAGGGGATCTTCCTGACCCAGGGATTGAGCTCGGGTCTCCCGCATTGCAGACAGACGCTTTACCGTCTGAGCCACCAGGGAAGTCCTGAAATAGCACAAACCACTGCTGAACTGGCAGGTCCCAGGTTTGTTATCAAAACCCAGACTGTTACCCATCTTCAGCCTCTGGCAGATTACTAACAAAGCATATTACTCAAATTTTACATATCATATTCAGTAAGAGCTGAATCTTAAAAATACCATCTGGGGCTCCCCAGGCAGTCCAGTAGTTAAGACTCTGTGCTTCCACTGCAGGGGGCGTGGGTTCAGTCCCTCATCTGGGAACTAAGATCCCACATGCTGTACAGCACTACCAAAAAAAAAAAAAGCAACAGCTATTATTCCATAAATATGATGATGGTCTGTGAGTGGGACTACCAGACAGTGTACAATAATTTACCATTCAAGACACTGACAGAATCAAACTTTGCAGGTTTGTGGCCTCTACTAAGAATTAACTGATTTATATTTCTTCTTCAAAATGCCACATAATAGTTCTTGAAGGCTTTTTTAAACACATTTAGTCTTATACAAAAAAGTAATTCATATGTAGATTAATTTTTATGACCAAGTAAAACCAAGCCATCTATAAATTATTCAAGTTAGAATGGAAATTAGAAAAATTTAATGAAAAAATTTCAAATATTAGAGGAAAACAAGTTCTTAGATTTCAAAAGCCCTTAAAAACATTACGAAGTTTTATTTTAAAAAAAAGTCACAAAATACAAGTTAAATCAGCCAGAGATTAAGTAAACTTGCAATTTACTACAAAAGTCTAGTATTACAAATGCTTGTGGATTTTTATCTGTAGGAATTCCCTGAGGATTTCATTTCTCCATATATCAAAACCCCTTCACCATGTCCAATATGAACTATTTTAGGTTATTAAAGCTTAAAACATTTA
This sequence comes from Ovis aries, assembly GCF_016772045.2. Classification (NCBI taxonomy): domain Eukaryota; kingdom Metazoa; phylum Chordata; class Mammalia; order Artiodactyla; family Bovidae; genus Ovis; species Ovis aries. The sequence goes on along the minus strand of NC_056059.1, from coordinate 16,062,929 downwards.
AAATTGCTGTACCATTTAAATTGCTTCAACCAAGTGATACTCCTCTATATGAAAAGAGAAAATCTATTTTGAATACATAAAACAAAATAGCACTTATCATTTAGATTTTGGAGAGAAGTGCAGCTTTTTAGTTAGCATTGAGGCAAAGCAGGGAACCTGCTTCTTTCCAATAGCACTTGGGTCTTTGCAGAAGTCTACTCGGCGCTGAGAAACCTTCCTGTTCACCAGAGTGAGGAGTTCTGTGAACTCCAAAGAGGAGCCGAATTTCCCCAGCATCTCACACAAATCTTGAATATACCATGAACCATTCACAGTTTCCCGATGAGAATAATAACCTGAAAAAGACAGGAGAAGCCACTGAAGTTTCCTGGTTACCGACTGACAGAAAATCACTTTTCAAGTCCGAGTTCTCAAAAGTCATTGGGCGAGACTAAGATGTGTCCATGATACAGTTTAAAATTTTTTCTCTGCTGACTCTTCTCATGTGGAAAAAAAGGTTAATTCCACACAGTTCTATAAAAATGGTGTTGATGCTATGTAATTTTCTCCACTTCCTAAAAATTCCCAAGCTAGTAGTAAACTAGGCAATGATTTTTGAGACCAGTGATTAGAAAAAAGAAAAACATAAAATTATTTACTACAATAGAGAACAACTGTCATCAAAATATTTTTCAGGGACTTCCCTGGTTTAGAGGCCACACTTAAAAAAATTTTTTTCAACAATGTTTTCCACAAGTGTTAACTATAAAAAATGGTATCACCATCACTGACACATTCTGCTGCTAAGATATTCAATATAATTAGGGTTAGAGCTTTATTTAACATATAGTAGTTTTCAGGAAGGACTTTTCTATAAGGTACTTTATAGTTTTAAATGTCACTCTGATCACATGGCCTAAGATGTCCATTAAGCTTGTGAGCTTCACAACCAGATCTCATGCCCCATTAGAAAGACCTCACCTAAATCAAGCCGGGATGAAACATACAGAAACTTAGCAAAGAAAGCCAATTATACATTTGTATTAAACACCCACACACCTTCTGCCACGGAGTAGCACATGAGGAAGTCGGCTCCAGCAGGAAGTGTATAAACCGAGGCTGCGTCCACCTGGGTCACGTTGGCACCCAGCATGTCTGTCCCATGATCAACTGCATCCAGAGGGATGACCGGCACGTCGTGCTGGCTGCCCCGACACGCCTACGGGACAAGGAGGGAAATCCCCTCCTTTAGTTACCTGTTCTTCCCCGTGCTTCACGTTCACAGTGAATGTGTAGTTCAGTACGCCTTTACAGCAGCATCAACAGAATCCACTTTATAGGCATTTCAGAAACAATGCATTCAGGTTTAGAGCAGGCCAAAGCCGACAGTTCTGTTTTTTCCTACTTACGTTTTCTCCTAGTTGATGATTTAAAAAACTGGCATCCTCAACTAGACACCAAATTATGTTGGTCAAAAGATATACTGTAGAGGAGAAAACATCTGTGGTTTTAAAGTTTCTTAAGCATTACGCACACCACAGCACCAAGAGCCACCCCTTCTTTTAGAAAATTACAGTACGTCCCTTAAGTGTTTCTATGTAATCAGGTAATATGTTCCCAGCTTGGGTTTTCCTTGCCAAGCTGCTTTTAAGGGTCAAAATGACACCACCTGACCTGAGAGTCATTATCAATGTGCCTCCTTCCTTCTGCTCCCACTTTAAAGTGAGGGTTCAAATTCTTACTAATTCTGACTCACACAAAGGCTAACGTTAAATGACTATTACGGGCTTTTTGTCCCCACTCCGTGTATTTATTTATTTTTTGGCAGGGTCCTTCTCCCTGGGAGTTTGGTCTTCTTTCAGTCAATAGGTCCCACCCCCATTTATATACTGAGGGCTTCAAAATAAAACATATAGCCTCCAATATTTCAAAGGTAACTGCATATGGTGATACGGTCTTTAAAGAGGTAGTTAAGGTAAAATGAGGACTATTGGTGGGCCCTAACCCCCTATGACTGGTGTCCTTATACAAAGAGGCCAGGGCACAGAGAGCACAGGGAAAAGCCCATGTGAAGACAAAAGAGATGAGAATCCACCTCCCATCCAAGGAGAGCGGCCTCAGAAATCAACCCTGCTGACACCTTGATCTCGGGCTTCTAACTGCAAGAAAATAAACTTCCGTTGTCTAAGCCACTCAGTCTGTGTGCAGGCAGACCTCAGAGATACTGCAGCTTCAGTTCCAGACCACTACAACAGGGCGAATATTGCTACAGAGCGAGTCACGTGAATTTTTTTGTTTCCTAGTGCATATGGCACCCCAGTCCAGTACTCTTGCCTGGAGAATCCCATGGACGGAGGAGCCTGGTGGACTGCAGTCCATGGGGTCACTGAGAGTCGGACACGACTGAGCGACTGCACTTTCACTTTTCACTCTCATGCATTGGAGAAGGAAATGGCAACCCACTCCAGTGTTCTTGCCCGGAGAATCCCAGGGACAGGGGAGGCTGGTGGGCTGCCGTCCAGATTCGGACACGACTGCAGCGACTTAGCAGCAGCAGTAAAAGTTATGTTTATACTATACTATATAAAAGTTATGTTTATACTATACTATATAAAAGTTATGTTTATACTATACTGTAATCTATTAAAGTGTGCAGTAGCATTAATTCTAAAAAAAAAAAGGACAGACCTTAATTAAATACTCTATTGCTAAAAAATGCTGACCATCACCTGAATCTTCAGCTAGCCATAATCTTTTTACATAGTAATGTCAAAAATCACAGATCATCATGACAAATAATATTTTAAAAGTGAAATATAACGTTACCCAAATGGGACACAGAGACACAAAGTGAGCAAATGCTGTTGGAAAAATGGCATCAACGCAGGGTTGCCATAGACCTTCAGTTTTTAAAAAGCGAAAGTGTAAAAATACGCAAAGTACAATAAAGCGAGGAATGCCTGTACTCTGTTCTGGCAGCCCTCGTAAACTTAGCACAGTGCTCTAACAAGATTCTGCTGTAGTATTATAAATGTGTCCATCAATTCTGAAATGGCTGAAGAATTATAAGCTTTAAAAGAAACATTCTGATGGATTTCAGAGTTACCAGATAAACAAGATTCCTAATACCCTATTTTTACAGGGAGATTTTAATCTGATTTTGTACTATCAGGCTTATTTTCAGACCTTTTCTACTGTCTTCCTGCATGGAATGTAGAGCACGTGGAACTCAACGCCATCAGTTGCCAAATCAACGGCAGTAAGCGTAAGAGCCGGCCTTTACTGGCTGGGGGCGGGCCACTTCCTCGGCACTGTTCAAAGCGTTTTTCATCTTAGGCCACGTCATCTTATCCTCTCAGTCACCCTATGAGGCAGTGTGCCTGCTGTGAAGAATCTGAGGCATAGAGAAATCAAATAACTTGGCAAAACATTTTCCTTGCTTTGGTGCCTGATGGTGCTGGCTACTCCCTTTTTCATGAACAATCACCCATCATTCTTTTTTTTTTTTTTGAACGTGAAATAAAGGCAAAGAACTGTGTACATCTTGCTGTGAATGCTGCCCACAGCTGTGAAGCCAGGGTCCACCTGAGGCTGGCTTTATTGTCCAGGTCCTGAAAGACTCTTGTTCATGAACTGTCTCTTCACAAAGCAAGTCCACCACTTGCTGGGTTTATCATTCTGAGGGTCAGCTGTGATTCGTAACTTTTGGAGTTTCTTTAGACACTCAGAAATGTAGAGTTCGTCCTATCAGCTTCATTCTTAATTTCATAGTTTTGCTTCATGGTGTTTCCTGATGGATAGGCAATAGTGCCATGTTTCCCTTTTTTCATAGAGATCAGCCCACCCATCATTCTTGTGATTTTTCTCCTGTTCTTCTGAGGCGTCCTCCTCATTGTCTTCCCTCTGCCCATTCCTCATCAGCATCCCTCAGTTCTGTTCTCCACTTGTTTTTGGTGGCACCACGCAGCTCGTGCGGTCTTAGTTTTCCAACAGGGACTGAAGCCGGAGCCCTGGCCTCGATGGCACTGAGTGCTGTCAATGGGCCCGAAGGAATTCCCTCTACACGCCTTCTTCAGGGGATCCTTGACACGGAGGAGCTCATCCACTCCCATGCCTCCAGAACCCTCTATCCGCTCATCACTGCCCCAGCGTACTTCTCTAAGCCGGGCCGCCTGTCTCCATTACCATCCACCCCCTCGTTGCTCCCAACTAACTTCTCTAGCCTAGGCCGCCTGTCTCAATTTCGACCTGTATTTCCAACACATCTCACAGACGCCCCAGTGCCACAGTCTAAACAAGAAACCAGGGAGTCATCCCTGACTTTTTAAGTAGCCCCCTACTCCCTCTCTCAAGGAATGGCGGGGTGTGAAAGGTGCCCAGGTCCTTCATGCAGCCCGGCAACATCAGGAATTCTCATTTTTTCCCAGAAATCCCTACTGAGGTAACAAAGGGGATGTTATTCAGGCCCCCCAAAATATTTTTATTCTTACTACAAGTTGGGCAGCGGCTAGACCCATCTTGGCCTAAGGGAAAACGTGAAAGGACTAGAAGTCTAGCTGGAACTAGAAGTCTTCATGCCCACCTTCTCTTCACTGGCTGGCATGTTCTCCAGCCACCAGACCAAACCTGGTCTGAACAGGCAGTGCCCCACTGCAATGGTCCATCAGTAGACACCTTCTCCAGAGGCCCTACCTTGACACTGGGCTGGGCCAGGGAGTCATTGCCAAGTAATGTTCATTATTTTGAGTCAGTTCCAAGTAATAAAGATTCTGAGCATCTTTATGTTAAAGAACTACCACTAACAGCTGAAGCTGCAACTCTGATTGGCTAGGATTCAAAAAGGGCCTTTTCCAATTACTGGAGAAAGTTAACTTCCAAAATCAGCTTTAGTTCTTTCTAATCACATGTATAGAACTATGGCCTTTATAATTAAGATTATAACGTAATCAGTCTTACCTGAATGATAAATATCTTGGGTTTTCCAACCAGGCTCTGACACTTGTCTCCTTTGAACAAGCTTGTTAACGTCTGAATTTCAATTTTGGCATCATATGCGTAGATGTGGTTGCCTTCACCGTGACTCAGGAAAACACACAAAAAGCAATCTGCATCTACGTGGCTAGCAGTTGATGCTAAAAAGGACCCCAAAAGTTATTTAGAAATGAAAATAAGGTACTTAGTATCTAAAGTTTCAGATAATTGAGGGAAAATTTTATTATAAAATGTCTAATGAAACAACTTATTTAAATTAAGCAAGAATTTATACAATTATACAATACAATTTAAACATCCAAATTATTACAGTTTGAACAGGTTTTTGTTAGCTTTTTTAAAACACAGAATAATGACATGGAAAACCTAAAGGGATTATTATGGGGAATGCCTAAGAAGTTTCTTTGAATCAGCAGAGACCTTCTTAGGGCAGACACAGGAACTACCCCTAACACTTCCCTCTGTGTCGCTGCACCTCGAAGGGAGGCAGCGCTGGCACTATTCTGTCTACAGCGCTTGGAGCTTCCCAAAGTGTTAAGACACGAGGCGGATGCCCTCCACAGCTGAGGAGCGAGCAAAGTAGGAAAGGTGGGGAGCAGCCAGGTGAAATTATTTACAGATTAAAGAGGAACCCTGGTATGAGGGTCCTCAAAAAATTAAAAACAGAGCTACCATATCCTACACTTCCACTTCTGGGTATATATCCAAAAACGATAAAAAAGCTAACTTGTAAAGATATACGAGCCCTTGTATCCTCTGCAGCATTACTGCAACAGCCAAGATACAGAAACAGCCTGAATGTCCACTAATAGATGAACGGATAAGGGAAGTGTGGTCTGTACATGTACAATGGGTGAGCATTCAGTCATTAAAAAAGGGAAAATGTGCAATTTGCAACAACACAGATGAACCCTGAGGGCATTATGTTAAGTGACTCAAGTCAGAGAAGGACGCGATCAGGTCACTATATGTGGGAACTAAAAACCCAGCAAGCAAAACCAAGTTCAAAGCTGCAGAGAGCAGACTCGTGGCAGCTGGGGCAGGGGAAAGGAGAAGTGTGAGGCAAAATGGTGAAGGGGCCAAAAGGTATGAACTTGCAGTTACAAAATACATAAGTCCTGGGGATGTTAATGTACAGCGTGATGACTACAGTTAGCATATTTGAAAGTTGCTAAGAGAATAAATCTTAAAAGTCACTAGAAAAGAGTCTGTAACTACGAATGGTGACAGACGGTAACTAGACTTAATGGTGGCGATCGTTCCCCAATGTACACAAATGCGACCCCATGGCCTGCAGCATACCAGGCTCCTCTGTATGTCAATTATACCTCAATTTTTAAAAAAAAGTTCTGAAGAAAGTTTAATGATGCAGTTGTTCTAATAGTCCATTGACAAGTTACTTAAAAACCCATGACTTGTAGTGATTACTATACACATTAAGTTGTTAATTTACCTACTGCATGCTGCTGCTGCTGCTAAGTCGCTTCAGTCTCATCCAACTCTGTGCGACCCCACAGATGGCAGCCCATCAGGCTCCCCCGTCCCTGGGATTCTCCAGGCAAGAACACTGGAGTGGGTTGCCATTTCCTTCTCCAATGCGTGCTTGCATGCTAAGTCGCTTCAGCTGTGTCCAACTCTGTGTGACCCTATGGACAGCAGCCCTCCAGGCTCCTCTGTCCATGGGATTCTCTAAGCAAGAACACTGGAGTGGGGTGCCATTTCCTTCTCCAACCTACTGCACAGTGATGTAGAAATTATGAGATAATGTATGTAAATCAGCAGTATTTTGAAGTCAGTAGAAAACTTGGGTGTGGAAGGAGTCAGTTAAAAAATGACTGCCCAGCATCTGTAGTATTTGCATCTTGGGCTTTTAATTGCCAAATGAAAAGATCATTGCATTCATTTCCAGAGTAACAGACTGTAACCAGTGGTATATAAACTATAACTTGGTAGGCATTATATGCAAAGGTCTCTAAATCTGCTGAGTAATGTATAATCAGAGAGGCACAACCAAAACCTATAACCCATGCTAAATTAATTGACATGCCTTTTTTACAAGTTAATTACTTGGACTTATCTCCATACAAGGATAATTAAAAACTACTCAGTCCCATCAAAGGAAGATGAATAGGAAAACTACTTACCCTCATGAATTTTGAGCAATAGTTCTTCTGCTCTAAGATCATCAAAACATTTTACTTCAAATCCTAGATCTGAAAACCTGGAGATTAAATTGGATACTAGCTTATGAGCTATTCAAAACTGTCATATACTCCTAATTATTTGAGGAATCTATACTCATTTTTATGACATATAAATTGACTTTTCTTTAGGGAGAAAGAAAAATATGACAATGATGGTTTTCCTCAATTATCCATGGCAGGAAGGGATTTATTCATGGTAACTGATTTAAGTTAGAATACTGCCGTCTACTATGCAGATATATTTATAAGAATGCAAAGACTGTTAATATTTAATAGAACAGGATTAGGGGGAAAATTCAGGCAAGTTCTTAGGGGAGGCTGAGCCCAAGTGAGGTTCATCCCCAAATACTCTTGCTCTGTTATGTGTACAGTGCGGATAAGTAGTTATCGCTTAAATATCTGACCACCTGGATGTTAAATAAAACAGTACTACCTGCGCCTAAGATTGTCTCTGTCGGCATTGGTGCCCGGCCTGTTTGGCAGGGTTAAGTGCCAGAAGAACCTCTCATGATTGAAGATTAACGCAATTCCTCTCCTCTTGTGGTCCATTTTGTACTTTTCAGTTGGATCAAATATTTCTCTGTTTAGGAAAAGTTTAAAAAACAATCAGTCTAGGTCTTCTTAAATAATAAGCTCCTCCAAGCCCAAGGTCAATGCACAGAACAGACAGAGGCCTGCTGCTTCCTCCTCCACCAGGCCGGCAGGCCACTGCTGTGCCCTGGGCAGGCCTCGCAGCCACACTGGTTGGGAAAGTCCTGAAACATCTCTGTACCAACTAGTAAACAGCAGCCATCCTGAGCAAACCCCTCCCATCCCCCAATTCCTCTGCTTGGGTGTCTTTCCCCCAGGGCTCCAGGGACCAGGGACCAAAGACAATGGTCTGGCCCAGGCCAAGGCCATCCCAATTGTTCAATATCTTGAGCCTCAGTCTTGGTCCCTTCAGAACCAGGGGCAGCAACCAACCCGCACACCTACAAGGCAGCCCTCCAGATGCTGAACCTGACATTCTCTACTCTGCTTTTCAGCGCCATGTCCCTGTCTTACTTTGACTTCTGTAGGCTAATGATGGCCACTAAAGGAAAAGACCTTAATGAGTAAACAGAAAATTATTACCTCCTAGGGAAGGCGTCTATTTCGGTCATGTTTTGTTCTTCACCTATTAAAAGAAAGTAGGGTTTTGTTAATATACTTTTTGATTTATGGTCATAAAACACATTAGGAGCTCCCAGCTGCCTTGATTCCTATCTGCTAGGCTCCTTCTGTCTTGGTTGGTTTAAAAGTCAAAGGATGTGAGAAGGGGTAAGGGAGAAGGAAGGGAACGTGCTATTAATAATAAACGAACTGTACGTGCCACAACGAGAGAAGCCTGCACACCACAACTACAGAAAGCCCACGCGCTTCAAGGAAGACCCAGCGCAGCCAAAATAAATAAACGAACCGTAAACGCACAGCTCAGTTCTTTCTCACCTCCAACTCTTACATGCAAAATAAGAAAAGATCATAAACAGAAACGGAAAAATACTACTCACATTCATTCGCTGCACACTATGCCAAAAGTAACAAATGTAGCTCTGTGGTTATGAAGCTCAAATGAAACATGAAATTGCTTTATTTTGCAGCAAATGTTTTTAGCAAATATTCTCTGACACAGAGAGAGAGTGAAGTCAAGCAAGAGAACTGAACACAGTGTGGTTGACACTGGATTATCCTACTGCCTGGAAGCGGCAGACGTTTTGGTGGAGGAAGGGAACGGCAAAGACTCAGATTCTGATCTCCTGCATGACACATGTGGTTGTTATGATCCTATAATGGGGACCCTCTTCTCTCAGCCCAAGATCAGACTTCCCCACCCACAAGACAAGCTCTCACTGAATCCCTCTCCTCCCAGGAACAGTGCTGTGCAACAGAGCCTTCTGCAGTGACAGAATGCCCTATACCTGAGCTGTCTCTGGGGGCAGCCAATGGCCACATGTGCTTTTGAGCCCTTGAACTTTGGCTAGTGTAACTGAGGAACTCAATTTTTTAATTAACTTCAACTAATTGAAATTTACATAACACGTGGCCAGTGGCTTCTCTACCGGACCGCAATAGTGAGTCTAACATCTTCTACCAGAAGAGTCCATATGCTCATGAATCTGCTTTTACCTGATAAGCAGCTTGAGAGGGGACAGAAGGTGACAACCACACAAGTACTAATAATGTAGCAAGATGCCCCTTTCAGTTGAGGTCTTGGAAGGAAGGTGGATGGACCCTAAGGGTAAACCCCTACCCATCATCTCCCAGCCAAGAGGGTGGTGTTCCCCTCACTCCTTGGAGTCTCTTCCTCACGCCTGATGGTTCTAACCTCATGTGTCCTCACTGACAAAGATCCACCTAGGGAGAGAGGATGAGGAGAGGGAGAATTCAACTCCAGGGCCCTTTACCAGTCACTCTCAGCCTGTTCCTCCTGGACTGCATCCAGTATTCAAACCAGCCAAGACCCCAGAGAAGCATCACCCTTCCCCTGTCCAATAGGCCCCAATCAGTTTTCCTTAACCTTCCACATCAATCCCCGGCCTGGGTGATAAAATGCAGGTTCCTGGTCCCTAACCCAGATTTACATAATCAGAATCCTGGGAGATGTGCCAAGGTGATTGTTACTCGCACCAAAGATTAGGAGTCAGAAGGAGCCTCTCTAATGCATCCTCCCCACTCTCCCGAGGCTTCCATGCTACCCTCATCTTGCTCTAAGGCGGATCCTGTGAACTCTACACCTTGTTGTACTGCAGACACTTCCTGCCAAGCTCTCCTCCATCAGGGGACCTCCCTACCATGCAGCTGCTTACTGGAGGATCTCCTATTTCACACATTGCTCTACTGAAGACTCGCCCTACCCCGCACAATGTTCTAGAAGGGGTCCCGCCCACTCCACACACTGCTCTACTAAGGTCACGTGGTACCTCATACCCTGTCCCACCAGCAGACTTCTACTCCACACGCTGACCCTGGGGATTATTAATGCTTCCTGCTGGACACTGTCCCACCAGAGGCATTCCACACGCTTTTCTACTAGAACCCTTCCGGCCCTGTGCACTGGATACTGGGGACACTTCCTCCTCCCAAACTCCTCTATCCAGAACACTTCCTCCATCACACACTGCTCCCCTGCCAGGACGCTCCCTGCTCCACACACTGCTGAACAGCTGATGCTTCCTAATGAGACACTCTCCACTCGGGATGCTGACCCAGCGAACACACAGCTCTAGGGGGCACTTCTGGTTCCACTCTGTGCTGGGCGCGGCACACCTCCTCCTACACGCCCTGTTCTACCAGGATTACTTCCGACACCACACGCTGTTCTCCCCGGGACACTTACCATCTGCTGTACCCGGAATACTTCTAGTCCACACGACGATACTTCCCAGCTCACACAATGCTGAAGGGAACGCAGCCAGCGCCACACCCTGCTCTACTACAGGAACTCTGAATCCACACACGGTCTACCCTGGGGACTTCGTCCTCCACACACTGACCTACCAAGGTCACCCGGTACCACCTGTACCCTGCTGTATCTGGGACGCAGCCTACCCCTCACGCTACTTTGCCAGGGTACGTCCCATCACACTGCTGTACTCTGGATACAGCCTCTCCTTCCTCTACAAATACTTTGCCCAGAATCCTCCCTGCTCCACACACTGCTCTATGGACGGTTATTTCCTTCTCTGCACACTTTGCACCAGTGACTTCCCACTCCACTCAGCGCTCACCCGAGGAGACATCCTCCCTTCTTATGCCACAAGCTGCCAGAAATGTCCGACTCTGCACACCGCTCTACAAGAGGCGTCTCCTACCCCACGCTCTGCTCTACACCTGGGACCTTCCTACTCCACAGTGTTCTGGGTGGTTACCTACTCCACACACAGCTCTGTGTGATATGCGCCCTACTACCACGGTGCTCCACCAAGGGTAGTTCTTCACTGTTCATTCAGGCCGCTTTACCTGGAGATCTGCTCCTCAACAGTGCTATACAAGGGACCCTTCCCTGCTGCGCTCAGCGCTCACGGAGGATACTCCCTACCCCAGACACCGCCCCACTTAATGTACGTCCTGCTCTCCCCACGCCACACACCGTCACACCCAGAATACATCCTGCTGCACACGCTGCCGTACCAGGGAGAACTTCCTGCTGCACACTGCTCCACGGGGCGTATTTCCTACCAAGACTCCCCTCTGCTCAGGGATGCTGCCCTTCTGAACACACAGCTCTCCTAGGCTGACTTCCCACTCTACGTACTGAGCTACCCCAAATCCCTCCGAGCCCGTAAACTCCTCCACCGAGAGTACTTCTTACAACACAAAGATAGAGGAGGATTCTTTCTTGTCCACACACACTGCTCCCCGGGACACTTCCCACTCCACACAGTGCTCTGCTGGGGCTACTTCCTAGCCACACACTGTTCTAACTGGGGTTCCTCCTACCCCCCAGATTGCCCTCCCAGAAGACCTCTTACTCCACACCCTGTCTACTGGGGTTCCTTCCTGCTCCCCACACCGCTCTACTAAGCAATATGCAGGGTTTCCTCTCCTTCCATTTTCAAAAGCATTCCATGATCCACTTTTTTTTTCCACCTCCTTTTAATACCCTTACCTCCTTATCATTAAAACAATCACATAAAAAAGAAACAGAATCACTCAAACTAAACATATTAAATCTATATCTAAAATTCAATTTCACCTCAAGAAACAACAAAAATCTCAATCTGACCTTACACCTAAAGCAACTAGAGAAAGAACATCAATAACACCACCACCACCACCACCAAAGTTTAGTAGAAGGAATGAGTGATAAAGATGAGAGCAGAAATAAATGAAATAGAAATGGGGAAAACAATAGCAAAAATCAATAAACTAAAAGTTGGTTCTTTGAGAAGATAAACAAATTGATGGGCCTTTAGCCAGAATCATTAAGAAATAAAGGAGAGGATTCAAATCAACAAATTTAGAAACGAAAAAGGAGAAATTAACAACTAATACTGCAGAAATACAAAGCATCATAAGAGACTATTATAAGCAACTATATGATAATAAAATAGACAACCTAGAAGAAATGGAAAAATTCTTCGAAAGGTACAACTTTTCAAGAAGAATTAGAAAATATAAACAGACCAATCAAAAGTAAGGAAATGAAATTGTAATTAAAAATCTTTCAACAAAAGGCCAGGACCAGATGGCTTCACAGGCAAATTCTGTCAAACATTTAGAGAAGAGATAACACCTATCTTTCTCAAACTCTTCCCAAAAATTGCAGAGGAAGGAACACTCCCAAACTCATTCTACAAGGCCACCATCACCCTGATAGCAAAATCAGACAAATAAATTACCAAAAAAAAAAAAAAATTTACAGATCAATACCACTGATGAACAAAGACACAAAATCCTCAACAAAATACTAGCAAACAGAGTCCAGCAACACATTAAAAGACTCATATACCGTGATAAAGTGGGATTTATCCCAGGGGTGTAAGGATTCTTCAATATACTCAAATAAATGTGATATACCGTATTAAATAAAAACCATATGATCATCTCAATAGATGCAGAAAATGTTTTTGACAAAATTTAACACCCCTGTATGATTAAAAAAACTCTTCAGAAAGTGGGCATAGAGGGCATCTACCTCAATATAATAATGGCCATAGACAACAGGCCCACAGCAAACATCATTCTTAATGGTGAAAACCTGAAAGCATTCCTCTAAGATCAGGAATGAGACAAAGATGGCTCAGCATGGCTTTGGAAGTTGGTGGCTCAGATGGTAAAGAATCTGCCTGCCATGCAGGAGACCCGAATTCAATCCCTGGGTTGGGAAGATTCTCCTGGAGAAGGGACTGGCTACCCACTCCAGTATTCTTGCCTGGAGAATTCCATGGACAATTATACAGTCCACAGGGTTGCAAAGAGTTGGACATGACTAAGTGATTAACACTTTCACTTGGAAGTCCTAGCCATGGCAATCAGAGAAGAAAAAGAAATAAAAGGATTATAATTGTAAAGGCACAAGTAAAGCCGTCACCGTTTGCAGATGACATGATACTATACATAGAAAACCCTAAAGATGCCACCAGAACACTGGAGCTCATCAATGAATTTGGTAAAGTTGCACAGTATAAAATTAATGCACAGAAGTCTACTGCCTTCCTATACGTTTACAATGAAAGATCAGAAAGAGAAATCAAGGAAACAGTCCCGTTCACTATCATAACCAAAACAATAAAACACCTAGGAATTAACCTACCTAAAGAGGCAAAAGACCTGTACTCAGAAAACTATAAAACACTAATCAAAGACAGAAAGATGACACAAACAGGTGGAGAAATACACCATATTCCTAGATAACTATATTACCCAAAGCAACCTACAGATTCAGTGTAATCTCTATCAAATTATCAATGACATTTCTCACAGAATGAAAACAAAAAATTTTACAGTTTGTATGGAAATACAAAAGATCCTGAAAGCAACTGTCAAACTGCTGAAAGCAAATAGTCGAAGCAATTGTGAGCAGGAAAAATGAAGCTGGAGGAATCAGGCTCCTCAACTTCAGACTATACTGCAAAGTAATCAAAACAGTATGGTATTGACATAAAAACAGAAATAAGGATCAGAAAGCCCAGAGATAAATTCACTCACCTATGGTCACCTAATCTATGATAAAGGAGGCAAGAATATACAATGGAGAAAAAGGCTCTTCAAGAAGTGGTGCTGGGAAAACTGGACAGCTACATGGCAAAGAATGAAATTAGAACAGTACTTAACACCGTACAAAAAAATAAACTAAAAATGAATCAAAGACCTAATTTAAGACAGGACACTATAAAACTCCTAGAGGAAAACATAAGAAAAACATTCATTGACATAAAACACAGCAAGATCTTTTGACCCACTTCTTAAGAGTAATGAAAAACAAAAATAAACAAATGGGACCTAATTAAACTCAAAAGCTTTTGCACAGCAAAGGAAACCATAAACAAGATGAAGAAACAACTCTCAGAATGGGAGAAAATGACTGCAAATGAAGCAATGGATAAAGGCTTCATCTCCAAAATATACAAACAGCTCATGCAGCTCAACATAAAAAATAAAAAACAGGGACTTTGCTGATGGTCCAGTGGCTACGACTCCAGGCTCCCAATGCAGGAGGCCTGGTATAACCCCTGGTTAAGGAACTAGATCCCACAAGCCACAACTAAAAGTTCGAGTGCACAGCTAAAGATCCTACACGCTACAACACAGATCAAAGATCCCCTGTGCTTCAACTAAGACCCAGCCCAGCCAAACAAATAAATAAATGTTAAAAAATGCAAACAACCCAATCAAAAAATGGGAGGAAGACCTAAATAGACATTTTTCTAAAAAAGACATACAGATGGCCAACAACCCCATGAAAAGATGCTCGACACTGCTAATTATTATAGAAAGGCAAATTAAAACCACAACGAGGTATCACCGCACACCAGTCAGAATGGACATCATCAAAAAATCTACATACAATAAATGCTGGAGAGGATGTGGAGAAAAGGTAACCCTCTTGCACGGTTGGGAATGTAAAATGCTACAGCCATTATGGAGAAGGGTGTGAAGATTCCTTTAAAAAAGTAGGAATAAAACTACCACATGATCCAGCAGCTCCCACTAGTGGGCATATACCCTGAGGAAACCAGAATCGAAAAAGACACATGGGCCCCAGTGCTCACTGCAGGGCTATTTACAAAAGACAGGACATGGAAACAACCTAAGCGTCCACTGACAGATGAATGGACACAGACGATGTAGCACAAACATACAGTGAGGGCATACTACTCAGACATAAAAAGGAACAAAATGAGTCATTAGAGAGACTGGGTGAGATTGGGTGGACCCAGAGTCTTGGTAGAGATTTGGGTGGACCCACAGTCTTTCCTACAGTCAAGTCAGTCAGAAAGAGAAAAACAAATATCGTTTATTAATGGATGTATGTGGAAATCTAGAAAAATGGTAAATGAACCTAGTTCCAGGAGAGGAAAGAGAGGCAGCTGTACAGAATGGGCATCTGGACACAGTGGGAGAAGGCGAGGGTCGCATGAACTGGAAAATCATGATTGACATGTATACACTACCACACATAGAATGATAGCGTAGTGGGAACCTGCCGTTAGAGCACAGAGAACTCAGCTCGGGGCTTTGTAATGACCCAGATGGATGGCAAAGAGAGGCGGGCGGTGGGAAGGAGGCCCGTGAGGGAGGGTCTATGTGTATACATGTATACATTCACATCTTTGAACAGCAGAAACTAAAACACATTGTAAAAGAATTACACTCCAATTTAAAAAAAAAAAAATCTGTATCTGAAAGTCAATCAGTTCCTTCTCCCTCCAAGAATCTGCATGGGTGCAAAGCGCTGAGTCTCTTCTGAGAACCCCAGAGGAGCAGCAGACCCAGCAGCTCCCCTCCCCCAGCTTCTGCACCTTGTTGGTAGTGAGCCTAAGGCAGCCTGAAGTGTCCCCAGCAGAGGCTATGCCAAGTGGCTGGTCACCAAACTAACTCAAGTCCTTGAGAGTGAAACACTGGAGATGTACACGCTATTGGGTCTCTAAGGCTTCTTTTTCATAGTCTCAGGAAGGAGCGCCGCAGTTCTCCTGGGCTGATGTAATCTAAGCTGTGCGTTTGAGTCATCTCAAATATTGCCATCAGCTTACAGATTTAGGGAAGACAGCTAGTATTAAGTAGTTCAAGATTAATTTGTTTAAAATGACATTCAGTTTCAAGGTTAACAGGACAGTCTCATTGAGGCATTTTTTAAAGTTTTTTTTTGTTGCTGTTGTCACTGTTGACACAATAGACATAGAAAGAAACTGGGCACTGAAAACTTAATTCTGAACCTCACAGGCTCTAACCTTCACTCTGCTATAAACAGGTGCCCTGTAACCTACAATATCAACACTGACCTGGTCCAGCTGCCAGTCTGTTCTAGCAGCTTGCTGAATCGGAATAGAAAGCTATGGAGACAGACATTAGAACAGAAGTTCCAAAACTTCCTCGGAGCTGATCAGTTTTACCCAGCTTCAGAGAACAGACATTATTGAGGCAGGAGACAGCTGGGCTCTAGAACAGACATTTACAACTGGCCCTCTGATCATAATTCCTGGGGAGAGAAAAAGGCTCCAGGCCAGACACTACCAGCCCTCTGCTTACACTTCCTGAGGCAAGAGACAGATGGGCTTTGGGCTATTTATGACCAGACTGCTGTCTACATTTCAAGATCTGCTCTTAGATATAAAAACAGGAATTCAGTGGATAACCAGACCTTATGGGTTATCCACTGGGTACCTTATGGCAGGAACAGAGAGGGACTAAACTCTGTTAGAAGATCAAGAGGTCATATATTTCCCATTCTTAGGGCAAAGGAGACGCTACACATGTGCAAAAGGCTTCAAGGGGCCAAAAATGGCAGGGAATGTCAGACCACAGTAAGTCTTGCTGTTCCCCCCACCATATGCCTCTGCGATGAAATCCATCTTGACTGAAGGGTGCATGCACACCCAGGGGAGGGTCCTGAGACAAGCTGACTGGGGGGTGGAGAGTAGGGGGATATAGGGGTGTCAAAACAAGACAACTGGCCAAAGGTAAACAAAGATCAGGAGTCACTTAGTCGTGTCTGACTCTTTGAGACCCCATGGACTGAAGCCCACCAGGCTCCTCTGTCCATAGGATTCTCCAGGCAACAATACTGGAGTGGGTTGCCATGCCCTTGTCCAGGGGATCTTCCCGACCCAGGGATCAAAGCCTCATTGCAGGCAGCTTCTTTACCGTCTTAGCCACCAGCACTGTCCTATATAAATGAATTAACCATTTCGCAAAGAGTCGGCCACGACTGAGAGACTGACTGAACGTTCTTTTTCCTGTGTTCCTCATTAGAGAGGACACGCCCGGCACCCTTTCTCTGCAGGTGTGCATCTCTGGCTTGCGTCTGTCTTAACAGTCTCTCTGTGTTCGCTCCCATTTGTCATTGTGCTATGTCTCTAATCATAAACTTTGTACCTACATTTACAGTTTTTGCCTCCATGAAAAATGCATTTTTCACTGGGGCCAAGAGTCAGGGGAAAACAGGTTCTAGCCTCTAGCCCTTACTGGTCTGCAAGCTGGGATTCCTAGTTTTCATCGAGGTTACCCAGATTCAACTCCTGAGTAGGGAATTACAGACTCGCTTTGTGCCACAGCTCACTGCTGCCACTCCGAGATCATTATGATTCTGTCACAGTCATTTTAAACTGTACATGCCCAACAGGCCAGCTTTTGGGAAGGGTGCACAGTATCACTATACTGCATAATGCGAAAAGCTGACTCACTGGAAAAGACCCTGATGCTGGGAAAGACGGAGGGCTGGAGAAGGAGGAGACAGAGGATGAGACGGTTGGATGGCATCACTGACTCAATGGACGTGAGTTTGAGCAAGCTCCAGGAGATGGTGAAGGACAGGGAAGCCTGGCATGCTGCAGTCCATGGGGTTGCAAAGCGTAGGACACACTTAGTGACTGAATGACACACTGCATGAATACAAATAAACTGGTTTTGTTGACATGGAGAAAATCAATCTTAGTGAGGGAGATACTCTATATAAGATTTATAAATTCCTTTTCATCTGCAATTATTCTCAGAAATGGGTCAACCAGACTCTTGACCTCTCCTCCCTTCTCCTTGTCTCTGATTTATGCAATTTTCCTCTCCAAAAATGTAACCACCTCTTTGCTCAAACCCACTTTTTACAAAACTAATCAATCATTCTTTTTCCTCCACACCTTAACCTGAGAATGCCTCCAGCTACCATTTGTTGGACTTTTTGCTGGACTTGTCTGGTGGCTCAGACAGTAAAGCATCTGTCTACAATGGGGGAGACCCGGGTTCGATCCCTGGGTGGGGAAGATCCCCTGGAGAAGGAAATGGCAATCCACTCCAGTACTATTGCCTGGAAAATCCCATGGACAGAGGAGCCTGGTAGGCTACAGTCCATGGGGTCGCAAAGAGTTGGACACGACTGAGCGACTTCACTTCACTTCACTTCACCATTTGTTGATGGCTTGGCATATGAGATAACTTTATCTCACTCTACTCCATAGGCCCTTTGAGACAGAGAAAGTGCAAGGGGCTTATCTGAGGTTGGTGCCTTGGAATTGGTACTGAAAGGCCCAGTTCTGCCTGCAGATTCCAAAGTCCATGTACTAGCTGTTAACATGGTAAAACCACTCCCACCAGGGAGAGAACAGAAACCTTTCTAAACCTTTGCTCACTTCTCTAAACTTCTTCAGTATCTACTGTCGTCATCTTCATTCACTGCAGTATCTGTGACAATCTACCCATATTCCTTATCAAAGTTCGTTAAGTCACTCAGTCAGGTCCGACACTTTGCGACCCCATGGACTGTAGCCCACCAGGCTCCTCCGCCCATGGGATTCTCCAGGCAAGACTACTGGAGTGGGTTGCCATTTCCTTCTACAGGGGATCTTTCCCACCCAGGGATCGAACCCAGGTCTCCCACATTGCAGGAAGAAGCTTTAACCTCTGAGCCACCAGGGAAGCCAAGGACTGGCTCATGTCAGGCCTGGAATACACAGGAAAAGGAGTATTGTGGACAAAGAAAGGGGAGCAAGTAGGAAAAGGAAGGAAACCATTACAAGAATGGCGGGGGATGTGCAGTGACTAGCGGTACCTCAAGCAAGCATCCTGCCCTCCTTCCCAGCCCTCCCCCTGGATTCCAAAAGGGAAATGGTTGCTGGACCTCGCACTGTCCCATCAGGGTAACCACACTTCCTGAACAACCGTGGTGACTTTTACAACCTGCCTCTGGGACAAGGCTTGTTTTCTGTAGCAAAGAACAGAAAGCTCTGAAATAAAGGCACTCTATGTGGATTGACCGCCGGCGAGTCAAACCACTCTCCACCTTCCGCGCCCCCTACCCCGCCCTGCCCCGTCCTTTTAAAAAACTATGGCCAGGCTCAGAGCTTCTAAACCTTATCAGTAATATAGTTATACAGGGAAGAACGTCCTAAAGCAAGTGTTTAGAAGCTGATTATTTTGTAGAGAAAAGGTATTTGTTGTTTGTTGTTTTAGTCGCTGTGTCCGACCCTTTGAGACCCCATGGACCTCAGCCCGCCAGGCTCCTCTGTCTGTGGGATTCTCCAGGCAAGAATACTGGGGTGCGTTGCTATGCCCTCCTCCAGGGGATCTGCTCGACCCAGGGATCCGACTCAAGTCTCCTGCTTTAGCAGGCGGATTCTTTACCATCTGAGCCACCAGGGAAGCCATACCCCCAGAGAAAAGTTACCGTGGCCTTAAGTTAAATTCACAAATAACTGCAGGTTTCCCGGATGCAGGAGGACCATGGGGGCTGTGCAGCTCCCAAGGCCTGACTCTGATCTCCAGTTTCCGTGCGGGCAAGCCTGGGGGTTTTTCTCTGCCCGGGCGCCCCTGCGGGCTGCTCACGCTCCACTGTTACTACAAGGCAACCACTTATTTTTACGTAGAAGTGAAAAAAATAAGGCCCAACAAGACCCAAAAGTTAACTTTTCTTATGACCAAGCGCAGTTAAAGTGCAAATAGCCACGACAGCTAGGAAGAGATCAGCGCCCGGAGGACAAAAGCGGCCGGGGCACTCCCCAGCGCCAGGCGCCGCCACCAGGGACCGCAAGGAGGCGGCGGCGAGGTCCCCGAGCTGTTTTTCCTGAGCCCAGAGGCTCAGCTGCGCCCACCCGACCCGAGCACTTCCCTCCAAGACCCTCAACTTCTCCCGGCCACCGAGCAAAGCCGGGGTAACCCGCGTTCCCACTCGCGCCCGCGCGCCCCGCTCGGCACCCGCCACCTACCTGGACCGCGAGCCCGGCGAAGTGCAGCGTCCGAGCTCATCGCAGCGTCCGAGCTCATCGCAGCCGAGAGCGTAGCGCCGACGCCCGGGCGGCCTCCGCTTCCTGAAGCCCGGCCGCTGCCCCCGCCCCTTCCTCCGCCCCCGCCGCCCCGGCTGCCTGCCTTCCAGCGGTGGAGGCGGGGTTTGGGGGGTCTGCTGCTGCCCTTTCCTTCGCGCGGAGTTCGCCGCTGCCGGAGCGCCCGGGCAAGGCAGAGGACGCGGTCTCACCCGCCTGGCGCCCGGGGAGCTGAAGCCGGCCCTCGGAAGACCTCAGCAACAATTCCGAAGACAACCCGCGGTCCTGGGGTGGGAAGCTGCAAGCGATTACAGATCACCTGCGGCGAGCCCCGGATCGCTCGAGCTCCACCCCAGTCTCTGCTTCTCCCGAGCCTCAAGGTGTGCGCTGCCCTGTTTTCCCCTTTTCCGAGTGCGGGGACTTGTTCAGTTCCGTTGCTCAGTCATGTCCGACTCTTTGCGACCCCATGATTGCAGCACGCCAGCCCTCCCTGTCCATCACCAATTCTCAGAGTTGACTCAAACTCACGTCCATCGAGTCGGTGATGCCATTCAGCCATCTAATCCTCTGTCGGCCCCTTCTGCTCCTGCCCCCAATACCTCCCAGCACCAGAGTCTTTTCCAATTAGTCAACTCTTGGCATGAGATGGCCAAAGTACTGGAGTTTCAGCTTTAGCATCAGTCCTTCCAAAGAATACCCAGGACTGATCTCCTTTAGGATGGACTGCTTGGATCTTCCTGCAGTCCAAGGGACTCTCAGGAGTCTTCTCCAACACCACAGTTCAAAAGCATCAATTCTTCGGCGCTCAGCTTTCTTCACAGTCCAGCTTTCACATCCATACATGACTACTGGAAAAACCATAGCCTTGACTAGACGGATCTTTGTTGGCAAAGTAATGTCAGTTCAGTTCAGTTCAGTGGCTTAGTCGGGTCCGACTCTTTGCGACCCCATGAATCGCAGCACGCTAGGCCTCCCTGTCCATCACCAGCTCCCGGAGTGCACTCAGATTCACGTTCATCGAGTCAGTGATGCCATCCAGCCATCTCATCCTCGGTCGTCCCCTTCTCCTCCTGCCCCCAATCCCTCCCACCATCAAAGTCTTTTCCAACGAGTCAACTCTTCCCATGAGGTGGCCAAAGTACTGGAATTTCAGCTTAAGCATCATTCCTTCCAAAGAAATCCTAGGGCTGATCTCCTTCAGAATGGACTGGTTGTATCTCCTTGCAGTCCAAGGGACTCTCAAGAGTCTTCTCCAACATCACACTTCAAAAGCATCAATTCTTCGGCACTCAGCTTTCTTCACAGTCCAAGTCTCACATCCATACATGACTACTGGAAAAACCATAGCCTTGACCAGACGGACCTTTGTCAGCAAAGTAATGTCTCTGTTTTTGAATATGCTGACTAGGTTGGTCATAACTTTTCTCCCAAGGAGTAAGCGTCTTTTAATTTCATGGCTGCAGTCACCATCTGCAGTGATTTTGGAGCCCCCCAAAATAAAGTCTGACACTGTTTCCACTGTTTCCCCATCTATTTCCCATGGAGTGATGGGACCGGATGCCATGATCTTTGTTTTCTGAATGTTGAGCTTTAAGCCAACTTTTTCACTCTCCTCTTTCACTTTCATCAAGAGGCTTTTGAGTTCCTCTTCACTTTCTGCCATAAGGGTGGTGTCATCTGCATATCTGAGGTTATTGATATTTCTCCTGGCAATCTTGATTCCAGCTTGTGTTTCTTCCAGCCCAGCGTTTTTCATGATGTACTCTGCATAGAAGTTAAATAAGCAGGGTGACAATATACAGCCTTGACGTACTCCTTTTCCTATTTGGAACCAGTCTGTTGTTCCATGTCCAGTTCTAACTGCTGCTTCCTGACCTGCATGTAGGTTTCTCAAGAGGCAGGTCAGGTGGTCTGGTATTCCCATCTCTCTCAGAATTTTCCACAGTTTCTTGTGATCCACACAGTCAAAGGCTTTGGCATAGTCAATAAAGCAGAAATAGATGTTTTTCTGGAACTCTTGCTTTTCCATGATCCAGCAGATGTTGGCATTTTGATCTCTGGTTCTTCTGCCTTTTCTAAAACCAGCTTGAATATCTGGAAGTTCACGGTTCACGTATTGCTGAAGCCTGGCTTGGAGAATTTTGAGCATTACTTTACTAGCATGTGAGATGAGTGCAATTGTGCAGTAGTTTGAGCATTCTTTGGCATTGCCTTTCTTTGGGATTGGAATGAAAACTGACCTTTTCCAGTCCTGTGGACACTGCTGAGTTTTCCAAATTTGCTGGCATATTGAGTGCAGCACTTTCACAGCATCATCTTTCAGGATCTGAAAGAGCTCAACTGGAATTCCATCACCTCCACTAGCTTTGTTCTTAGTGATGCTTTCTAAGGCCCACTTGACTTCACATTCCAGGATGTCTGGCTCTAGGTGAGTGATCACATAATCGTGATTGTCTGGGTCGTGAAGATCTTTTTTGTACAGTTCTTCTGTGTATTCTTGCCACCTCTTCTTAATAGCTTCTGCTTCTGTTAGGTCCATGCCATTTCTGTCCTTTATTGAGCCCATCTTTGCATGAAATGTTCCCTTGGTATCTCTGATTTTCTTGAAGAGATCTCTAGTCTTTCCCATTCTGTTGTTTTCCTCTATTTCTTTGAATGATCGCTGCGGAAGGCTTTCTCATCTCTCCTTGCTATTCTTTGGAACTCTGCATTCAGATGCTTATATCTTTCCTTTTCTCCTTTGCTTTTTGCTTCTCTTCTTTTTACAGCTATTTGTAAGGCCTCCCCAGACAGCCATTTTGCTTTTTTGAATTTTTTTTCCATGGGGATGGTCTTGATCCCTGTCTCCTGTACAATGTCATGAACCTCCGTCATAGTTCATCAGGCACTCTATCTATCAGATTAGTCCCTTAAATCTATTTCTCACTTCCACTGTATAATCATAAGAGATTTTAAAATGCTCTTTGTATAGCAGATTCGGGACAAAGTAAACTAGAGGCAACTCCAGAATTTTCAAGTCTGACTTTCATATGTAGTGTTAATTTTGGAAAGGAATCATGCAGAAATTCGGAGACCTGATATTGGGCTCTGTAGATTATGACTTTTACTGAGCTAGAGCATGTTTGCTGCATTTAACTGAGCTCCTCTTCGGGTGGCTGGTTATTGTGTAAATTTGCTTCAACAAGTAACTCCTGAGACTGGAAGAAAACGTGGCCTCATCTTTTCCAACTTCTCATGGTCTCGTCATTTAAAAAGTAACCAGTGGCAGACGGAGGGAAATGTGTAAGCCACGACTTCCAATATATTAGCCTAAGAGATCCAATTTCTATAAATGGGATTTCCCAGGTGGCGCTCAGTTGGTAAAGAATCTGCCTGCAATGCAGGAAACCTGGGTTTGATCCCTGGGTCGGGAAGAATCCCTGGAGAAGGAAATGGCAACCCACTTTAGTGTTCTTGCCTGGAAAATCCCATAGACAGAGGAGCTTGGCAGGCTACAGTCCACGGGCTCGCAAGAGTCCGACATGACTAGGTGACTAAACCATCACCACAGGAGGCGCTAGTGGTAAAGAACTGGCCTGCCAGTGCTGGAGATGCCAGAGACAAGGCTCAATCCCTGGGTCCGGAAGATCCCCTGGAGGAGGGCATGGCAACCCACTCCAGCATTCCTGCCTGGAGAATCCCATGGCCAGAGGAGCCTGGCAGGCTACGGTCCATAGGGTCCCAAAAAGTCAGACATGACTGAAGCAACTTAGCATTCACGCTTCTATAAATATCACCCTTTTATATGAGAGAAAAATAAAATCTAACTTCCTACATATGCTGTGGTTCAAAAAAGCACATAGAATATGAAATCAAAGGATTTTACTCACCCCATGCCATTTCAGTTTAGTTCAGTTGCTCAGTTGTGTCTGACTCTTTGCGACCCCATGAACCGAAGCACGTCAGGCCTCCCTGTCCATCACCAACTCCCGGAGTCCACCCAAACCCATGTCCATCGAGTCAGTGATGCCATCCAACCATCTCATCCTCTGTCGTCCCCTTCTCCTCCTGCCCTCAATCTTTCCCAGCATCAGGGTCTTTTCCAATGAGTCAACTCTTCGCATCAGGTGGCCAAAGTACTGGAGTTTCAGCTTCAACATCAGTCCTTCCAGTGAATATCCAAGACTGATCTCCTTTAGGATGGACTGGGTGGATCTCCTTGCAGTCCAAGGGACTCTCAAGAGTCTTCTCCAACACCACAGTTCAAAAGCATCAATTCTTCGGTGCTCAGCCTTCTTCACAGTCCAACTCTCACAGCCATACATGATCGCTGGAAAAACCATAGCCTTAACTAGACAGACCTTTGTTGGCAAAGTAATGTCTCTGCTTTTGAATATGCTGTCTAGGTTGCTCATAACTTTCCTTCCATGCCATTTACTGTTCGTTTTATTGTAGGCATAAAATATTTCTGAAATCACTTTGTTCCTAGTGCAGTGAAGACATGGAATATCAGTATCTCCCTCATAAGCTGGTTGAGACAATTGAGTTAAATTACTGTATTCAGAACAGTGCCTGGCTTGTGAAAAGCTCAGTAAATTTTTATTGGCACCATCTTAAGCACACTGAAAGCAGACTTGGCCTTCTTTTGGTTTGACCGTTACCAGGAAGTTGCTTAGGATGTAGGAGGTACTCAACAAATATTTACCCATTGAATGAGATTCGTTATTCCAGCACTTGTGCTCTGGACTTTACCCAGTTTGAATGAGTTATCTGACCACCAGAGCTTCCTGTTCTTCAGCCTACTTTTCATGGTCTCCTCTACTTGAGCCCCAAAGGAACTCCCATTGGCTAACCTTCCATTTACCTGAAAGGAACAGATGAAAGGAATTAAATCCCCCCAGATGTTTGTTATCTCAGAATATTATGCCTTTATAGCATATGGGGTGATATATTTTAAAGATTTGTTTACCTTAGGCTATGTAAGTATAAAGTATTAGGATAGCCATTTCAAAATTATAAGTGCTAAATTTTAGCCTTTTAAAGCAATAGCTATCCCCTCACCCTGACCCCATGAAAAAGGGTGTCTGTGATTGGGAAATAGGCTGCCAAGGTTGTAATCCTTGCTCCATCATTTTATTTGCCGTGAGGCTTTGGACAATTAAGGCAGTTTAACCACTCCCAGCTTCAGATTCTTCTCTTTAAAATGGGGACCGAATTAATTCAATAGTTGAGACAGAAACTGCCAAACTCCTAGAATAGTACCCAGCCTACAGTGAGCTTTCGGTCAGTG
Source organism: Ovis aries (assembly GCF_016772045.2). Lineage (NCBI taxonomy): Eukaryota > Metazoa > Chordata > Mammalia > Artiodactyla > Bovidae > Ovis > Ovis aries. The sequence goes on along the minus strand of NC_056059.1, from coordinate 16,037,556 downwards.
TTATTTTTAGCTACTGAAGATTATCTAGACAGTTCTTAAACTGTGGCCTCTGAACCAGCAGTATCCACATCATCTGGGAATGTACTAGAAATGCAAACTCTTGGGACCTATACAGTCAGACATTATGGATGAGAAACTGCAGGTGGGGCCCAGGAGTATATTTTAACAAGCCCTCCAGTGACTCTGCAGCATGCTCTCATTTGAGACACAGATGGATTAGAATTCTACCGAGTAATCTCGTCCTTCTCAAAGAAGGAAAAACAAGAACTGATAGTAAATCCATATTATTAAAATAATTAAGATAGACTAAAGACCAAAAGTTACCTGACAGGATGGCTTGATTCTTGCCATTATAAACAGTCACTTGTACAGAATGTACTGAAACTGAAGCTCTTAGTCAACTGTTACCTATCCAAGGAATGAAATATATGGGCTAAAGTTAAATTCAGAGGAAATTCTAAAACTTATAAAATGTGGCCTTTCTTTTTTCAGTGTTTACTCCCACTAAACCTTGTTTTTTCCTATAAAATCATAGAAATACCGAATTTTTATAATTCTGATTCCTACATTTGAGAGCCAACAAAGACAAATATTGTTAAGTAGTCAGCAAGGAGACCGAAGGATGTTTTGGAAACCAAATTAAGCCTGAGACCAAACCAAAGCATAACATCACTGCAGCCTGAATGCAAAGATGATACCGTTGGTCTAGTTTTAGTTATTTTGACTGGTAACTCTTCATTTAGCTCTTTTTCATATACTGGTTGAACCAATACTCGGAGGAAAAACAGCAAAGTAAGGGGGCCCTTTCAAACATTAGAGCCAGGCGTTCTACAAGACTTGAATACACAGCAGGTAGTGTTGGTGAACTGTGGCCAGTGCAGCGTTACCTGTGTGGAAGGGTCCTTACCTAATCGATTTCATTCTACTCCCAAAAGTTAATAAAGCCCGTCTACGAAAAAGAGTTGTTTTTACAGAAAGACTCCATTATCTTCACTTTGTTAGATGTTATTCCTATTTTGCACATAAAATAATGATCATTTCGACCTGACAATCTTGCACTTCTGTCCATACTGACAGAAACAGCACATTTTCACTTTGGGGAGAAGTAGTTGTAAGCTAACAAAACAACCTTTTAATTAGTACTACTAGTCTAGACTATTCTGGGGGGTCACTGAAGAAAGCCTGCTCAAAAAGCTGGGTTTGCTTTTGCCCTCGTATTTTAATTGTCTTCATTGCAATGTCTTTGTACCTCGGTTTCTCCACCTATGAAATGAGTACAGCCATATCTGTCCCTGGAAGAGGCGAGTCAAAAGACTTTAAAAAGACAGGCATCGTTTGAAGGCAATATAGTTTTATTATTTTAAAATATCAATATATGTCTTGCAAAGAGCTGCTAAAAGCTAGTTTTTTGGCATGTGATTTTGTTTTTTCATTAATGTATTCTGTAGATAAGGAAAATACCATCCTTAAAACTTAAATATATGCCCTGTTGTACAGAATTCAAGTGAAGACAGCTTAATACATATATATACACATAAGTAATTACAAATATGTACATGTACATGGATTAGTATACATATATTTCCTAGCTCTGTTTGGTGGAAGGGTCTCGAAGCAGTGACACCCCAGTAGAAACAAGCTATCCACTGTCCAGATCTTGGTTTCTAAGTGCCATTGGAAACCATTCTTCAATCAAAGTAACCTTTGAAAAGATGCTGATTCTAGTGCTGGGGCAGGGGGAATATAGAAGATGAGCCTGAAGCAACTCTCCTACTTTCTGGCAAGAAAATATGGAGATGCTCAAAAGTTAAAAGGAAGGTGCAGGTCAAAGACATACAGAGTCAACCTGACCTGATTCCCAACAGCCAAGCTGGAAGGATTTGTATATATTACCCAGAGTACAAAAGAAATAAGCATGAATCCATACTAATACAAATAACTGAATAATAAGTGGGTGAGGGGGAGATTAACAAGAATTTCAAGTAGTCTATCTAGATAAAATCCCTTATCAAAATGTGGAATGTAATCTTGCCCATCCCCCACCTACCACAACCAGGACTTGGTGACTGGTTTCCAAAGAACAGAAGCATAGGAAGGGAAAAAATAGTAACTTTAGAGTGGAGAAAACTAACGATTACTACCTTAACCAAATGTCTAGAGTTAACCTAACGAGCTGGTAACAATCAACTACCAATATGATTTGATGAGAAGAACTGGTCAACTCTTGGTTTTCTTCGTAAAAACCTATAAACCTAGTCCAAACACAAGGAAAGACTAACCCAAACTGAGGGACATTCTACAGGATACCTGACTGGTACTTCTCAAAACTGTCAAGGTTATGAAAAACAAGGAAAGACAGAGGAACCATCACGGACTAGAGGCTAATTAGACATGATGACTAACTGCAGCGTGGTATCCTAGAGTGGATCCTGGAAAAGAAAAATGCCATTAGTGGAAAAACTAGTGCAAGTCAAATAAAGTCTGCTGCTGCTAAGTTGCTTTAGTCATGGCAGCCCACCAGGCTCCCCCATCCCTGGGATTCTCCAGGCAAGAACACTGGAGTGGGTTGCCATTTCCTTCTCCAAAATAAAGTCTAGAGTTGCATTAATAGAACCAATCAATGTTGGCTCCTTAGTTAACATTAGGGATAAAGTGTATATGAGAAGCCTCTATACTATCTTGGCAACTTTTTGGTAAATCTAAAATAATTCCTAGACAAGTTTTTAAAAATCTGAAGATAAAAGCTGCTTCTACTGATATCTGTACATTTATGATAATGAATTAAATATTTTACAAAGACATTCTGACTTTGTCCTCTTGAGAAAACCAAGGTTGCCAAGAAAATCCATGAATCTATTGTAAGTTTAAAGCTACCTGGTCAAATATTGCTGACTGGAGTCTAGTTTGCTTACTTAGCCCTGAGGGACACACTTGCTTTGTTTAACTGAGGACATCTGTTAGCAGAAGAGAGCCATCATCTCAGTTGGGGAAGCTATCAAGTTCTTAGCAATGACATATATTCCAAGTTAGGAAATGTGGTCTTTTTCCAAAACATATTTTAGTTCTCAATGATTTAAAAAGAACCATTTCCCCTGGTATTATCTTTCTCTGACTTTCCAAGTGGTTTATCTTAATAACTTTGGCCATAGGTTACCCAGAAGACATATACAGCTTGGGCTAGGGAAAGTCAACAGCCAGTGGTAAGCAAAAAATGTTAGAGGGACACAGCTGAGCTTTCCAAGGGGCTGAAGAGATTTTCAGAGGCAGCTAAAGTTCTGGAATTTGCTCTTAAATATGCGTTAATAATTTTCAGCATAAACTGAGCTCTATAAAAGACAGTTTTTTCTATCTTGTTTTCCCATCTCTTTTGATTCCACAGTTAAAGACTTAAAAAAAAAAAAACTGAACAATATCAAGAACAATTTTGTTAAGGCCGCTATTAGTAAAAGGTTTATGGTCTTTTAAAAATATCCCCAAATCTATTATGAAGACCAAGTACTAAGGAGTAAATACCAAAGCATAATAGATTATATTGCTCTGATGTGTGTTAAACAACTCGTCATTCTGTCTTACTGAATCTATCTTTTCTCCAATAGGCAAAGGTTATAGCAACATATGGCATTTGCCATGAGTGGTTCATAAAATGGGAATGGCTACGCTTCTGAATTTTGTTCATGTCATCTTATAGGCACATTACATTAATACCTAGATATGCTAGTTTTGCTTCCTAAGAGGTCCCAGCAGATGGTTCCAGTTTTACAAGAGAAACAGACATACCCTTGTCCTTGTGACTAGTCCCATCAGTCATAGAAATGTGGCTTATTCATTGTGTTTCAGTGGGTTATGGAAAAACTGTACAGTATGTGTTAATTAAAAGAGCAAAAATAAGAGTCAGCTCCTGGGCATATGTGTATATTTTAAAGTTTACGGAAAACAAACATACTTCTAAGTGAAGACTTCACCATATTTCCAAATAAGATAATGTTGAACATACCTTATCATGAATTTCACGTTTGACCTTATTTTTTGGTAAATACAGTTGTGAAAATCGAGTCATACTCTTTCTTTAAAAAATTCTCCCCTTAACATGCACCGCTTTCTGTGACCGGTCAAGACAATGCGGCACACTAAGGCAGCAACGTCTGGGAAGATAACCTGCATTGGTTTCTTTAGTTTGAAGTTTTAATGTCAAAGTAAGGTCTTAAAATAATCCTTTCATGAAAATAAGGCAACTTTAGGCTGTAAAAACGTTAGCTCTTTGTCAAAGGTTATCTTCTTCTGAGCTCATCTGTCGTCACCACTTGGCAGCATCTTCTTCAAAGATCGGTTTTCTCTTCGTAGCGACACCTACACGCGGCTCGTTGGCTGTCCAAGTACGGCTTACAGCCTAAGTGTATAACGCTGTCAAACAAGAGTTCCACGGTGGTTTCACAGGCTGCAAAGTAAGAAAGTGCCGTCACTGTTGGGCAGCTGCGAAGCATCACTCGCTCTTCACATATATTACATGTTTCAGCCCAGTGCCAGGCACAGCCTTGGTGGACACTTAAACCTATTTAGGTGAACGTCTTCCCAAGCTCTCGCAAACTAGTCACATAAACATACATACAAAGACTTTTCACTTCAGCCTCTTCACCTGTATGTTTTCTTTGCATGCAACTATTCAAGCCAACTTTTTGTACGAGACAATGAGTCTCTCTCAGTAGCACTGATCAGCTCATCACTGTTAATTTCCCTTGTATCTGAAAAATACCCTTAACAGAGAAGCCTGATAACACTTTTCAGTTTGCACTTTAAGGAGCGACTTTTAGGTGCAGAAAAAAATGAAGGTTAAAAATGGAGACACCTCAAAACACTCAATTATAAGCCAATAGCTTTTAATGGTCACACATTTAAGATGCTTAAAGTAAATAGACCTCAATCTCTCTGACCAATATCCAAATGTGGCTAGGGAGGGGAAACACAGGAATCGAAGGTGTTTTTCCTCTGGTGGGAATTCTTAATTTTTTGAAAGACTGTAAGAAAAGACAATAGATTTAACTTTTCTTATTCTAAGAAACCTAGAACACCCAGGTAAGATGATCTATTTTTTAACATTAAAAAAAAAAAAAAAAACCTGTCTTGGCTGCGCTGGGTCTTCGTTTTTGCGCACCGGCTTTCCTGAGCCTCAGGGAGTGGGGGCTGTGCTTTGTGGCGCTGCATGGGCTTTCTCGCTGCAGTGACTTCTCCCGGAGCCCAGAATGGGCTCTAGGGCAAGCGGTATTCAGTAGCTGTGGCTCGCGGGCTCTAGAGCACAGGCACTAGCTGTGGCATGTGGGATCTTCCCAGACCAGGGCCCGAACCTGTGTCCCCAGCATTGGCAGGCGGACTCTTATCCACCGCACCACCTGGGAAGTCCACGATTACCTTAATATACTTACAGAGACATGGCACAGAGTGATTTTTAGTTATTCAAATACTTCTAGTTTCCAACATTCAGGTTAAGAAAGAAACTTTCCATTACAAATTCTTGGCATTTTCAAAGTTTCCAAAAGACTGTATTCCATTCAGGAATATAACTAACTGCAGAAGTGTAAAGGTTATGATTATTAAATAGGAGATTGCAAGGAAACTGGTTTCATCATTTAACATTAGTATATCCTTTGGTCAGAAAGCAGAAATGGCATGTATCTGTGCTTCAGCTGGACAACTAGTTTACCTTAGCCAAAAGCATTTAAAGGGATTCAGAGAGAGTGAGTTCAAGCTTCACTTCGAACAGAGATTTCCTCCTTCTTACTACTTCCTAGTTATTACTAATAATAGGATTTCAAAATCCAAGACACCTCTGAGACTTGGGGAATACTGGAGTAGACAGATGTATGTAACTTGGGACAAGTTACTTCTTTCTGAACCTCAGTTTCTTTCCTTTAGAAAGGGGCATAATGCCAACTAGTACTTTGGGTTTCTGTGAACATCAATGAAAACATGTCTCAAGTATCTAGCACGGTATCTTATGGAAAGTGCTTAAAAATGGCAATTTCCTTTCCTGCCTCTTCTTATTGCCCTTCCTCTTGTTATTTCAGTGTATGGTATATTCTTTGGCTTGTCAGTGGAAAAAAAAATCTTGTTAACTACTGGTATTTGTACAGCAATGTGGATTTCTACAAATGGCTCATTTTACCCTTATGACAACTCAAGATGGGTATTATCATTTTCATTTTATAAATGAGGATACTGAAACACCCAGTCATCTTTGCTGACTCTGCAATAACCATCACCATGAACAGGACTACATGCTGAGCCCCGTGAATCCACTTAGCAAATCACTGAGCCTGGGGGTGGGTTTTGAGGACCTTCCCAACACAGAGACAGAGTTAAGATGCAAATCTTCAGAACTTCCTACTCCAAATCCACTGTGCCATACTGGAATCTTCACTGGATCCAGAGTTTCAAACTTCAGGCTCTGGATAATTAGGACTATACTATAGGGCACAAGATCTTGGATGAATTCTTCTCTGCCTCACACACCCTCCTCCCAAGGTTTCCTACCACTTTTTGCTTCCGTGACTGTAAATCATTTTAGATGACAAAATCATCTCGGGAAATTGACAGGACTATGTCACAACAGATAAGGTAATACAGAGTGAGAGATTTCTGTCAGCAAATCTGATACTAACACACACTCACCCCCATCGCATGAAATCAGCCTTACCCTGCACGTGCTGAGCCAGCCCCAGTGTTTTCTGCACATCTCTGCAAATCTTGGACAGGCAAGACTGAAACGCCTCGTCACAGTCGTTTTTGCTTTTGCCGCAGGTCTCATAGCACCGGTCATGTTGGTTGCAGCACTTTGTCAGGGAAGGGATGCCGATGTTAAGCTGAAAGCGATATTTGGATGGATCACTGTTGATGAAATTCAACCTTTCTCTGAAGTAGTACATTCAAAGAGACTTAGAAATCAAAGACTGTTGTACAGATAATTTTCAAAATTTGTTTCTGCCTCCAAATGTTTTTCAGGTTAAATCTCTCTCCATTACTCTCACTTGCACCCCCCACGTTACTGCGTCCTCTCCCTCGAAACCGTGCCCCAAAGCTCCCTATTTTGCCATCTTAGAGTATTTGCAGTCATCTGCTGATAGCAAACACAATTTCCAAGACATAAAACATAGTTTTAAAAACAAAAAGATAAAGATAAGAACTTTAGAAGATTTTTGCAGGGGCTACACAAGTATGATTTTTGGCCATTCCAAAGTATTTTGTGCCTCCTCCCTCAATACAATGTTAGTGTTACTCACTCAGTTGTATCCGACTCTGCGACCCCATGGACTGTAGCCCGTCAGGCTCCACTGTCCATGAGAGTCTCCAGGCAAGAATACTGGAGTGGGTAGCCATGCACTCCTCCAGGGGATCTTCTGACCCAGAGATGGAACCTGGGTCTTCTGCATTGCAGGCAGATTCTCAATACAATGTCCTTTTTATGAAATGTCACTGACAATGTCTAAGCTCCTACAACTGAATTTTTTTTTGTTTTTATGTTTAATCTTTAAGTGTTCACCAATTCCCTAAAGATATTATTATTCCTTTGAATTCACAGTTATCTTCAACTATTTTAAATAATTTTATATGCAAAACCTTTGTGTCCAGGAATCACTTTCATAAAACATTTTCTTCCCACAATATTCGTTCAGATTCAGCCTCCTTTATAACAAACACACAGCTATTCCACTCAGTCTAGTTTCAACACATACAATACTATGCTTTCCTATACTTTTTCATCCTAAGTAGTGTTACTTCTACACTCCAAACTTTTCAATCATATTTGTGACATAAAGGAAATATTTAAATGGTATTAACATCTACAGGATTAGAAAAAAAAATGACTTTTTACATTATTTAGTTTCATTAGAACTTATTGTGTTATAGTTATAAAAGATCACTATTGTAACAAACAAAATTATTTCTGAACCTGAGAACACACTGATGGTTTATCAAGTGTTACAAAGACTACCAATCATAAAAACTTACAAATAAAAAATAATATTTACATGAACACCAAACAGTGGGGAGCCACATCCATTCGGTGGGGAGGGTTTATATCCATAACGCGGGAAAGGCTTAGATCCTATAAAATACAAATATTATAAAAATTAATTTTCAAATGTTAGAAAATACACAGTTTACAATATGCTGGACTAGGCTTGGAAATATTTACTGTTTGATGCTGACATAAGTGAATATGTGTTAAATTGGATGAGCATTAAAAATGCTGATTTGTCTACCAAATTATTTTTACTTTTCAAGCAAAATATGTACAAATGTATAGATGTACACATAGATGGCAGTTCATAAAGTGTTCTCACAGTTTATTTGTAATTCTACATCATACGCACAAATAAATCCTTATTCTGGACTTCTATCTCAGAGCTTACAGGCCAGACTGGGTCCATATGTATGACACATAAATCCAACCTATTTTCCTGCACGTTCTAATGTTTATATTTTTAGGTTAAAATCTACAGGGAAAGCACTGTATCTTAGCAACCTCAGTCACTGTTCACTGTTCCATTGCACACAAACCTCCATAACTACTGTGTGTGTGTTAGCTGCTCAGTCGTCTGGGACTCTTTGTGACCCTATAGACTGTAGTCTGTCAGGCTCCCCTGTCCATGGAATTTCCCAGGCAAGAATACTGGAGTGGGTTGCCAGTTCCTCCTCCAGGGTATCTTCCCAACCCAGGGACAGAACTGGCATCTCCTAAATTGCAGGCCGATTCTTTACCATTGAGAAACAACCTGAATGTCTATCAACAGATGAATGGATAAAGATATGGTGCGTAAATACAATGGCATATTCCTCAGCCATAAAAAAGGATGAAATAATGCTATTTGCAGCCACATGGATGGCCCTAGAGACTACCATACTAAATGAAGTAAGACAGAGAAAGACATATCACTTATATCTGAAATCTAAAAGAATGGTACAAATCAATCTATTCACAAAACATAAATACTTACAGACTTAGAAAACAAACTTATACAGATGGAAAAGGTGTGGGAGGAGGGATACACTAGGTGGTTGGGATCAACATACACATACTACTATTCGTAAAATAATCAACCCACACCTATGGAACAACACAGGGAACTCCACTCAATACTGTGCAATAATCTATATGGGAAAAGAATCTGAAAAAGAATAGATATATGAACCTATATAACTAAACATGGAATGTGAGAGCTGGACCATAAAGAAGGCTGAGCACCGAAGAACTGACACTTTCAAACTGTGATGCTAGAGAATTCTTGAGACTTGGATCTGCAAGGAGATCCAACCAGTCAATCCTAAAGGAAATCAACCCTGAATATTCATTGGAAGGACTGGTGCTGAAGCTGAAGCTTCAATACTTTGGTCACCTGATGCAAAAAGCTGACTCACTGGAAAAGACCCTGATGCTGGGAAAAACTGAGGGCGAGAGGAGAAGGGGACAAGAGAGGATGAAATGGCTGGATGGCATCACTGACTCAATGCACGTGAGTTCGAGGAAACTCAGGGAGACAGTGATGGACAGAGAAGCCGCATACTGCAGTTCATGGGGTCGCCAAGAGCCAGACACAGCTTAGTGACTGAACAATGACAATAACTAAATAGCTCTGCTATATACCTAACACAACACTGTAAAGCAACTATACTCAAATATTAAATGTAAACAATTTTTAAATAAAAGAGTTGAAGAAAAAGAAAAAAAGGTTAATTTGATATGGATACCAAGATTACAACTGTATTAATACTATTTAAATGTTGTTATAAATGGTATTATAAGCTGCTGAACATTAAAAGTACTTAGCATTTCTACTGGGTGCCAGTTCTTACTAAGTGCCATGAATTAAACTGTGTTTCCCCGCACCCAAATTTATATGCTGCAGCCCTAACTACCAATGCATTTGGTGACAGGTACTTTGGGAGGTAATTATGTTTAGACGAGGTCACAAGGGTAGGGGCCTCACGATGGGATTGGTACCCTTTTAAGAAGAGGCCCAGAGAACTTGCTTTCCTTGCACTCCCCACCCCCACCATGCAAGAAGGCTGAGGTCTGCAAGCCAAGACCTCTCCTCACCATAGAGAAGGGTTGGCTCAACCCTTATCTCGGACTTTTTAGCCTTCAGAACTGTAAGAAATAATCTCCTGTTGTTTACATCACCCAGTCTGTGGTATTTCATTATATCAACCTGAGCCGACTAATACACAGTGCAAGTAAAAACTCAACAGCAGAGGAAACAACATGAGTCAAACCCAAATCCATAATGCACTGCGGTCACTGTCTCCTAAAATACATAAGCAGAAATTACAAATGATAATTTCTCAGCATTTTTGTACAGAAAGCTAACGGGAAAATGGGCTACGAATAAGAGTTTTAAAAACAAATCAAACCCACTTCACACAACTACACACAACTACTATTCACTGATCTCATTTTTTAACTCAGCAACTGCTCTTATCTTGATGCTTTACATTTTATCATCTGTATGGGCAGTTGAAATCTAAAGATCCATCTGGACTAAGACAATGATAGTTCTTTTCTACATATTTTTCTTAATTTGGTTTAATAACAGACCAATGCCTTTCACCTGAAAGACACTGAAACAGATGCGAGGCTTAAGGGGAAGGCTGTTGGGTCTCAGAAAGCTTACTACTGCCTTTTGTAGGAAGCACAGTACAGAACTCCAACCTGTTTTCTCAAACACTTGAGAATTTAAATTTCTGATTATTAATCTCCAAAAAGCCCTAATGCCACTTTTCCCCCCTAGTACACTCACCCTCCTATTTTCTTCAACCTGCAATACTTCCTGGGGAAATGGCAACCCACCGCAGTATTCTTCCTAGGAAAATCCTATGGACAGAGGAGCCTGGTGGCCTCCAGTCCATGGGGTTGAAAAAGAAATCAGACATCACTGACCAACTAAACAACAATAACCAACATTTTCATTCCCACCTTCTCACTCAGCAGATTACTTCTATTCCTTCTTCACTGAGAAAAGCAAGGAATGAGAAGAGAACTTGCACATTACCCCAAGCAGTATCTGCGCACGTATACTACACCTTTGTTGCAATTAACAGAGAAATGCCATCACTGCTCCTGGCCAATCTATTTATGTACTAGAACTCACTCCTCAGAGTTCTTTCCACAGAGCAAAGATAAATGAATGCAACAAATCTGTGCCCTTTAATTCAACACCTCTTCTGCCATTAAGTCTTTTTTTGTTTTGTTTTAAAGGCTCCCTTGACTTCTTTATTGCTGCTGCTGCTATGTGACGTCAGTCGTGTCCGACTCTGTGCGACCCCACAGATGGCAGCCCACCAGGCTCCTCTGTCCCTGGGACCCTCCAGGCAAGAATACTGGAGTGGGTTGCCATTTCCTTCTCCAATGCATGCATGCATGCTAAGTAGCTTCAGTCGTGTCCAACTCTGTGCTACCCCATGGACAGCAGCCCTCCAGGCTCCTCCATCCACGGGATTCTCCAGGCAAGAATCCTGGAGTGGGTTGCCATGTCTTTTATTGCTACATCCCTTAATTACCATGCTCCTCTAGTTTTGAGATTTGTCTGTTTCTATTTGGTTCTGATAAGATCACTCACATTTCAAAATATAGGAAAGGTTGAAACACTGTTCCAGGGAGACTTCTTGAGTAACAGCAATTAAAGAACAATTTTCATCAAGTCAGAATTATTAATTTGGTGATTTGGAGCCTATGAGTCCTGAGCAGACAGTACTTACTAAGACACAAAAAGATTTTCACTGAAACATACCATTTCCTAAATTCTCAAGTTCATTTGTGTTTTTTATGCTGGAAACTTGGCTCTAAACAGTAAATTTATTGAGGATGTGGAAGAGGTTTAAGTAAAAGGGAAGATTAAAACAATATTTTTAATAAGAATAGTATCCATGGATCCTAGAGATCGTCACACTGAGTGAAGTCAGACAGATAAGGAGAATTAGACACCCCTTATACGTGAAATCTAAAAAGAAATTATACAGATGAACTTATTTACAAAACAGAAACAGATTCACAGACTTAGAGAACTATATATGGTTGCTGGGGGAAACGGCAGGGTGAAGGAATAGTTAGGGAGTTTGGGATGGTCATATACACACTGCTATGTTTAAAATGTCTAACCAACAAGGTCCTACTGTACAGCATAGGGAACTCTGCTCAATGTTACGTGGAAGCCAGGATGGGAGGGGAGTTTGGGGGAGAATGGATACATGTACATGTATGGCTGAGTCCCTTTACTGTCCATCTGAATCTACGGCAACATTGTTAATCAGCTATACTCCAATATACAACAAGTTAAAATAAAAAGAACAGCATGCATTTAACTTCAGAGACATTTTAAACGTAATAAACTCTAGAACCCTTGGCTCATAATCAATTTATGAAGACTGATCCTTCCAACTTTTCCTCTCTCAGTAAATGGCAGCTACAGCCTTCCTTTGGCTCAGGCCAAAACCTACAGAGGCATCCTTGCCCGGCCCTTCAATTCTGGTGCTTTACGCTTGTTGTCCCCTCTGCCTGGACTGTTCTTTCCCTAGCTCATCACAGTGTCACCTTCACCATTTCAGACTTCTTCTAAAGTAGTATCTCATCAGTGAGGCCGTCCCTGAACCTGTTTAAAAGAGTAAACTAACCGCCTCCCAGCACCACCACCGCTGGCTCCTTGCTGCACTACTCTGGAATGCTGGCACACTTCAGACCTCCACACACTGCAGACCTGGCTCATTTTACTTAGTCTTTAGTTTACTGTCTCTCTGAACCAGAATTTAATGCCACGGACACGGATTCTGTCAGCTTTATTTCACATCTTCCCCTCATTTTTCTGTCGGTTTTGTTCACTGCCAAATCTCCAGTTGGTAGCACACCTGACATAAACCAGGCACTCAAATATTTGTTTAATGAACGGGGATGACTAAGTAAAACGGTGACGTCTGTCTCCAGAAAAGCAACCATTTAATCTTCAAGCTACTCTCTTACTCCTCCTAACAAGCTCTAAAAGGACAAAAACACCTTTCCTGATTGAATACTGGTAGTAGCATTCAGGCATACATTTAAGAAGGAATGATATTTAGCAGTGCATAGCATACAACATACAATTCATTCTTTACCTCCATTAACAGAAAAGCAGAAATTATGACTGCATGTTACATCATGCTTTCACATGACAGAGTCCCTTTAAATTCACCTATGTATAGTTCAGTTTTACCACTAAAGTCACCCAGTTGCCTTTTACTTTAAGCTACCAAACATGAAATTAACTAGGCCCCACACTTGTCCACTTATATGGGAAACATGGTCTCCCAATTACTCTTAGCATTCTGAATTTCAAAAAAGGAGCCCAAGTACCTCATCTGAACAATTATAGCATTTAGGCATTCAAAAAAGTCAAGGACTTCAAAAGAAAGATCTCTGCCTGAAATACCAAGTTATCACCAACAATGACACCAAACAAGTTCTCAGATTCAAACAGAATTCGAGTTTAAAAATATGAAAAAATCAAAAGAATAATATTAATAGCAACCAACAATGAGAAAGCAGGTCACTGACATCTAAAGAAAATTCCCATCAAGTATTGATAGAATCGTTCTAGAAGAGTCAATTGGAACTCTTTCTCAACAATAAAGTACACCAAAGCCTGTACAAAGGTCGCAATTTATTTTCTGTAGCTTTAAAACTTAAACCAATTCTTGAAAAAGTTATCATAAAACAGCATGACTTGAAAATTCTCCCTATGTTTTGCATAGTCAGCTAATTTAAAGGCTCTAAAATCAGTCTGGTTCACTCCATCCCCATGAAGTGTATGTCACTAAGTTCTTAGGCAATTGTCATCAGGCAATTGCAAAAAAAAACAACAAAAAACACAAAAACGTAATTCAGATGCAATGAAACAGAATGCCGAGTACTCTCAGGCGACCTCTCACATTCTAAAAGCAATGGTGTGAATTTATCAGCAGGTTGCTCAATCACAAGAAAGGCAAGATCCTAGCAGTGCTTACATTTTTCTAATCCAGGGCCAGAAAGACACCGACAAGGTTCGCCGGACATCTCACACCTCCACGACCCCAGTCCTCCCAATAGCCCCGAACGCATGGGCCCCGCAGGGCCTGGGGTCCCCCTCACCGTCACTGCACTTATACTGGCAGAGCCCGTCCTCGCCTCCCAGCAGGTCCAGGGCGGCGTTCAGGTACATGTCAATCTTGTGAACGCCGTTCCGGATGGTCTTCAGGGTGGCCCTCCAGTCGGTGGTCTGGGCTTGCTCCTGGCACCTCCCAGCGGCGGTCAAGAAGAGGACCAGGAGGACGGCGAGCAGGGCCATCCGCGCAGCGCCAGGCCGCGCCCGGCCCACCCCACGGAGACGTCGGCGCGCCCCAGGCAGCGGCGCGGGTCCGGGGCTAGGCAGGGGCGGGCTCCATGCCCACGCCCCGCGCCCGGCTGGGAGGCGGGGCTCGCCGCGCGCAATGAGCTCTCCGGCCCGGAGACCGTGCCGCGGCGGAGACGCCGGGCGAGGCGCACGCGCGGACCCGGGCCGGCCGCTGCGCTGTGCGCCTGCGCGGAGCGTGGTGCGTCGGGGGCGCGGGGCAGGTGGGAAGGCGAGTGACCCCGGCTGCCTCCCAGCTGGCGAGGTTCTCCCGAGTGGCCAGGTAGGCGGTACCACCTGGTGCTCGTTAGTACTACCTTAGAGGTTGGTTGTACTAACTAAATACCATGCCGGGCCCCATATCCCAGACAGGCTGATTAAGTTCATCCCGGAGTCAGTGGGCATTGTTATATTTTGAAAGCTCTTCGGGTAATTGAAGGGTGTAGCGAGGTGGTGAACCCCCGTGACCTCCTCTGACTTGGGGGTGTGCGGCCCAGCCATCACGAGCCGAGCGACAAGCTATTCAGGGTGTAGACAGCGTCGGAGAAACAAGCCCCAGTAGGCCCTTGCAGAGAGCGTTGCGAGGGAACCAGCTGAATCTGGGGTTTGAAACCGTGATTCTGCGTGATACATGGGATGAGAGTTCAGATTGGCAGTCTCCGGGTCTTGGGTCCTCACCGGTCTTCTTGGACTGCGGTGGCCGCGGTTCGGGGGTGGGGACTGGAACATGTTAACCCAGGCCCTGGGGTGCCTGGCTGACAATGTAGATGCTGGTTGAGAAATTTTAGAAGAAAATGGTTTGACAATAAAAACCACGAGTTTTCTTCCGTAATAGGGAAGAAGCCATGCTATAAACTTGAAAGCATTAAAAACAAAAACCCACAATTTTCCTACTGAAGATATGGTGTAGCTTCATGGCTCCAGTGACGTTTCCCTGTATTTTTAATCCCAGCGCAGTGCAGCATCCTGAAATAACAATTGCAGTAGTTTTTAGCAGAGCTATAAATACCTAGTTATTTTAGTATCCTGGCAATTTCCAAGAATTTTACAATAAGATCCAGGGTAATACTGCAAGTGTTGAGAATGGATGTGACCTTTATAAGAATTACACCAATAATTCTAGCTTGGCGTTTTGTGTTTGTTAAGCTTCATGAGTTTATAATAAATGTGCAATGCAGAGTTCATAAGAATTGTATGTGTCTATATTTAGAGCTTACTCTGTGCCAGGCACTTTACAGACTCGCTCTCTTACACTCAACACTTTTCAGGAATACAGCCTTTGGACAAATTAGAACCAGAAAAGGGCGTCCCTCCCCGGCTGATCTGTGAGCCTACCCCAAGGCTAGGTTACTGGGAGCAGCCAGGCTTAAGTCTGCCTTCAGATGCTCAGTCAGCCAGGAACCTCAGGGCTGTGATCAACTCAAACCACAGTGGAGGAAGAGGAGAAACGTGCTTGAGGGGTATTAACCTTTTTTACAGTAGGGGAGTTCAAGTGCCTACAGAGAAGTCATGTGATAGGATCCAGTCAAATCAAGGCCTCTTTCACACCAGTTGCGGAATGAGAGCAGAGTCCTAACCACCGGACCGCCAGCAAATACCCAAGACCTCTTTCTGCCGTACAAGATGTCAAAGATTTTTTTTTTAATTAATTTTTGGACAGCACATTTCAAGAGCTGGGAAAAGGAAACACAGAGTTCTTTTTTGGTCTGCTTTCTGAAGCTTTGGGTTTCTCATCTCTAAAGTGTGGGTGTTGTCCTACAGTACCTCTGAGGTCCCACCTGGCTCCCTTGACCAGGCTTGGTTCTTTCAGAGAAACTTGGTGGTATAGGAATAAGTCTTCAAAAAGAAAAGACAAAATATAACAATATTACCTGGTTCCAGCCCTGTTATAGATGCCCCAAGTCTCTCCTTTATACCTTTTCTGTATATGTATTCCTGGTAATCTTACCTAATTTCTTATACTCTAAATGCAACCTCAGGTTTCCCAGGGTGCTCAGCGGTAAAGAATTCACCTAGGAATGCAGGAGACATGGGTTCATTCCCTGGGTTGGGAAGATCCCTTGGAGAAGGAAATGGCAAGGTATTCTTGCCTGGGAAATCCCATGGACAGAGAAACCTGGTGGGCTACAGTCCATGAGGTTGCAAAAGACACGACTTGGCAACTAAACAACAACAAATACAGTCCCAGCTCTGCGAATTCAGATTTTGTCCTCTTTGTCTCAGCTTTCCTTAGGGGTTAAATCCTGAAACTCCATTTCCTCTGGCTGATAGAGATCTCTTTTTTTCTCTAACAAATCTTTTATAGTATGTTCTTCATGGAAATCGCTGCCATCTTCTCAGAAAATAAGATTTTAAGTTTTATTTTCACTTTCTCTTCATAGTCAGTCATTAGATACTTGTTCTGCTGTAGTGATTCCAAGATTTGCTTTTTCCTCTCAATTCCTGCTGTCAGATACCACGGTACAGCATTGATCACCCGATCAGCCACATAATCAGGGCTGATCATACAGGGCTCAGCACAAAGTGAAAATCCAGGTCTCCTTGTTCAAAAATTATTAAGAATTTCAGGGTGTTAATGGGAGATATAGTCTGA
This sequence comes from Ovis aries, assembly GCF_016772045.2. NCBI lineage: Eukaryota > Metazoa > Chordata > Mammalia > Artiodactyla > Bovidae > Ovis > Ovis aries. Next base: position 16,020,579 of record NC_056059.1, on the reverse strand, counting down.
AACCCTTCTGAGTCCAGGGTCTTGTGCAAATGCACAGGATGCTTGCTCATGAAGCCAGGCCTGATTGATAATATCATATAACTCCTAGATGACCCACCTCCATCTTTTCTTCTAACTAGTTAGCTTCAGTTCAGTTCAGTCGCTCAGTTGTGTCCGACTCATTGTGACCCCCTAGTTAGCTTAGAATGTTTGAAAAGAGCCTCCTTTACAGGACACTTTCATCTAATCAGGAAAGCCTGTATTTATTGTGACATATACTATTGGTTGCAAACCCATGGCTTCCAGATCTTTCCTGCTAGCAAATGGCTAGTTTTATCTATATACACTTTGCTTGTGGATTGGGCAGGAGCTGAAGCCAGGAAGCCAGTTAAGACATAATAAACTAGGTAAGATATTATTTTGGCTTGGCCCAAAGAGGAAGAAGTGGAAGTATGAAAATGGTCACATTCTAGACATAATTTGATGGTAGAGCCAATAGGATTTATTGATGGAGTGACTATAGTAAAAAGGGAAAGAGAAAACTCAAGGATGACAATAAAGTTTTGACTTAAACAATTGGAAGGATAGAGAGTTCTTACTAACTAAAATGGGGAGGATCCTAGAAGTAAAGATTTCAGGGAAAAATTAGAAAATTATTTTCAGACATACCATGTTTGAGAAGAGTATTCTGAATTCACAGTTCAGAATGGGGTAGGAGCTGGAAGTAAATTTGGAAAATGTCAGCATAGAAGTGGCTTTTAAAGCCATGGAACTAGATGAGATCCTCTAAAAAGTAAATACATAAAGAGAAGCAGAACAGGGCCTAAGATGCTGGAGATCAAGTAACTAAGAATCAGTAGAAGAGACCTGGAAGAAACAGCCAAGTGCAGCAGGAGAGTGCTACAATCCAGTGTATCTAAAAGAGACAGAGGCATCCATTCAACTGGCGTGGAGGAAGATGAAGACAGAATACTGATCATGGGATTTAATAACATGGAAGTTATTGGTGAATTTTATAAGCACCTCTGTGGGGTACTAGGGTCAAAACACAGTTGTAGTCCAAGGAAGAAAAAATAGGAAGAGGAACTAGGGAAACTAATTATGGTGAAACTATCAAAGCTAATTCTGAAAATATAAAATATTCTATTTTTGTGCTGATTCTTGTCTGAATGATTAAATGCCTTGGAATGGGAACTTCTGGGCAGCTGCAACTACATCATTTTTTATAGAGAGCTTCCCAGTACAATTATAAGTAAGATCAATCAGATCTTCTAAAAACCCCTTATGGTCTCTTCACTGGACATGGACATCATGGTACATGATGGTATTAATGAAGTAAGAATGCAAAATGTATTGGGTTTAATGTAACATATTAACTCAGAATGCTTGGAAACTAGAATAGTATGTAATCCTTTGTCTTGTGTGAAATGAAATTAACAAAATGCTAATAATCATGGGAAGTTTCTGTTTTTAGTCTTTCCCAGTGTCTCATTAAATGGCCTCAGCAGTGTTATCATGATAAAAATAGATGCCATGTAGTGAAAAAATTCCAGCTATAAACATCAATTTTGACCCAATGCAAAGGCTGGAAGGTTAGTGTCTAAAAGAGGCTGAAATTAAGGGGGAATAAGTGCTAGGTGGGGCTTCCCTGATGGCTTAGATGGTAAAGAATCTGCCCACAATGTGAAAGACCTGGGTTTGATCCCTCGGTCAGGAAGATCCCCTGGAGAAAGGAATGGCAACCCACTGCAGTACTCTTGCCTGGAGAATTCCATGGACAGAGGAGCCTGGAGGGCTATAGTCAATGGGGTTGCAAAGAATTGGACACGACAGCGACTAACACTTTCTCTTTCAAGTGCTAGGTTCTAGACTCTGCCTTAAAAAAATTAATGGTTTGATAGTTTTCAAGCTGGAAACGAAGTGAAGGACAAGAAATGGCTGCATCAGATCTGTAAACAAGGTCTGCTTACATAATATTAATATGTTGAAGGTAACGGCACTTTGCTTGGAGAGGTCTACCATCAGAACTTTGGGCTTCTGTACCAAAATACCATAGACTGGGTGACTTACAAACAACAATAGTTTATTTCTCATAGTTGTGGAGGCTGGAAGTTCAAGATCAGGGTGCCAGAATGGTGGGGTTCTGGAGAAAGTCCTTTTCAGGGTTATGGACTGCTGACTTTCCACCATGTCCTCAAATGGTGGAAGAGGTATGGGACCTCTGGGGTCTCTTTTATAAGGATATTAATCTCATTCGAGAGGGTTCCAACCTCATGACCTAGACACCTCTGAAAGATCCCACATCCTGATACCACTATTTACCTTATATGCAGAGTACATAATGAGAAACTCTGGGCTGGAGGAAGCACAAGCCAGAATCAAGATTGCCAGGAGAAATGTCAATAACCTCAGAGATGCAGATGACACCACCCTTATGGCAGAAAGTGAAGAAGAACTAAAGAGCTCTTGATGAAAGTGAAAGAGGAGAGTGAAAAAGTTGGCTTAAAGCTCAACATTCAGAAAACGAAGATCATGGCATCCGATCCCATCACTTCATGGCAAACAGATGGGAAAACAGTGGAAACAGTGGCTGACTTTATTTTTCTGGGCTCCAAAATCACTACAGATGGTGACTGCAGCCAGGAAATTAAAAGACGTTTACTCCTTGGAAGGAAAGTTATGACCAAACTAGATAGCATATTCAAAAGCAGAGACATTACTTTGTCAACAAAGGTCCGTCTAGTCAAGGCTATGGTTTTTCCAGTAGTTTTTCCAGTATGGATGTGAGAGTTGGACTATAAAGAAAGCTGAGCACTGAAGAATTGATGCTTTTGAACTGTAGTGTTCCTTGGACTGAGAGTCCCTTGGACTGCAAGGAGATCCAACCAGTCCATCCTAAAGGAGATCAGTCCTGAGTGTTCATTGGAAGTACTGATGCTAAAGCTGAAACTCCAATACTTTGGCCACCTGATGCGAGGAACTGACTCATTTGAAAAGACCCTGATGCTGGGAAAGATTGAGGGCATGAGGAGAAGGGGACAACAGAGGGTGAGATGGTTGGATGGCATCACCGACTCAACGGAGATGAGTTTGGGTAGACTCTGGGAATTGGTGATGGACAGGGAGGCCTGGCGTGCTGTGGTTCATGCAGTCGCAAAGAGTCAGAAATGAGTGAGCAACTGAACTGAACTGAACTGATACCATCACACTGGGTATTAGAATTTCAAAATATAAGTATGGAGGGTCAATGTAAAACAATAAAACAGCCAGTTATTTTCCCAGTAAAACAGGTTTATTCTGGAGCAGCAAAGAATTACAATTCAAGACATGCAATTGTCCTGAACCACATCGAAGTCTACGTGCAAACAAAGGAAAGGAAAGTCTTTTATAGAGGATATTGGAAAGTTGGGAGGGGCCTGTTTTAAATGAAAAGGCCATTGGAGAAAACTCTGAGCTTGATGTATATTGGCTTTTCACTGGCCAATTTGTGACACTCTCTCATTGGCTGAGCTGTTACCAGACAAGAAGAAAATCTTTTTTCCTTTTGCTGGTGGCAGTAAAGTAGTGTCACTTCCTGCTGGAAACACAAAGTAGTTTCTTCCTGTTGGGATCTGTGCCATTGATTGATATATAGAGGGCATATGCGTGAGAGCTTCCCTTTCTGATCACCCAACTGCATTTTAGTGAGGTTTCCCTTTATTAATTTTCACAGTGGAGCACAGATTTTCAGACCATAGTAATCAGGGAGAGAGATTTTCAAGTGACCTTTGTGGCTAGAATGTAAGATTACTTGGCACACAAAGACGAAGCACCGGAGAAGATGGAAAGAAATCCACTTAAGTGAAATTGCAGGTTTTAGACCATCAGGATAAATTCAGGTGTGTGATTTCGCTCAGTTGGGTTTCTGACTACTTTCAAACCTCTGATTGACTTCGAATTTTTTATTTCCTACTTTATATTTTCCTACTATTTATCTTTGCCAGACTCCCATAGACAGCAAAATATTCCTGACCAAACCTACTTCCATTCCTCTCTTCCCTTTATTTCTGCAGTCAGTGTCAACACTGATCACCTCATTATCCAAGAGAAGACCTGGGAATTACCCTAGACTCCTATCCTTCTCCCTAGTGCCATATGTCATGTGTCCCCAGATATCATCTGTTTTGCTCCTTAACATATCTAGAATTAGTTCCATTCTCTTTATAGGGGCCCTGCTTTGGTTTCTCCATTAATCATTTTTCATTTGGATTCCAATTATTTCTTAACTCTCTTCCCTACCTCATCTCACTCCCTCCAAAAATCTTTCATGATGCATCCAGCATGAACTTTCCTAAGTCTTTCATTGGTGCCAACTCTGACACAAGGCCCTCCCTGATGTGACCTTTTCTTCATCTCTAGCTCCTCAGCTGCACCCTGGGCTCCAGTCATGCTGAACTGCTCTCCATCCCATTGGTGTTGAGTTTGGTTCCTCAAGTCACAGGGCTTTTGTGTTCGTATCTGCCTGGAAAGTTCTTCCATAATTCAGATTAAGCTCATCTCTGGGGAAGTCTTCTTGGACTCTTAAAGCTGATTTATGATTCTCCGATGAGGTTTCTTACCATTGTACCAGTCAAGTGCAGCTTTGTAATTTATTTTCCCATCTGCCTTATAAGCTGGTGAGTTCTGCTGCTGCTAAGTCACTGCAGTCGTGTCCTCTGTGCGACCCCATAGACGGCAGCCCTCCAGGCTCCTCGGGTTAAATGTGGTGATAGCAGAGTTCCACATCTAGTGACCTCTGTTTGTTGACCACCTTCAGGGAAGATCACGCTAACTCACAGAAGCAGTAATGGCAAAGGGTCAATCCATTGTAGTGTCCAGCACCCAGCCTCTGCAGTAGGATTAGGCATAGAGCGGGGGACGCAAGCTAGTGGCAGTGGGAATCAACTTTCTGGCTTTTTTGGAGACTCTGTGAACTGCGCAATGTATTTGAATAAATCTTTTTCTTTTTTTTTCATTTAAGCAATACTGTTGGCTTCTGTGGACTAGTCAAGGCTATGGTTTTTCCAGTAGTCATGTATGGATGTGAGACTTGGACTGTGAAGAAGGCTGAGCACCTAAGAATTGATGCTTTTGAACTGTGGTGGTGGAGAAGACTCTTGCGAGTCCCTTGGACTGCAAGGAGATCCAACCAGTCCATTCTGAAGGAGATCAGCCCTGGGATTTCTTTGGAAGGGATGATGCTAAAGCTGAAACTCCAGTACTTTGGCCACCTCATGTGAAGAGTTGACTCATTGGAAAAGACTCTGATGCTGGGAGGGACTGGGGGCAGGAGGAGAAGGGGTCGACAGAGGATGAGATGGCTGGATGGCATCACGGACTCAATGGATGTGAGTCTGAATGAACTCCGGGAGTTGGTGATGGACAGGGAGGCCTGGAGTGCTGCAATTCATGGGGTCGCAAAGAGTCAGACACGACTGAGCGACTGAACTGAACTGAACTGAATTGGCTTCTGTGGTGTGCAACCAGGAGCCCTCACACAAACCTCCAAACTGGCTGCTGCTCCTGCTGCTGCTAAGTCGCTTCAGTTGTGTCCGACTCTGTGCGACCGCATAGACGGCAGCCCACCAGGCACCCCGGTCCCTGGGATTCTCCAGGCAAGAACCTCCAAGCTGGGAGAGCCCTCAAATCAGGTCGTCCCACTCCTGCTGTTCCCAGTCTCTACCACATGGGGTCACTATGGAGAAGCTGCTCCTCTCCATGCCCCACTAGGGTCCACTCTTCTGTGCGGTCTCCGGTCACTGTTCAGACTAGTCCCTCGAGTTGCCACGGTGCTGCTCCTTCCTGGGTCAGCTGAGGGTGCCCATATGTGGAGTTTCCCAGCCTGTAGCCCTTAGTACTCTTCTCTTTTTGCTCATAAACAGATACCTGCTAAAAGGGCATGTGCTTCAAGTTGGCTGAGCTGTTGTCAGACAGGGAGAAAATCTTTCTTCCTTCTGCTGGTGGTAGTAAAGTACTGGTGTCCCTTCCTGCTGGAAATGCAAAGTAGCCTCTTCCTGTTGGGATATGCACTATTGACTGATATATGGAATGGTATGTGCGTGAGGGCTTCACCTTCTAATCCACAAAATGGTGGTTTTAAAACACGCCACAAATTCTTTGACACCCCTCCTGTCAAGAAATGAGTTATGTTTCTTCCCCTTGACCTCCGGTCTTTGTGATGGAAGCTAAGCTAAGCTAAGCTTTCCAGGCTAGGTTTAGAAAGCCAGTGCAGGTTCTGAAGGTTCTCTTGAGACACTTGTCAACTGCTATGTAAGAAGTCTGGTGACCCCAAGTCACCTGGTTGAGAGCTCATGTGGAAAGACCACATACAGAGAGATGCCTGAGAACCCCAGCTGCTGAGTCTCCCAGCCCAGCCACCAGACACCAGCCATGAGTGAAGAAGGCTTCGAGAGTATCCTTGTCCCAGCCCCGTGTGATGGCAGCTGTATGAGAGGATGGAGGAGCTACCTAGCCAGTCCAGTCAATTCCCGGATGCAGGAGCAAAATCATAAACAATTTTTAGGTAATCACTGCTTTGGGGGCCTTTCTTTCACAGGTGTAAGTAACCAGATGCTCTCTTGCATGCAATGACGAAAGAAATTAAAAATGGGCAGCGTGGGAGGGAAGCAGGAATTACTGCTTCACGGGGCAGTTTCAGTTTGGGAAGACAGAAGATTCCTGGAGATGGCTGCATAAAAAATGTGAATATGCTTAATGCCACTGAACTGCACAGGTTAAAATGGTAAAAGCAAACAAACAACCTTTATGTTTATTTTACTAAAATTTTTAAAAGGAAAAAAAATCTGGGCAATAACTGATTTTGGAATAAATGTAGAAATGGACATTCATATTATTAATACAACTGGAATCTATCCAGAACTAGTTCTAGCTCTCAGGTTCTAAAGGTAATATTTATGTGAAAAAATAAACCTCTGTCTTTAGGATGTTGATCAGTTCAGTCAGTTCAGTTCAGTCGCTCAGTCATGTCCGACTCTGTGACTCCATGAATCGCAGCACGCCAGGCCTCCCTGTTCATCAGCATCTCCCGGAGTTCATTCAGACTCACGTCCATCGAGTCAGTGATGCCATCCAGCCATCTCATCCTTGGTCGTCCCCTTCTCCTCCTGCCGCCAATCCCTCCCAGCATCAAAGTCTTTTCCAATGAGTCAACTCTTCCCATGAGGTGGCCAAAGTATTGGAGTTTCAGCTTTAGCATCATTCCTTCCAAAGAAATCCCAGGGCTGATCTCCTTCAGAATGGACTGGTTGGATCTCCTTGCAGTCCAAGGGACTCACAAGAGTCTTCTCCAACACCACAGTTCAAAAGCATCAATTCTTAGGCGCTCAGCCTTCTTCACAGTCCAAGTCTCACATCCATACATGACTACTGGAAAAACCATAGCCTTGACTAGACGGACCTTAGCAGGCAAAGTAATGTCTCTGCTTTTGAATATGCTATCTAAGTTGGTCATAACTTTTCTTCCAAGGAGTAAGCGTCTTTTAATTTCATGGCTGCAGTCACCATCTGCAGTGATTTTGGAGCCCCCAAAAATAAAGTCTGACATGGTTTCCACTGTTTGCCCATCCATTTCCCATGAAGTGATGGGACCAGATGCCATGATCTTAGTTTTCTGAATGTTGAGCTTTAAGCCAACTTTTTCACTCTCCACTTTCACTTTCATCAAGAGGCTTTTTAGTTCCTCTTCACTTTCTGCCATAAAGGTGGTGTCATCTGCATATCTGAGGATATTGATATTTCTCCCGGCAATCTTGGATTCCAGCTTGTGCTTCTTCCAGCCCAGCGTTTCTCATGATGTACTCTGCATAGAAGTTAAATAAGCAGGGTGACAATATACAGCCTTGACGTACTCCTTTTCCTATTTGGAACCAGTCTGCTGTTCCATGTCCAGTTCTAACTGTTGCTTCCTGACCTGCATATAGGTTTCTCAAGAGGCAGGTCAGGTGGTCTGGTACTCCCATCACTTTCAGAATTTTCCACGTTTGTTGTGATCCACATAGTCAAAGGCTTTGGCATAGTCAATAAAGCAAAAATAGATGTTTTTTCTGGAACTCTCTTGCTTTTTCGATGATCCAGCAGATGTTGGCAATTTGATCTCTGGTTCTTCTGCCTTTTCTAAAACCAGCTTGAACATCAGGAAGTTCACAGTTCATGTATTGCTGAAGCCTGGCTTGGAGAATTTTGAGCATTACTTTACCAGTGTGTGAGATGAGTGCAGTTGTGTGGTAATTTGAGCATTCTTCGCAATTGCCTTTCTTTGGGATTGGAATGAAAACTGACCTTTTCCAGTCCTGTGGCCACTGCTGAGCTTTCCAAATTTGCTGGCATATTGAGTACAGCAGTTTCACAGCATCATCTTTCAGGATTTGAAATAGCTCAACTGGAATTCCATCACCTCCACTAGCTTTGTTCTTAGTGATGCTTTCTAAGGCCCACTTGACTTCACATTCCAGGATGTCTGGCTCTAGGTGGGTGATCACTCCATCGTGATTATCTTGGTCAGGGGCGGTGGCCAGGAGGAGCTACCCCGCGTCCGAGGTCAGGGGCGGCGACCGAAAGTGCCAGGCTGTGACAGTGCAGGAGCAGCCGAGAGGAGCTACCCTGCGTTCGAGGTCTGGGGAATGGCTGGGAGGAGCTATCCCCCGCCCGAGGCCAGGGGCAGCGGCCAGGAGGAGCAACCCCACATCTAAGGAGCAGTGGCTGCGCAGGTGCAGGAGGGCCTAAAGGAGCTATTTCACGTTCAAGGTCAAGAGGGGTGGCGGTGAGGAGATACCCCTTGTCCAAGGTAAGGAACAGCAGCTGCGCTTTGCTGGAGCAGCCGTGAAGAGATACCCCACGTCCAGGGTAAGAGAAACCCAAGTAAGACGGTAGGTGTTGCAAGAGGGCAGCAGAGGGCAGACACACTGAAACCATAATCACAGAAAACTAGTCAATCTAATCACACTGGGACCACAGCCTTGTCTAACTCAATGAAACTAAGCCATGCCCTGTGGGGCCACCCAAGAAGGATGTTGATAGCTGCCCTTAAAAAAAAAAAAAAAAAAGTAAAATCAGCGAGCACTGTTTATGAACAAAGTGCTAGGGATGTTGATAAGAAGAAGACAAAGTCTCCTGTGTCTTGCAGTGTAGTGGGGGCTGTGGGGTGGTGGGTGTTTTGGAGTAGGGTAGACAAGTGAAAACAGAATGTGTTGGGTGATGACAAGTGCTATGGTGAGATTAAAGGAGGCTCATGTGATGGAGAGCAACTGCATGCCCAGTGTACATTGAGGCCATAGGGGATTTGCTGAGGTGGGAAGAACAGGTTGAAGAATAGGGGTAGAGTTTGGGGTTGGCCTTTCTTTGAAAATGCTATCAGGCATCCAGGAGACATGTTAAGTGCTCAGTGAGATGCACAGTCTGGACTTCTAGGAAAGGTCAGGGCTGGAGATACGGGTTTGTGTGGTGCTGGACTATGGTGGGATTTAAGGAGGCCTTGTAAAATAAGGAACTAAGTTTTCAGGAACTTTGAATACTTAACCAGAAAAATGGGACAAGAGCTGTGAGGTCCATTATTTTCCTGTGACAAGTATTATGGCAATGGTTTTACTGTAATATGTAGCTTCATTTTCTCAAAATTCCAGTTTCCTTTTTAAAAGTGGGAAATGAGGCACAAAAAAGATAGTAAATTGCCCAGGGCCAAGCCATGAGCAGGTGGTAGAGTTGGGGTTTGAACCGGGCTCATGGGAATCCAATGTCCTTCCACTTGCTAAACCTTAGTACAGTCAATACAGCACTCCCAGGCTTCCCTGGTGTCCAGGAGTTAAGAATCCTCCTTGCAATGCAAGGGACATTGGTTCAATCCCTAGTCCAGGCAGATCCCACATGCTTCAGAGCAACTAATCCTGTGGGTGGCAACTGCTGAGCCCACAGCGCTGCAACTACTGAGCCCTTGCGCCTAGAGCGTGTGCTCCACAACAAGATGAGAAGCTACCGTGACGAGAAGCCAGGCACCACAATGAAGAGCAGCCCCCACTCGTGGCAACTAGAGAAAGCAAACGCGTAGCAACAAAGACCCACAGTCAAAAGGTAAATACATAAATCTTAAAAAAAACCCACACATACAGCACTCCTGAATGAACAGATTATCCAGGTCTCTTATAAATAAAATAAAATATGTATGCTTGACTGAAATATTTATTTGAGAATTATACAGCAAAATTCCAAAATGGCATAAACTTTGTAGAGACCTTTAAAAAATGTCCCATCAAACTGCCTCTATTCTTTTCCTTGAAGAAGTACTAATTATTCAGTATCATTTCAATTAAAATGGAGCTCCTGAGAGAAAAAGTGTAGCGAGAAGAGAGAGATCATAGTTTTATACATTGTGCTGAGAAATAAGAGACCTTCCTACATGATGACTAATCCAGTCAAAATAATTGGCCACTTTGGTGTAAACACCTGGGAACCCTGATTTTCCACAGTTTTCACCCCAACTCACAATACCCCAAACGTAAGTCACGTTGTTGACATCCTGGCAGACTAAGGGGCCTCCAGAGTCCCCTTTACAGGCATCAATAGAACCGTCATCTGTACCTGAGGAAGACAAGGGACAAAATCCCACATTTACTTCCATTGTCAAGGCTGTTCTTCCGCCCGTGCCTGTACTGACACGGGCTTTCTTTTTATTTTTTTTCAAGGTTTTTGTTTGTATTTTTTGAGCGTGCTGTGTGGCATGTGGGATCTTAGTTCCCTGACCAGGGATTGAACTCCCACCCCCTGCATTGGAAGCATGCAGTCTTAATACTTGGACCTCCAGCAAAGTCCAAACACTGACTTTCCTACACTTTCCTAACAGGCAATAACAATGGGCTCCCTTACAGAGCAGGCCCAAAGAGTTGTGGAAATGCAGGTTGGAAAATACTGTGTCTTTTATTAATACTCATTCTCCAAGTTTAGCAAGTACTCTCCTCCTTCCTCTACTTTACGGAAGCATATTTCACAGTGAGATGGCAATCTCACAGTAGCATCAACAGCTGAGTGGAAAAATAATAGGAATACCTAGTACTCACTGAGTGCTTAATATTTATTAATTGTTCACTGTTTTAATCCTCATCACAACCCTATGAGGGAAAGATCATTACTATACCTATTTTAAGATGAGATAAGGGCCCAGAGACATTAGTGAACCTGTCTAGGGTCAGACAGCTAATAAGTGGCAGAGCCTGAACTTGAACCCAGGTAGCCAGACTTCAGAGCTTAGCCTCTTAACTGTGCAGTCGTGCCTGGGTAGATTGTGTGCTGTTCTCCCCTTTCGTACTCTGAAATTCTTAGCTCCATTTTAAGATGGTGGGGTGGGGGGAGGCACAGGGAATAGTCTGTTTACTTTCTTCTCACTCTTGTGACTTTCCAAGATTTTAAATCGCTGTATCCAAGAAGGTGGGGCTTCCCTGATGGCTCAGCAATAAAGAATCTGCTTGCAGTACAGAAGACTCAGGCTTGATTCCTGGGTTGGGAAGATTCCCCTGGAGGAGGGCATGGCAACCAACTCCAGTATTCCTGTCTGGAGAATTCCATGGACAGCGGAGCCTGGCAGGCTATGGTCCAAAATGTCACAAAGAGTTGGATGTGACTGAGCACACACACACATCCAGGAAGTTACAGGATGTCAATAACTCTGCCTTTTTCTATAACCCACTGTTTGTAAGTGATTTCAATAAAGTGTCCTAAATGCCCTGCCCTGGCTGGCACCCTGCCTTCAGGTCGCCACCAGAAGAGGAACTGATGTAGTTATGTTAGGTGGTGGCAGTAGCATCCCTGTGATACTGAAGGAGGGAGGGGCAGGGGTCCTGAGAAGCCAAAGGGATTTCTAAGAGGGGAGAGCTGACTTCCAACTGAAAGCATCTGAAATGAGATCCTTTGGATTTTTGCTTAGAAGTCTAGGCTTCGATCCTGAATATACCATTGCTTGTCTGTAAGACTTTGTCGGGGTGGTGTTTAGTCGCTAAGTTGTGTCTGACTCTTTGTGACCCCTCCCACAGACTGTAGCCCGCCAGGCTGCTCTGTGCTTGGGATTTCCCAAGCAAGGATCCTGGAATAGGTTGTCATTTCCTTCTCTAGGGGACCTTCCTGACCCAGGGATCAAATGCGCATCTCCCGTGCCTCCTGCATTGCAGGTGGATTCTTTACCACTGAGCCACCTGGGAAGCCCCTGTAAGACTTGGGGCAACTTGCTTAACTGCTCTGCATATCACTTTTCTCATCTCTTAAGATCACCAATGTTGCAGGTGAGGAAACTTGCTCAAGGTCACAAAGTAGTAATTGGTAAGAACTGGAATGTAAACCCAGGCAGTCTAGTTCCAGAGTCTGTGCTCTTAATCACCTTGTTAGACTGCTGTATAATGGCTTAAGGAAGATTTTTCCTCTGGGTATTAGATTGCGGGAACTTTAGCTAAGGGAAAGGGGCTGATAATGCAACAGCCAGTGGTGGTTTAGTTGCTAAGCGGTGTCCGACTCTTGGAGACCCCATGGACTGTAGCCTGCCAGGCTCCTCTGTCCAAGGAATTTTCCAGGCAAGAATGCTGGACTGAGTTGCCATTTCCTTCTCCAGGGGATCTTTACATCCAGAGGCCAAAGGAAAAGCTTGGAGGCTCAGAACAAGGCGGTGACTCAGTGGGGAGGACAAAGGTGTTTGGTTGGGACCATGGAGACATCTCCCAGAAGCCGCTTCGTGCTTACCTGCACACTCCATTTCTTTTTCAAAGTAGCGACCTGGGTAGAACGCTGAGCAGTTGTTTATTATATGAACTTCACCCCACTTAAGTGAATATACTTTTTGGTTACCTAAACAAGGTGAAAAAACAAAGAGGCATTTAGAAGTTACAAATGAGGAATCTAAGTATTTACTTTCATAATTTAGTAAACCATTAGGAACATATAAGAATATATATACTTTAATACATATGTAAACTTTTGAAGAGAACTCACTAGCAAATTTAGTCATACACTGCTTGTATCCCATTTCTATAATTGTCTTTCTAAAAAGAGTCAAGAAGCCTTATTGAATATTTGGCCTGGGTACTGTGAGATGGGCCTCCCTGGTGGCTCCGTCAGTAGAGAATCTGCCTGCAGTGCAGGAGACCAGGGTTCAGTCCCTGAGTTGGGAAAATCCCCTGGAGAAGGAAATGGCAACCCACTCCAGTATTCTTGCCTGGAGAATCCCATGGACAGAGGAGTTTGGAGGGCTATATGGTCCATGGGGTCACAAAGAGTTGGACATGGCTGAGAGACTAAGACACAGTACACTGTGAAATGAATGGGATAGACTCCTTCTGATCACCGAGTCTAGTGGTGAGGTGGGGTGGGGGTGGAGGGTGGCTAGAAATCTGTGATCGGGGTCTTCTCACATAAATAGTTCCAGTCTTCTTATAGTCCCTTATTTGCTTGAAAGTCCTTGTTAGAGTGAAAACAACTTTTAAATACAAAAACTTAAAATGACAGTACACATGAAGCAATTGGTATCTATGAGTTTTTGTGTCTGTGAGGAACTCCATCTCCTAAATGATTTGAAAGTGACTGAAAGAGGATTTAGGATTTCCCTTTAAGTCACAGATTTGGGACTTGCACTTGGTCCAAGGAAAGAGAAGGACCAGGAGCTGTTGCTGATTGACAGTCCAGGGAAGATGAGAAAGACCTAAGAACGCAGGTTCATATACCTCAGGTAGAAGGAGTGAATTTTTGTTCCATCTCCCCTCTTCCTTTTTCCCACCCTACAGCAATCTGTATGTGCTCCAGGAGGGCAGGGGCTGGGCCTGATTCATTCACTGCTGCACCTAGCCTCATGCTAGTACCAAGTAGTTACGTAATAAATATTTATGTAATTAATGCATGAACTCAGTAATTCCATTATACAATTAACATTTTATGCCAAATGACTTGGCTCCTCAATTAATCTACAAATCTCTATCTCTACCTGGGGACAGAGACCTCTGGTTTACCCTGAAAGGACACCCCCACAGATCCCACCCAGGGTGTTACGGGTTAATATTCTCTTCTGGGAAACAGAGGAAGAAACGAATGCTTTCTAACACATTCCTCCAACAAATATGGCAAATCAGGAAAGAGTTTCTTTTTTCTCCTTGAAGTCATACTTCACATTAATCTTTTTTTTAACTTTTTAATATTTCTTTTTATTTATTTATTTGGCTGGGCCTCCCTGGTGGTTCAGTGGTAAAGAATCTACCTGTAGTGCAGGAGACCTGGGTTTGAACCCCGGGTTTGGAAGATCTTCTGGAGAAGGAAATGGCAACCCATTCCAGTATTCTTGCCTGGGAAATCCCATGGACAGAGGAGTCTGGACTCTCACTGCTGAGGGCCCAGATTCAACCCCTGTTCGGGACACTAAGATCTGGTAAGTCATGCAGTTTAGCCAAAATAAAATAAAATGTTGGTATTTTTAAAAAGAACAAATAAAAGAACATAATACTCTCTGGATAAATTAATTACTAATAAAATTTCAGCGTTTTGTAAGTCTTGGGTATTCAAACATACTACAAGTTCAGGTTCATTTGTATGCATATTTTATACTTTTCTCATGGGCCCAGCTGGTAAAAAATCTGCCCGCAATGTGGGAGACCTGGGTTCAATCCCTGGGTTGGGAAGATCCCCTGGAGAAGGGAACAGCTACCCACTCCAGTATTCTGGCCTGGAGAATCCCATGGACTGAATAGTCCATGCGGTCGGAAAGAGTCAAACACAACTGAGTAACTTTCACTTTATACTTCTCAATAGGGCAGTTATAAAGAGTGTGTTGCAATAGGAATCTGTTAGGCAAATGCAGTGAAGCTATTGACAAAGTTTAAGAGATCGAAAGGAAGCTATATTTCTAGGCTGACTTCAAGATGAGGGGACAAGTACTGTTTAAATTAATTCTAATCTGTCTCTAATTTAGGAGGTCTTTCTAATAAGGTGAAGTCCCTCAGTCGTGTCCAACTCTTTGCGACCCCACAGACTGTAGCCTACCAGGCTCTTCCATCTGTGGGATTTTCCAAGCAAGAGTACTGGAGTGGGTTGCCATTTCTTTCTCCAGAGGATCTTCCCGACCCAGGGACCGAACCCAGGTCTCCTGCATTGTAGGCAGATGCTTTACTTTCTGAGCCACCAGGGAAGTCTCTTCTAATAATTGCCCCTAAGCAAAGTACATCTCTTATTCATATGAATGTTCACCTCAAGTCATCTTAGAAGCTCAAAGGATAAATTCTTTATGTTATCTTTCTCTCTGTGGGATGTTGGGGTGTGAGGCATGGAGAATGGGGGAGAGCAGAGGAGAGAGGGGAAGGCTGTGGGATCACTGACTCGGCACATACTGTGACTATACCTTTGAAAAACATTTTGTCTTTCATTCATATCATTCCAACCAATCCCAAAAGTCCATGCTATGTGTCCCCCTGTCATTCTGCTTTTTTTCTTGGTGAATGGTTACCCCTCAATGGATGTTTCAATATTGCAGAGTATAGGTATCCTTGAAACTCTGGGTCAGGATCAGTTACATAATTCACAGAGCCAAATTAAATTTAATTTTAAAAATTAAAAAATGTGAGGTGAGACCGCTGCATAAATGACTGAGAATTTCATGATGGTGACAGCAGAGTAGTACAGCAAGCACACACCCCAGCTTGGGGTGCTGGGCCTCCACACAGGTCCTCTGCCTGTGAGGTGGCCCTGGCTGGACACTCACTTTTCTGGATTTTATGCACTATTTCTCTCTGAACCCTGGGAGATTAGCTCCTATGCATTTCTCTTCCTATTCATTTTTCAACCCCTGCATTCTGATGAACAAACTAAAACATACCTTTTTCTCGACCCCAGCCTGAAATGATGCACTTATCATTAGGTTGAAATAGGTACGGAGACCAGGGGACACAGGCAGGGACGGAGTTACTCAACACACACTGTTTTTCACTTGGGCGTTTTTTCATTTCAATCAAAGCTATGTCATTTTGGTAGGTAGTTCCATTGTAGTTTTCATGGATAATAATTCGATTCACCGAGTGAACAACTGTCTGAAAGCCAGGTCTTATCCAGTCTGTAAATGATGTCCATAATTGGTAACGATGCATTCTGCTGATTCTGTAACAGATAGGAAAGGCGGAAAATATATTGAGTTGGGGCGAGGGGGGAAGCAAGTATAAATTGGACTTCTGATGCTTCATCTTTAAATTCTCCCCTTTTAAGGAGTTTTTTCATTTTCCCAGATTTTTATAATCCTTGCTGCCATGAAGCATTGCAATGAAATTTTCTTAGGACAGAATTAAAGTCAGTGGATAAATGTAGAAAGGAATAGTTTAGGGACATAAAGGTCTCACTACTTAGCAGAGATGCCAACAGTAGAATGAGTTGGCTGCCTCTGAAGTAAGAGTGTGGGTATTGAGGGTATTTAAGCAGAAACCAGAGAGCATCTAGCCAGGAATGTGCTTGAGGAAGTTGGGAGTCAGAGCACAGGGTCCCAGAGGTTCCCGGGGTGAAGACCTGGGAATCATCATTGTAACCTTTAAAACTGACTTCATCCTAACTTTGTGTTGTATTATTTGCTCAAGAACCTTTACTGGGTCTTATTCATCTACAGACAGATACCTGTGTTGAGTATCGTATCTGGAACACAGTAGCTGTTTCAAACTTTGGTTGAAATGGTGAATGGGTTAAATATTGCCTGTCCTCATGCCTCACTCCATTTTCTTACCAATTTTCATCTGTGGTTTCCAGCAAATTTGGCATCTACTATCACTTTCTTGGGCTTCCCAGGTAGCTCAGCTGGTAAAGAATCTGCCTGCTACACTGGAGACCCTGGTTCGATTCCTGTCGGGAAGTTCGCCTGGAGAACGGATAGGCTGCGCACTGCAGTATTCTTGGGGTTCCCTGGTGGCTCAGACAGTAAAGAATCCACCTACAATACGGGAGACCAGGGTTTGATTCCTGGGTTGGGAAGAGCCCCAGAGGAGGGCATGGCCACTGTAGTATTCTTGCCCAGAGAATCCCTATGGACAGAGGAGCCTGGTGGGCCACAGTCCATGGGGTCTCAAAGAGTCAGACATGACGGAACAGCTAAGCACAGCACAGCTTACATCACTTTCTCAGGGAAACACCTTACTGTTAAACAGTGGTGTCCTAGGAGCTAATGAGGTGTTTAGGATATTTTTATTTACACTCAGTGTTCTAAGAATGCTGTGCTTCATATTAATTTGGTTATATTTCAGGATCAGAGGTCCTGAATATTGTTCAAAGGTTAACTGTTCATCCATTCCATTTACTTAATAAATATTTAGTGTGCCGAGTGAATGTGGGTAAGCCAGTTAGGAAGCAGATAGTATAATCCAGGAGAGAGGTAGGAGCATGGTAATAGTGGAGATAAGAAGAAACTTTGAGGATTAAATAACTGGCAATTGAAAACGCCATCTGGAAGAAATTGTAGTACATATATACAATGGAATGTTACTTAGCCATAAAAAGAAACACGTTTGAGTCAGTTCTAGTGAGGTGGACGAACCTAGAGCCTGTTATACAGAGTGAAGTAAGTCAGAAAGAGAAAAACAAATATCGTATATGAACACATATATATGGAATCTAGAAAAATGGTATTGATGAACTTATCTGCAGGGCAGGAATGGAGACTCAGACATAGAGAACAGACTCACAGACACAATGAGGGAAGGAGAGGGTGGGACGAATTAAAAGAGTAGCATTGAAATATATACGCTAGCATGTGTGAAAGAGGGAGCCAGTGGGGAGTTGCAATATAGTGCAAGGAACTCATCCCGGTGCTCTGTGACCACCTAGAAGGGTGGGATGGGGTGGGAGGGAAGCTTAAGAGGGAGGGAACGTATGTGTACCTACAGTTGACTCATGTTGATGTACGGCAGAAACCAACATAACATTGTAAGGCAATTATCCTCCAATTAAAAAATTAAAAAAGATTTTAAATGACATCTGGAGTTGGTGATATATAGCTGAGCTGTGTGGTAGGGTTGAGGGAATGAAATGCGATCATTTCTAGATTTCTGCCTTGTATAGCTGGATGAATGGTGTTGCCATCTGCTGAGATAGGGAACTGTAGGTCAGGACAATATTTGGGGGAAGGGGCAAATCATGAGTTCAGTCTTATTTTTTATATTTAATTTCTTGGCCACAGTGTGGGGCAGGTGGGATCTTAGTTCCCCGACTGGGGATCAAACTGGTCCCCCTGCATTGAAGTACAGAGTCTTAGCCACTGGATCACTAGGGAAGTCTTGGAGCTCAGTCTTAGACATTTTGAATTTGATGTACTAATACTTCTGTACAGCCAAGATAGTGTACTGTAGGGTCCGGGTTGGAGAAGTCTAGACTGGAGCTATCACTGTGTCAGCATATGGCGGTATTTTAAAGTGCAGATAACTTTAGAAAGAAGAAGTAAGAAGAGAAGAGGAAGCCAGGATACACATCGAGGAACTTCAGTATTTCACTTGAGCCATAATGCTCAGTCACTGGAAGAGGAAGCTGCAAAGAAGGCCGAGAAGGTGTGGCCAGAGAGGTGGGTAGAAAACCAGAAGTGTTGTGTTACAGAAGCGAAGGGAAAAGGGTCGTTCAGAAGGAAGAAACAAGATTTGTTGCTTTGCTCCAATCCATGAGGATTTTTATGGGTGTCATTCAACAGATTTCCTGTCCCTCTAAAGTTTGGGTCACCTGCAGATTTTCTAAACAGGCCTTCATCCAAGTTACTGACACGTATGCTGACCTTGGTTTTACCCTGGCTCTGCTACAGACTGGGCTTCCCAGGTGGTGCTGTGGAGAAGAGTCTGCCTGCCAACGCAGGAGATACAAGACCCGCGGGTTGGATCCCTGATCCAGGAAGATCCCATAGAGTAGGAAATGGTAACCTACTCCAGTATTCTTGCCTGGAGAACCCCATGGTCGGAGGAGCCTGGTGGGCTACAGTCAGGTAGCTACAGTTATGGTGTCGAAGAGAACTGGACAGGACTGAAGCAACTTAGCATACACGCAAGCACTGCTGCAGACCTGTAGTGCTGTTTCGGCCAAGTTATGCAACTTCTAGTTCCAGTCTGTCTATCTAGAAAATGGGAGGAATAATATTTGCCTCTCGAGAATGTTAAGAATGTTAAAACAAAAATAACGTCTATGAAAGCTCTGGGCACAGTATCGGGTCTGTAAGAGGTACTCCATACATGGTGTTTCATTCATTCTAAAGGTCAGAACTGAAGCCAGAATTCCGAACTCTGTCCTTGACCCATGCAAATGAGCCAAGTGAAACAACTCGGTCCCTACAGGCTCAATCTGCCCTTGCCAGCTGAGGTCAACAACTTGGTCTGTGGGGAACATACTGGGTTCTGAGGAACTGGCCTCTGGACTCCGGATTGTGAACATCAGAGAGGGTGTTTAGCAGACAACAGAGTGGAACTTAGTGATTTTTCTTACATAGATTTTTATTTATCATTTGACTTTATCACAACCTCTATGACCTAATTTCATTGTTTCAGAAATCAGGAATCTACTGGAGAGGGTTGTTGTTTTTTTTTTTTTTTACCTGACACAATGTGCAGCAGTCAGAATCCAACAGCCACCGATATAAGTTCCTCCACAGTGGATTTTGTCACTTTCCTTGATTGCAATCTGCCATGGGAAGTCTCCCTGTAAAGACATTCATGTGGTCACTGCCATCCTGCCAGACAGGTGGCTTGAAGATTTCCATTGCAAGGTTCTTACTCTCTAATAATTACCATCCCTCCCCCTCACTTTTTTTTTTTCCCTCCCAAACTTGGGCAGCTCCTGGGAAATGACATTATAACTTTTTGTGCCGGTTTACCATTTTTGCTGGCTTGCCTCCTACGACTCGTTTCCTTCGAATGTGCATGTTGTTTTTAACTCCGCAGGATAGTTTAGGCAAAAATGACTTTATAAATTTTCTTTCTTTAAGAAAAGAAGAGATTGTATCATTATGATTTTTGAAACCATTACCTTCTGGGCAAACTTCTTGATTATCTATGCCGCAAAAACAGCAGAGTGACAACTAATATGAAGCAGCCCAGATTCATTAGTAAGTTATTTTGGATGCTATTCACCTTGCTTAAAAATTCTGGCTTCATATTAAAAATTAAGCTTAAAATTGGCTTGATTCTCTGAAGTTCTACCTAAAGGTGGACTCGTGGCCGAAGGAGGTTGCCTGAGGGGTTACACACTGACCAGCCTCTGGCAGATAAGAGAAGCCACGCGCCCAGACATTACTACTGTGACAGCTCAAGATGGGTGACACCTCTGGATGAGGTTCACAAGCAGAACTCCACAGTCTACTTTCTTAGTTCTTACTTTCCAGAGACTGTTTATGTGGGACTCTTCAGTGATATTAATATTAACATTAATGATGTTAATGTTGAGTTCTTTCTATGTGTCAAATCCCATACTAAATACTTTGTATATAGTTTGTATCACTTATTCATCATATTAACAATGACAGGTAACATGCCAGGAACCCCTGGACAATCCAGGATCAGTGGGCTGGGAGGGGGCTGTGTTTTTAGCCACTTAACATGTGATGGTGTTTCCTTTCTCAGTGAGCACTCAGACATGGCAACACTTGTCACTGGGAGGCATGCTAGAGTCAGGCTTAAGACATGAATTTGCAAGGGAATTCATGACAAAGGAAGAAAGTAAAAGTATAAGATGCTCTTCTTATTATCTCACTCTATTTTATCATGTCATGAAAATTTTTGTGAACTTGATTCTTAGTCCCAAATGAGAGGAAAATTAATATCACTGTCAATTACTTTGAGCACATAAGAAAGAGGTAGGTCCTCAAGGGAGAGAAGTTGTGAACGAATGTGGATAAAAGATTTTGGGGGAGTCCCATCCAGCCTAAGAACTGGGTTAAGGGAAGAATGTGATGATAAATTTTAAATTTCTGCTTGTACCTTTAAGAAGGGAGACCCCCATCGATTGAGGACTGTCAAATCAGCTTGGATTAAACTTGAAAATTAATTTATTACCCTGAGTAGAAAATAAAGGGCCTTTGTTGGAAATCCCTCTGACTGATATTTGCAGCTTTGAGATCTAAATCTTCCACTCATTGCCTGATTTTTTAAAAATTGCTGATGAACTCTGGGGCCTGGCAATCAGAAGGGAGTCTTACATGAGCTTCAGTTTTCAATCCTCCTAAAATAGGGAGATATTTCACTCCCAATTTGTATTTGAGCTTGTTACTAACCTAAGTCACACAGCTAACAAATAACTAAGTCAGGAATTAACATGTCAGTTTGACTCAAAAATTCCTATCAGTTACTCTCTTCCCAGGAACTTACTACTTTGTTTAAATTTGGCTCTCAGTGTAGACTTGGCCAAAAAACAGCTCTTCACAGATTTCCTGTTATCATGGCTTAAAATATTGCAGAAGAATCTATTATTTTTGTACTTAAAATGTATGTCCTGGGTCACAAATCTGGTTGGCTTTGACAAAACTGATCTGACAAAGCTCATAGCAAACAGAAAAGCTGTATGTAAAACTAGACTGTTTTTCCATTTCAAAATAAGCCATATATATTAACCTATTTTAAAAGTAGTTCTCAAGAAGCATTTAAGCTTGTTTTTCTTAAAAATGATAAGAAAAGTAGTAATGGTTTTTCTATTTAAATTGAAATCAAAGGAAATGAGTACTTGAATCAATTATATTGCATATATGCATATATACTCATATACATGCGCATGACATTAAAATGCAAATTTGACCAGTGAAGCACTAGTGAAAAAGAATAATGTTAACTTACCTGCATCCATATCAGCAGTCAACACTTCTGCTGCTTCTATAATCAAACAAAAGTTCTAATGTTTAAGTTATGTTTATAGTAAAAATTAAATCATTAAAATCATTTAAACTTTGATAATAATTTTCTGTCTAAACTCTGTCCTACCTTTAAAAAGGACACCATGAAATCATCTTATTTCCTTTCTGTAGGTAGGTAATTGTGAAGGCTCAAGACAGTGACCAAGAGTCCTGAGCTGACATTAAAAAGGGTCTTTGCATTTTGTATATAATAAGGTATCTCTTAACAGGGGTCATGCAATAATTCATCAGTTTCAGTATCCAGCAGGGTTATTATTAGTCATCTGGGATGCAGAAGTCAGAAGTTAGACAGAAACAAGAACAGATTTGCTCTTCTTTTTCTTTCTTAGACTTCGGCTTGAAGTTATACAGGATGATTGCATCTTCACTCTGCTGTCCTGAAACATTTCAGTTGTGAACAGAATCATGATTTCTTCGACCTGAGCATCTAAAGGTGAATTCCCACAAAGGGTTGCTCTGTCTTGGATGAGGTTGCCGCGCAGAGAGGCCATGTTACTTTGCTGCAGCAGTCCGGTGCATTATTACTGTATTTCCCGCATTTTTGGGAGGGGAAGACTTACATGTATCTGTTACACTACACACCTAGGTTATTTTCTGCTCAGAGCTTTCACAAAAGCAGTAACATAAACCAAAGAGAAGACTTCATATCAAATGCTCAACAAAGGGCGATGGGCAAAGTCCAGTAGAGCTGAGATATACTGGATATTACAAGACGAGCAGAAAGCTCCAAAGCACAGATCATAAGAAAAACAATCAATGACTTTGATTAAATAAAGATTTTAAAATTTAAAGATTAAAGACTTCTAAAAAAATAAAATAAAAATAAAGATTAAAGACTTCTATTCAACAAAGCTCACTATGGCCAAAGTTAATAGGTGGGTGACAGAATGGAAGAAGGTATTTACATGTCTAAAACTGAAAATGGATTAATATCTAGAATGCTAGAAGAAAGAAGACTGCGGCCCCAATATGAAATGAGGCAAAAGATGGAAATTGGCAAAAGGAAAGACGAAAAGGAAGAGGAAACTCAAAAGGCTAGTATGCATGTGAAAAGAAACCCAGAATCATTGGTTATGACAAAAGTTCAAATAAACAAACAATGCCCTATCACTTGAGAGTATTAGACCAGGAAAATTAGAAAGCTGGATAGTGCTAAATGTTAGTGGAGTGGAGGCGAGCCCTCGGCAGGTGGTATTGGTGGAGGTGAGCAGCTTTGCCACAGAACATGTAGGCACCAGTTTGTCAAATGACTCTAACAATTTCTGGCCCAGCTCGATGCCTCAGAGCAATCTCCCACACATCCTTAAGGAGAGGATATTCGTCACTGCATGTGAGTGTGGGCTGAGAGTCCAGTACTGAGCAGGTAGAGAGTAACTTGTGAAAGGTGAACACCACGTAGTGTTTTATTGTGTGGCAATTAGAAGCAACAGATTAGACAGAAACATCACAACATGGACGGGTCTTAAAAATGCAATGCTTTGTGAAAAGATAAAAAGGAAATAGAGGATACACAACACCATACCCTGTGAATTATAAATGTACCCTCACAAGATAACAACTGACACTGGATAAGAATGTACACGAACAAAAAGACACACATGTTAAATCACATTACAGTGGTTGCTATGGGGAATGAGCAAGTCTAAGGTACTGGAGTAATGGAGAATCGGTGAAGCAAGAGAGGGGCCTTGCCTGAACCAGTGATGACTGCGTGCTGGTCATCTCTGGCGAGTTGTCACTGGGCTGAGGAGTGTCACTAACTCATCACTTTGCACCTGAAGTCTGAAACTAGAAACGGAGGAAGAGCAAGAGGGAGGGAAGGGGGAAAGCAATTAAGAAGAGGAAACAAACAAATACCAAAATGAAACAAAAAGGACAGCAGCAGCCTTGGAGGGCAAAATGACAAGAGGGAGGGAATACAAAGAAACAGTGGAAATTAGCCATTTAGAACAGGGGTGATCTTGACTATATAAAAGTCACTCAGGAATCCTGAGAAACCCTGAGGAAGACCAAAAGCTTCTGGTGGTCATTTTAGATGAATAACGAAGAAAAGGATGACTCTAAAGAGCTGGAAGATTTGGGGATGTCTGTTACAAAAGTAAATAAGAAAATATCTAAGGTGAAAAGATGTTTTCTTTCCTCTGGTGACTTTCTTTAGCAGTTGCCTTGGTTTTGAGGAGAAAGGAAAGGAAGAGAAGGCTATTTGGCAGAGGTGCAATGTGCAGAGAAGGCGCTTGGCAGGCTGGGAGCGGGGAGTGTGAGTTTACCCCACTGCGGAACAAGGCCTCTGTGTCAAAGCAAATGGTGAAACTGGTCATATATATCATCCTCAGTTAATGGTTACCTTCAAATATAACAATATAACATAAAAGCAGTGCTTGTGTTTTGTTTCAATTCTGCAACATCCCAAGACTTTAATAAAATTTTTACTTTGAGCTACAAGTAAAGGGCATGAAAAAAAAATTTACCACAGGAAAGCATCATTTTTACATGAAAAAAAAAAATACACACCATTTCAAGCTAGGACTCTTTATTCTTCTTTTCAATTCTATAATATAAATTTTCTATGATAAAAGTATATTTACCTTTAATTTCAGGATGTCCAGTTCCTAAAAACAAAAGAAAAAACTCACTGTAGCAAAGAGATCATTTTCACTTGAATTAAATGTACACTAATCATCAGTTTTCAGTACAGAATAACAACTTAACATTTATAAAAAGATAAAAGGGGCCCACAGTATGCCACTTTTTGTAGCAAATACTTTGATTTTTAATAGTGCCTAACAAATGTTTCCTCTTATATTTAAACACACACCAACTTTACCACAGCAAGTAAATCATTTTCACTTGAGTTTAAAAGAGATTCATGTGTTAGATATATTTGAATACATACCTAACTATAACTATTATATAGTTAGACAAAAAATTGTCTGGAAGTTCACAGTTCACATATTGCTGAAGCCTGGCTTGGACAATTTTAAGCATTACTTTGCTAGCATGTGAGATGAGTGCAATTTTGTGGTAGTTTGAGCATTCCAGATGTTCAAGCTGGTTTTAGAAAAGGCAGAGGAACCAGAGATCAAATTGCCAACATCCACTAGATCATGGAAAAAGCAAGAGAGTTCCAGAAAAACATCTATCTCTGCTTTATTGACTATGCCAAAGCCTTTGACTACGTGGATCACAAGAAACTGTGGAAAATTCTGAGAGAGATGGGAATACCAGACCACCTGACCTGCCTTTGAGGAACCTGTATGCAGATCAGGAAACAACAGTTAGAACTGGACATGGAACAACAGACTGGTTCCAAATAGGAAAAGGAGTACGTCAAGGCTGTATATTGTCACCCTGCTTATTTAACTTATATGCAGAGCACATCATGAGAAAGGCTGGGCTGGAAGAAGTACAAGCTGGAATCAAGATTGCCAGGAGAAATATCAATAACCTCAGATATGCAGATGACACCACCCTTATGGCAGAAAGTGAAGAGGAACTCAAAACCCTCTTGATGAAAGTGAAAGAAGAGAATGAAAAAGTTGGCTTAAAGCTCAACATTCAGAAAATGAAGATCATGGCATCTGGTCCCATCATTTCATGGCAGATAGATGGGGAAACAGGGGAAACAGTGGCTGACTTTATTTTTCTGGGCTTCAAAATCACTACAGATGGTGACTACAGCCATGATTATTAAAAGACACTTACTCCTTGGAAGAAAAGTTATGACCAACCTAGACAGCATATTCAAAAGCAGAGACATTACTTTGCTGACTAAGGTCCGTCTAGTCAAGGCTATGGTTTTTCCAGTGGTCATGTATGGATGTGAGAGTTGGACTGTGAGGAAAGCTGAGTGCCGAAGAATTGATGCTTTTGAACTGTGGTGTTGGAGTAGACTCTTGAGAGTCCCTTGGACTTCAAGGAGATCCAACCAGTCCATCCTAAAGGAGATCAGTCCTGGGTGTTCATTGGAAGGACTGATGTTGAACCTGGAAACTCATCCACCTAATGCGAAGAGCTGACTTATTTGAAAAGATCCTGATGCTGGGAAAGATTGAGGGCATGAGGAGAAGGGGACAACAGAGGATGAGATGGTTGGATGGCATTATTGAGTCGATGGATATGGGTTAGGGCGGACTCCAGGAGTTGGTGATGGACAGGGAGGCCTGGCGTGTTGTGGTTCATGGGGTTGCAAAGAGTCAGACACGACTGAGCGACTGAACTGAACTGAACTTGAGCATTCTTTGGCATTGCCTTTCTTTGGGATTGGAATGAAAACTGACTTTTTCCAGTCCTGTGGCCACTGCTGAGTTTTCCAAATTTGCTGGCATATTGAGTGCAGGACTTTCACAGCGTCAGCTTCCAGGATTTGAAATAGCTCAACTGGAATTCCATCACCTCCACTAGCTTTGTTCATAGTGATGCTTTCCAAGGCTCACTTGACTTCACATTCCAGGATGTCTGGCTCTAGGTGAGTGATCACACCATCGTCATTATCTGGGTTGTGAAGATCTTTTCTGTACAGTTCTTCTGTGTATTCTTGCCACCTCTTCTTAATATCTTCTGCTTCTGCTAGGTCCATACCATTTCTGTCCTTTATCGAGCCCATCTTTGCATGAAATGTTCCCTTGGTATCTCTAATTTTCTTGAAGAGATCTCTAGTCTTTCCCATTCTGCTGTTTCCCTCTATTTCTTTGATTGATCACTGAGGAAGGCTTTCTTATCTCTCCTTGCTATTCTTTGGAACTCTGCATTCAAATGGGTGTATCTTTCCTTTTCTCCTTTGCTTTTCCCTTCCCTTCTTTTCTCAGCTATTTGTAAGGCCTCCTCAGACAGCCATTTTGCTTTTTTGCATTTCTTTTTCTTGGGGATGGTCTTGATTCCTGTCTCCTGTACAATGTCACGAACCTCTATCCATAGTTCATTGGGCACTCTGTCTATCAGATCTAGTCCCTTAAATCTATTTCTCACTTCCACTGTATAGTCATAAGGGATTTGATTTAGGTCATACCTGAATGGTCTAGTGGTTTTCTCCACTTCAGTTTCAGTCTGAATTTGGCAATAAGGAGTTCATGATCCAAGCCACAGTCAGCTCCCAGTCTTATTTTTGTTGACTGTATAGAGCTTCTCCATCTTTGGCTGCAAAGAATATAATCAATCTGATTTCGGTGTCAACCATCTGGTGATGTCCATGTGTAGAGTCTTCTTTTGTGTTGTTGGAAGAGGGTGTTTGCCATAACCAGTGTGTTCTCTTGGCAGAACTCTATTAGCCTTTGCCCTGCTTCGTTCTGTACTCCAAGGCCAAATTTGCCTGTTACTCCAGGTGTTTCTTGACTTCCTACTTTTGCATTCCAGTCCCCTAGAATGAAAAGGACATCTTTTGGGGGTATTATTCTAGAAGGTCTTATAGGTCTTCATAGAACTGTTCAACTTCAGCTTCTTCAGCATTACTGGTTGGGGCGTAGACTTGGATTACCGTGATATTGAATTGTTTGCCTTGGAAACGAACAGAGATCATTCTGTCGTTTTTGAAATTGCATCCAGGTACTGCATTTTAGATTCTTTTGTTGACCATGATGGCTACTCCATTTCTTCTAAGGGATTCCTGCCCACAGTAGTAGATATCATGGTCATCTGAGTTAAATTCACCCATTCCAGTCCGTCTTAGTTCGCTGATTCCTAGAATGTCAATGTTCACTCTTGTCATCTCCTGTTTGACCACTTCCAATTTGCCTTGATTCACGGACCTAACATCCAGGTTCCTATGCACTTTAAAGAAGGCACATTACCGGGGGCATGTGGAATGTAAAAATAGCCTCTGTTTTAAAGGCATGTACTGTTGAAAAGGGAAGGAAAGGCAAGTACAAAACACTACAATAAACCATTAACAGTAAGGCAGTGGTGTCCTGACACAGACACAACCACTACACAAGAGGCTGTTGTGTCACTTCCCAGCTTGTGTTTTGTGACATCACGTCAATGGCTTAAAATCATCCATGGTGGGAATAATATACACCACAGAAATTAGCAAAAGCTACAAATTAGGGAGTCCCTCTCCCTCTTCAAAGCCCGCTGTTAAACGTTTACCAGCACACCACCAGATTCGCTCCATGTAAGTAAGGTGGATGCAAGGACCCGCATACACTCCTCCAGCAGCCTTCCCTGCCTTTGAGGAAAGGAGCTCCATCTTTTCCGTTCTCAGGTCAAAATCCCCGGAGTCATCCTTGACTGCTCATTTGTTCTCACACCCCCATCCAATCTATAAGCAAATCATTCTGGCTCTAGTTTCAAAATATATCCAGAATCTGACTGCTTCTCATCATTCCCATTCCTGCCAGGTTATCCTACTCACTGTCATCTTCCCTGGATTACTCAGTAGCTTCATCACTGGTTGCCCTGCTTCTCCCCTCACCCTTATGCAGCCTATTCCCCACGTAGCAACCAGAGTAATCTTGATTCAAAAATGTAACTCAGATCATGCTGTTCCTCTGCTTAGAGTGCCCATTTCATTCCTTAACACACGTCCCTAGATCTGCCCTGATCACCCCAACCAAGCACCTCTCCAACCTCTCCTATTGCCTGTTTTTTGTTTTTTTTTTTTTTTTTAAATTTATTTATTTGGCTGCCCTGGGTCTCACTTGCAGCACAAGGGAACTTTTAGTTGTGGCATGTGAACTCTTAGCTGGGGCATGTGGGGTCTAGTTCCCTGGCCAGGAATTGAACCTGGGACACTTGCATTGGGACTGTGGAGTCTTCGCCACTGGACCCCCAGGGAAGTCCCCTCCTGCTTGTCTCTAATCTCTCACTATGCACAGGTGGAACTCCTGCCACATGAGCCTCCTTGCTGACTGTCCCTCAAACATAACTGGAATGCTCCTATCTTAGCAGAGCCACATTGCTTGTTGCCTCTGCCTAGAACACTCTTCCACAGACTTCTGCTGGCTGGATCATCATTTCCTTCAGTTCTTTACCTAAAAACAAAAGTGAGCGAGCCTTCCCAAGCCACCTTATCTACACTTCCAGAATTTATCCCCCTTTTATATCTTCCTTTCCTGCTTTTTTTTTTTAAAAGTACTTATTATTTTACTAGATATTTTTACTTATTTTTCTTTATTGTTTCTCTTCCTACACTAAAATATAAGATCTATGAAGGTGCAGGTATTTTGAAATGTTACTCATAGTGGTTACCCCAGTGTCTTAGAATAGGATCCAGCACACACAGTAAGAGCTCAATAAATATCCATTGAGTAGATGAATAAATATATTAACTTAGGAAGATTTTTCCTCCAGAATGCCTAAATGGGAGCATGAAGTCAGTCTGGGCGGGATACATTAGGTTCAGTTCAGTTCAGTCGCTCAGTCATGTCCAACTCTTTGCAACCCCATGGATGCATTAGGTACCTAGTAAATATTCCCCACCTTTGGAGGTTTCAGTTCAGTTCAGTTCAGTTCAGTTCAGTCGCTCAGTCATGTCCAACTCTTTGCGACCCAGCATGCATTAGGTACCTAGTAAATATTCCCCACCTTTGGAGGTTTTCCAATGAGCACTAAAAAACAAAGAGCACCTGCTCACTGCTTTGAAATTTAGTAAGCAAAAGGAAGGAATTAAATAACACTTTGCCTTTCCATAATGAACTGCATTTCATGGAAACAAAATAGTTCTTCTCTACAAGATTCCAGTTAATAAATGCAGAAGGAATGTTGAATTAGAAATTGCCATTTTTTAAAAGAAGAGAAGAAGGATAAATTAGGAGTTTGGGATTAATAAACACAGACACAGACACACACACCCCAACACACAATGGATAACCAACAAAGATCTACTGTATAGCACAGGGAAATATATTCAATATATTGTAATAACCTCTAAGGGAAAAGAATCTGGAAGAGAACATATATATATAGGATATCACTATGAAGTGAAGTGAAGTGTTAGTCCCTCAGTCATGTCCAGTTCTTTGCGACCCCATAGATTATAGCCTGCCAGGCTCCTCTGTCCATGGAATTCTCCAGGCCAGAATACTGGAGTGGGTAGCTGTTCCCTTCTCCAGTGGATCTTCCCAACCCAGGGATCAAACATTGCAGTTTCAATTCTTTATCACTGGAGCTACCAGGGAAGCCCACACCTAAAACTAACACAATATTGTAAGTTGACTATACTTCAGTAAAAACTTTAGAAAAAGAAATTGCCATTTTATAGGCCCTATTGACAAATTGGATCTAGGCAATAATTACAAAGTCTGCTAAAACCCCTGGGTCAAAGAATAATAATAAAACATAACCACAAAACTTTAAATTACCTTCACAACCAACTTCATCTTCTCCCGTGATACAGTCCAGCTCACCATTGCACTTATACTGCTTTGGAATACAAACACCCGATTTACAGAGAAAACCTTCACCTCGGCAGTCTGTGCAAACACAAATAGAAGAGGGGAGGGTTTTTTTCATTCTTAAAATGCAATAAGTTGGGATCTTAAGTCAGTGGGAAAGTTGCTTCTGTTTTCTTAGAAGAAAGCACTTGGGAGTTTAAAGGCTGGGGTCATTTCTACCTTTACAGCACAGCTCATCACTGTTGTCTACACAATCATTGACACCATCACAGGCCTTCTTCTGAGGAATGCGTTTCCCATTCACACATTGAAAGGAGTCCTTTTTTGGAGGAGCTGTAAAGTAGAATTGTCTGTGTGAAATTTATTTATGAAGTTGTGGATGACATCTTTACCACATGTTTGGAATAATGGGAGCATGAAGATAAAGTCAGGCACTGATAAAAAGTGATATAAAATGCACAAGTGGTAGCATTACCATAATATATTAACAGGGAAAATAAACGCCAAAGCTGGTTTAAGGAGGTCCTTTGCTAATCTCTGTAAGCCAGCATTTACTGTGGAGGCTTCTCCTGAGACTGGGGGAGGGGACCCGGGAATCCGGAGCCCTTGCTGACACTGGCAAACCCTGGTGCTCACCCACTCCTTTCATGCTGACCCAGCCCCACCCCGAGGCTGACTTGGGCAGTGCCATTTACATTTTGATGGCTCTCTTGTTTTTTTCCTAGCACCAAAAAGGATATGATCTTTAACACTACATATATAGCTAAAATATTCCAACGTCAGGATGAAGGAGAAAAGTGGCAGTGATTTAACCATTTTAAAGGAATATGTAATCAGCTGGACTCCTCAAATGAGATGCTGAGTTTCTTCTAATATTTACTTGTGTTTGCTTCATCAATTTTAATCCATATGTTCAAAGAATCAAAGGGGAATCAAACAACTTTACTTCCCATGTAGGAAGTAAAGGATAGAAGGATATTTGAATGGGAAAAAGGTACAATAGGGGAAAAGCACCGATTTGGGCTCTAAAACCCAAAATGTGATTTTGTCATTGTGTGTGACTGGCAACAGGATATCTGTAATTTGTTTGTTTACTACAGACTTGGTGTGAAATAAACAATTTCTAAGGAAGGGAAAATATTGGGCAAGTACTCCACTAACCTGCCTCCTCTGTGTAACACACCATGGCAGCCAACCCCTCCGAACTGTGTACTCCTTTAGTGAAAGTACATTCAGCCAAACTGGTCTCTAATCCTCGACAGCGCACATGCAGACATTCCGCGGAATTTAGATCAGGATCTCTTCTATGAGTATCAAGAGCCCCTCTGCAAATCAAACAAATGAAACGTTGAAGTAGAATAATTAGTGCTTTGTGTTTATAATTCTACTGGAGGTGAGGGACTAATTTTCTATTATTTTCTATGTATGGGTGAGAGGTTAGGCAAGGCGCTTACATTCTCTGAGCTTCCATATCTTCCCCAGTGACAAGGAATATAACTCCCTCACTGAGTTTTGTAAAGATAAACAGGAACAATCAATTTAAACTGACTGGAAAAGTTCAAAATATGACAAGCAACCAAAAGTATTGGTTTCTCCTCCTCTGTTTCTTGTTGAGAAGAAATGCCTCTTTGATCAAACATTCCTGATTTCTTTCCAACCTGAGATGTATCATCCTTGGCCTCTCTACCGGTTAACTCCTCTTTTCTCCAGAAAAGGGAGAAGATTAATTTGATCAGGAAATCTTGGAAATAAAAAGCAGGCCAGGTCAACCCTGCTCTTCCATTCTCCCCCTGCCCCATGCTGAGTCTTACCTGGTTGGCCCCATGGTTACCTGGGATCAGAGAGATTGAGTTAGTTTAATCCTAACAGTTGGCTTAATTCTCTACTTTTATGCTAAGCTATGGCCTCAATTCAGTCTTGACAGTGTTAAGTGGTATTTGACATCTATATGCTGTTGCTTGGACTTCTCAGTTTGTTCAGAATTTGTGTAGCTAAGAGGCTACCTCAATGACCCAGTGTCCTAGAGATGGTGGGTTACAGTGAGCTTCCAGAATATTCAACTGCTCTCTGCTTTTCTCTAGAAGTTAATGGGGGAAATGGGTTAAAAATAAAAGGTTCAGCAAAGATGCAGGAGGCAAATGTAAGCAAAAATTAAGCAGTAATGGCAATGTAAATGTCCGATAAATTACAATGAGAGGGGAAAAGAGAGCAATTAAAGGGAACAAAGATCCATAATGAAGATATAGTAGTCTTGAAACTGTGCCAAACTGAGTCGAAATGTGAGAACAAATGGAAGTCATTTGGGGCAGTCTGACAGGTGAATAAGCTGAGCAATCTCTCAAATTATGACTATCTGAAAGTACTAGATAAATGCCCTCAATGAGTCTTAAGGAATTAAAGGAAATACCCACTGGCTAAATCAGAGAAGTCTGTTCATGAGCTTATACAAAGTATAAGAGCAAAATACTGGGAGGTCAAAGAGTGAGAGAGTTTGCCATTAGGTTGACTCATAGGTTGTAGGTCACAAAGTGTCATAAATAAGAACTATCTCATGACTCAATTTAACGATAAGAGACTCTCACTAATGAACTACTAGCAGATGTGGTTTGGGAGGAAGAAAATTGGATGAAAAATGAAGAAGTGAGATGCAAGAAGCAACAGCAGACCAAGAAGTTGGCAAACATGAAGTCCATCTGAATAACCACGGACTGAACAACAGTGCTGATAACCGCTTATTACGTGATGGTAGCAATTAACTTCAGGAATATACACAAATAAGGTGGAACAAGATACTGAACAGTTGACATGGAAACGACATTCTTTGTATTATTTCTGAAGAGGGCAAGAACTTCATAATTTAAGGATTCATGGTATAAGCGTGAAGATAATCATTAATGGAATAGAAATAGTGTGTATATAATTTTCAAACCAAGTAGAGGAAGAAAAAGAAGATTAAGAAAATAACAGCTTTATTAACTCAACAGAATTTTTAAAAGGAAGAAACAAGAGGATATGAAAAGGGTAAATAGTAAGCCCCAAA
Source organism: Ovis aries (assembly GCF_016772045.2). Lineage (NCBI taxonomy): Eukaryota > Metazoa > Chordata > Mammalia > Artiodactyla > Bovidae > Ovis > Ovis aries. Next base: position 15,987,341 of record NC_056059.1, on the reverse strand, counting down.
TAAGACAGGGTAATCAACAAGTAAATAATCACAATAATGTAAATGGACTAAACTCTTCAGCTATCATCATATTGTATTTAAAAAAAAAGAGAGAGATATGCTGTTTATAAGGGACACACTCAAAAGATAAAGACCTTGAAAACTTAGAAATAAATAAATGGGAAAATACTTGAATAAAGCCATTGACATGCTTTTTTATTCTAATGGAATTAAAAATTTTTATTCTAACACATCTATTATGTAGAACCCTGCATATGAAGCATTTGAAATATACTCAGTACAAAGGAAGTCTCAAAAAAATATTTAAACAATTGTCCTCATGTGGAGAAATTCTCTCTCCACAATACAATTAAATAGGAAATTTATAACAAAAAGTTAACCAAAAACAAACTAATATATTCATTAGGAAAGTAAAAAAAGAAACTTCTAAATTATGTTTGAATCAAGGGGGAATTATACTGAAAATTAGAAATATTTTGAACTGAACAATAAATAGAATACTCACTTGTAAAGGCATGCAGATGAAGCATTAACTAGAGGGAAATTTGTACCTTAAATGCTTATATTAGAAAGTAAGAAAAACTGAAAGCTGACAAGCTAAGGATTTAACTCACAGAATTAGAAAAAGTACAATAGGGAAAAGCAGAGAGAGAGCGAGCCAAAGATAACAGCAAACATGAATGAAAACAAAGAAACAAAAGAAAATTTACAAATATAAAGGCGGAAGACATTAATCCAATAGACAAATCTTTGCAAGGTTGATGAGAAAAAATGAGAAAGAAAGAGTATACAAACAACGTTAGGTCTGAAAGAATGGACATAATCATAGATGAATAGAGAGTTATGCATGCACCTGCACGGATGCAAATGTAGAGTATGCACCTTTACGGATCAGCAAAGGATTTGCATCCAGAGACCTGAGCAAACCTACAGTCTGTGCTCAGCAGTGTTCTAAGTACTAGTCAAGCATAAACACATTTCATCCTCATGGCTACACTGTGAGGCAGGTAGTTAGTATTCTCAGGTTACATTTGAGGAAGTTGAGGCATGGAAAGACAGGGTAATCAAAAGACGAAGAGTTGGAAGAATAAAATCAGCCCTGGGAAAATTCAGTGAGCAAGCACTCACAGTTGAAATCCAAGGTCAAGGCAGGCCACGTTGGCCTGAGTAATGCTCCAGCTGTCTCCACACACAAACATTTTTCTATCTTGGTCTGCAAGTTGTACTGCAACAAGTCCTTCTGAATCTTGTTTTCCATTTGACAAGGAAACACTAAATTGCCCTAAAATTAAAAAAAAGAAAAATTTTTTAAAGAATTAGCAATAGTCAGGCATTCATTTTTTCTCCTCTTGATTAAAAGCCTCTAAAGAAATAAAATGCATAATTTTTAATTAACTTTGAAAACTATGAAGATGTTAACAAATAATGGTAAACAATTATTTTATGAGTTTATTATGTATCAGTGGCTGAACTACCCAGTTGTAAAAAAAAAAATCATAAAATCCTCACGTCAATTTTATGAAAACGAGGGTGATATTTATTTCCATTTTTACATATGAGGAACCTGCATTTATCCAGTTTTATACATGAGATTAAGTTGCTTGCTCAAGGTGTGAAGCCAGGAATCTGTACTTGCTATATTGATCTGACTACAAAATCCGTGCTCTTAAAAGTAAGCCAAACAAGTAAAGAATATGTAAGAAGGATTTACGTATTCTCACATACTTAAGGCACTGCATGCCTGAAGAGAACGGAAGTCTGACACTGGCAGAATAATCTCCACTATTGCTTTCCTCCTCTCCAACAGGTAAGAGAGCTGGACTCAGGGATCTTCCTTCCTCCTGTCCACAGTACCTCAGCATCTTAACTCAGCAACACAAAAATATTTAGGCTAGTGAGTTCTGGTGCACATCATGGTATCTTTAAAAAGAATGTTTCAAGCATTCTTCTGTAAATTCATGAAATGTCTGTGATAATTTATATCCAAAGACGACAAGCTTGAAACTTGCTGTCATAGTTCAGATTTCATGAGCGCTTCTTGTTCACTCTTCACAGAGCTTTATGTACATGGTTTAAGTTTCCCAAGAATCTTGTGGGTTAGGAACTGCTGCTACATTTTACAGATGCGGAAACTGCCGTCCAGAGAGGCTGCACAGCTTGTCAATAATGCAGGGGGTGCTTGGAGGGGCTTGCAACTAAATCTGACTGACAGTGAGACCCTCAGTCTTCTTATTTATTTTTGGTTGCGCTGGGTCTTCATTGCCCCACGCGGGCTTCTCATTGCGGGGGCTTCTCTTGCCGAGGTACACAGGCTCTAAGGAGCATGGGCTTCAGTAGTTGTGGCTCCTGGGCTCTAGAGCGCAGGCTTGGTAATTGTGGTGCAGGGGCTTAGTTGCTCCAAGGAATGTGGGATCTTCCTGGACCAGGGATTGAATCCATGTCCCCTGCATTGGCAGGCTGATTCTTTACCACTGAGCCACCAGGGCAGCCCAAGAGTCTTTTCATCTTAATCACTCCACTAATTCACGTATCAGGGTCCCAGCCTCCTCGCTACGTTAGGCACCTGGATGAAGTCTTGACAAGCTCTCCGATCTGATGTGTCATTTGCTAGGGTGGAGTATGTCCTTGGCCAGCGGTGGCCTGAGCTAAACCTCGGATCAGAGCTGATGAGGCTGGGGCTAGGGAGAGGGGTAGGGGTTGGTGGGATGGAAACTGGAAGAAATGACTGGGGTTGGGGGTCCAAAGAGGTTCTATTTCAGTCCCAATCTCATGTAAAGCATTTCCCCCTGGGTTCTAAAGCAACTCAACAGCTCTGGGAACAATCCCTTAAGCCACGTAGAAGTGAGAGTAGGGATGGTTCTGACGGGCTGGGCAGCAGAGAGTGGCATAGGCGCTGGGAGTGGGAAGGACCAGCCTCAGGGTCACGTGCTCTAGATTCAACAGGTGGCTGTGTTCTGATGATTCCTAATTTCTTTATTATCATCCCAACTACTACTGAGGGTCTAGAGAAGAATTTTGAGTTGTCATTATAACATTCCAAAGGAAAAGTATTTTCTAATAGAAAATATAGTAGACAATTTTCTTCTTAACATAATAATCTAGGCTTTTCCTACCTTCACCTGTGCATGCTCCACTTTTTAAAAACTTTGCCTCAGGACGAACACATTCAAAGCTCTTCTGCTGACAGTAAGTTGAGTAGCTTTTCCCATTAGTTGAACACACCCTGGTACCATTCTTCGGGCACTGATAAGGAAGTTTACAAAGACAGGTCCCATCGATGCATCTCTGCCATGGTTGGCAGAAGACTTTATTGCAGGAGAGATGTGTGTGTTTTTCAGTTAAGCACTTTTTATCCACGAAATCTTTTTGAGATGTGTCTGGTGTTGAAGTGAGCTATAAAGCACAAAATAAACATTAACTTAGCAACAATCTTTTTAAAAATGAAAACCTGAAGGAAAGAAATAAAACAGACTCACCTACTCCACGGCATAGATGAGGGTGATGTGGTCTTGTGGTTTTTAGACTCAAACAACCCAGGCTTCTAGTCCCAACTTGGGCACTAACAGTTAAAATGGTCTTGAGCAAGTTACCTACCCTCATGAAACATGAGCTTCCTCATCTGTAAAATGGGGATATTATCTTCTATTTTGCAAGGTTATTGCCAGGTTTAGAAATAAGATGTGTATAATAGTTGGCAAGTACTAGGCATGAAATCAGTGGGAGCTGTAATTATTCAAAAGCCAACATAAAATTCTGCCTTTGAAGAAATCAATGTATCTCACCAGTCACCTTAAGGAGTAGCAAATTTGGTGCTGATTGTAGTCTCATGGAATGAACTGATGAATGAAATTGATTAATTCTATTAATAAATACAAAGCCATTTGCCAAACTCCTACTTTGTGCAAAATCCTGGTAAAATGAACGTGACATTGGCTCTGTCTTTCAAGGGTTTGACATCTAGATGAAACATAATAACTAGGGTAAGTGATACAAACAGGAGGCAGTACTCTTGGAGATCCAGAGTGGGAGAGACTACATCTTTCCAGGGGCTTTTTTTTTTTTTTTTTTTTTGGCCACTCCATGGGGCATCAGGGATCTTAGTTTCCCAACTAGGGATTAGACTCTCGACCCTTGCAGTGGAAACGCAGAATCTTAAGCTCTGAACCACCAGGGAAGTCCCTCCAGGTGCATTTTAAAAGGCCTCATGGAGCATCTAAGCAAAGGGAGGAAAGTCAGGTGTTAGCAGAGGGTTGGTGCCAGCAAAACACAGGAAGGGTAGTGCACACCATGAGCGGTCCCACCTGATGGGCTCTAGGTTTGTGTGTGCTTCAGCTGGGATGGCCATTGGTTAGGAAACCCTGCCTAAGGAGTATCCTAACCAGAAGAGAGACAGGCAAGCCCATCTCTGGTAGACCTGAGTCAGGGTAGACATGCTCAAGCTCCCTAGTAGACATGGGCCAAAGATGCCATCAGGACTGTGTTCTGGGTCCTTGGCCTGACCAGGAGGCTTGGGAACATCTCCAAGAAGAGCTGATGTCTGGATTGAGTTCTGAGAGCGCTCAGGAGGAGTCTACTGGCAGGGTGGAGTGGGTACACACTCCAAGCAGAACTGTGAACCCCTGACAGTAAAAAGAGCACATTTCAGGCTGAGGGATAGAGTAAGAGGGTGGTGGGGGATAAGGCAGCAGGTCCTGAGGGAGCCCCTGGGAGACTTTTTCTTTGAATTTCCTTATATTTGCACTGGAGGAAGATCTTTCTGGAGGTCAGAGCAGACAGCTAGGCAGGAGGCCAATTAGACCTGTGGGGGAATTCTCTGGCAGTCCAGTGGTTAAGACTCCACACTTCCATTGCAGGGGCCCCTGTTCCATCCCTGGTTGGGAAACTAAGATCCCACATGTGATCAGTGCTGCTAAAAAAAAAAAAAAGAAAGAAAAAAAGAAAAGAAAAAAGACCTGCAGGAACCCAGAGGAAATACACTGAAGGCTGGAAATAGTTCAGTTGGGTCAAAAGTCAGTTGTGGAACGTTAATGCTCTCTCTCTGTGTGTGCTCCAGGTATCCCTTTGAAGGATGGGCATCCTTTTATCTGGTCTCCCCAGCCTTGGGCCATAAGAGTCCCTACCCCTCCCCAACCCCTACTCTTGCTCAGTGGGCAGAAACAAGTTAAACAATCTTTAAGGGCTGTGATGAAGAAAAAAAATCAGTCACTTAAAGACCACATAAAACTTTGAAAAAGCTGTGAAAGTCATTCTGTCTGATGTGATTTTTAGTAAACCTTATCAAATAACCAGGAAATTTGACAAATTTATCATTAAATACACCAATTTTTGATACACTGGTCTAGAATAAAATCTGTACTTAATGCTTTCCATGGTTCCATGTGCCTTTTTTGGTAGCACGTATTAGAGTTGAACTTTGTAATTATTTAGCTCCTGTACCTTCCACTGATAAAATTTAAGTGCCATGACAGCTAGGACAGTCACCCTTTTAGGGACAATCACTTTTTTATTGAAAAATCAATATTTTAATTGGGTGAAAAATTTTATTTTTTTTCCCAAATTTATCCTTTTCTGAGGTGTCATTTTCCCCTGAGTTTTAGACTGAAACTTGGACAAGTGTCATCGACTTTTCAGTCATTTTTAGAGTAAAAACAAAAAATTAAAAGACACTTGGTCCCATGAAGAGTCACATATTGAAAGAGGAAACAGACAGAATAGGCTCCATCTTGAAAGCAGGACTCAATCTTGGGCTGGACTGTGGACTTTGAGTTATTTATGCCCAGTATCTATGGAAGCCACATACCAACTGGAAAACCAGACCCGCTCCCCCCACCCCCACCCCCGCACTCATCCCCCACCCCATGGAAGAGCCCCAGGGCTTGTAGCTAGACTCTCTAAAAGAATACCCTAATTATCTGTGTAACTGAATAGAATCATAAATTCTATTATGCTTATTGGAGTATGACCACAGGCCTATTGATAATTGTCCACTCTTAACTACCTAGGCTTAAGGCATATGAATTACGGGTTAACTTTAATTGTATCTTTGGGTTTGGGCACATACACTCAGGGTATATAAGGTTTTCACAAAAACTGGTCGGGGCCTTTGGCTAAGGGGAGACTCTGCCTTGGGCCTGCCGGTGTGGTAAACTGCACTCCACTTATCTGCATTGTCCTTCTGAGTGAGTTTGTTTCCCTGGAACGCGTGGCTACAACAATATAACAGCAAGTAATTATATAGACTCTGACCTTCACTTCAGATGAAGCTTCTGTCTCCTTGCTCAGGCTTGCTTCAGGGGCATGGTGAGCCTGGAACGCATTGAATGGATGGTGAAAAACAAAACACACAAACAACCAAGAAGACCCCCAAAAAACAGACCAAAAACAAAACAAAACAAAACAAAACAAAAACCACACACAAAGAACACTGAGGAGAATTTTACTGTTTAGCAGCTGAAGATGTGGAATAAGCAGAAGATATTTTGCTTTTCAGCCAGAGAGATGTTGCTCATGCGTCTAATTTTGCAGAGAGCTTCAGAAGAGGAAGCTGAAAAAAAGGCCACTGAATTTGATGAACAAAGGTGACTGGGATCCTTGAGGCAGAAGTTTTAACTGAATGTCAGAGGCAGAAAGCAGACCTTGGTGAGCTGAGGCCAGAATGGGCAGTGAACAAATGGAAACAGAAGCATGGGTTAACTCTGTTGATTGGTCCTGTACTCGGACATGGGAGACTGAACACAGACTTTACAGAAACTTCTGCCTCCTCTCCAAGTTTCACTAAAATGAGAGTAATAGAATTTTTTAAAAAGGCATAATCAATAAGGCCAAGGAGAATGGGGAAGAGGATTATAGACTTGGGATATTACTGAAAGGTTGGAAGCCGGAAAGCAGATGGGCAGGTGGTAATAGGTTTAGCAAACGACAGAGAAATGAAACCCAAATCTAATGAGGGAAGTCCATAAGAATAAAGCAAATTAACCCCTGGAGAACCCCAGAAAAGCTTAGCAACTGAGGCACCTACTACTTCTGAAGAAGATGGAGTGGCTAAAAGAACCAAAGAATTAGTTAAAAGAATGGCTGTATGAATATGTTTTTAAGAATCTCATAAAACAGCAGAAGAAACAATAAATATTTGAAAGTTGTTGTCTCTAGTTAGAATCAAGGGTGAGGAGGTGTGTGTGATAGAGATGTTTTATGTTATGTGTGTCTGTGTTAGTTGCTCGGTTGTGTCTGACCCTTGTGTGTCCTTGGGGTTGTGTGTAACCCCAAGGACTGTAGCCTTCCAGGCTCCTCTGTCCATGGGATTCTCCAGGCAAGAATACTGGAGTGGGTTGTTATTCCTTTCTCCAGAGGCTCTTCTTGACCCAGGGATTGAACCTGGGTCTCCTGCATTGCAGGCAGATTCTTTACCATCTGAGCCACCAGGGAAGTCCATCTAAGTCCAACCAATTGTTAAATAAATTATTAAATATTTTAATGTCACCATGATTTTAAGCCATGTGGTATTATTTGCCTTTGTAATTGTATATAGAATTAATTTAGTAAAAAATAGCTAAATGAAAAAGAAGGTCATCAAGCTTTCAATATAGAAAACATTAAGGCTAGGCTTTGAAGGGAAAAAAAATGGAAAGATAGTATCATAAAGGGACACAGCAAAGAGAGATTTTTATTGTTAGGTGAGATTTCATCACGAGTAGAGGGTAAGGTCAGTAATCCAACGGAATGGGAAAGATGGAAGCTTTAAGAGAGAAAGGGCAAAATTGTTAGAATAAGGTTGAGGATGGGATGGGAGAAGGTGTAACCAGAGCCTGGGGAAGAAGATTGCCTTTGAAATTAAGCAGTTTTCTATTTGTATACTTTCTTATTGTAATTGGAATCAATTTTATGATAATATTACCATTTAAAATTTAAGGTTGATGGTAATGGCAAATACCAACACTGTGGCTGCTGACAATGGCAATAATCAAAGGAAAGTTAGAAAATTATTGTGATGGCAGAAAACAATAAAAGTAAGGCTTTCTTATTCACTGTGTAAAATCTGATGGCAAAAAGTTTTAACTCTAAAGGGACTGGGTAAGTCACAGTTGTCCATGGATCCTCAATGTCTAGAGCAGTAGGCTGATGACCTTAGAGGACATTATTAAAGGGGTTTGTCCATGCATTTTTACACCAGTATTTGCTGTAGACAGAATATAAACTATTCCTCATACATTCATGTGTATTTATCTTTCCAATGTGTGCAGAAGCTGTTAAAATTAATAAGAAGCAAAATTATTTAAATCATCACTGAAGTTATATTGATTGCGTAACTTCCTTCCTTCCTACAATAATGGATACTAAAATTACAGCTACTATTCTGCCTATAGTTGATGGTGAAATGTAGAGTGGTAGATCTACGTATTTTCTTAGGATTTGTTTTTGTGGTAAACATAATACTATTTACTAGAATCTTGTGTAACTCTTACTTCCAAGCAAATGGTGAGATTGCATTTCCTTCTTGTGGCTGGATGTGGTGGTGACTTGCTTTGTCCACAGAAATGTGAGCTGAAGTAACATGTATTGGTTTCAGGTAGAAACATTTAATTTCCAATGCTCAAAAATGCTACTTACTTCTGCTCTGCTATGGTGATCAGGGGAACGTGTGTTTCAGAGGCACCATAGAATCAAATCAGCTCAGAAAGTTGGGCCAACACATGGAGGACATGTTCACTGGAGAGTTACCCAGACCCACAGTCTTTGCACAAGAAAAAATTAACTTTTCTTATGTTAAGCCACTAAGATTTGGGGATTGGTTCTTATTGCAGTGTAGCCAAAACTGACTGATACAGATAGCCATCTGTATACAGTCTTTATAATCCAAAACCTTGAGAACCACTGGTCTAGGGAGATTGGGACAATCTGAATCATTCTGTGTGTAAGCTATGTGTGAGCTGATAGAGTATGCTAAAGAAGCCTTTTCCCTATTTTTATTGAGTCTGGAATTAAAAGCTGAAAAAGAAGAGTGCCAAATACATGAAAAGTACTCCCAGTTGTAGCCTGGGACTGTCTGCATCACTCATGAGGTGTATAATCTTGCAAATGCAGATTCTTGGACCCAAGCAGTAGACCTCCTAAATCAGAATTTCTGAGGGAAGATCTTGGAATCTGTACTGTAAAGAAGCTCCATAAAGATTCTTATACTCCCCAAGGATGGAGAGCCACTCCTATTGTGCCATAATTTTCAAAGTGGATTACATAAACCCTGGGGATGTGAAGATAATCCAGAGGGTAAAATAACTTTGTATGTTTTATTGAAAAAGTAGAAAGACAGAAATGAACCTTTTCTAATATTTGAATATGGATTGGCTCTTCACAGCATATTCAGTCACTATTTATTGAGAGCCTACTATATGCTGGGCACTGTTCTGGGTCCTGGGGACACAAGTGCAAAAGTAAATAAAGAATAAACATAGGGACTTCCCTGATGATCCAGTGGCTAAGACTTTGTGTTTCCAATGCAGGGGGCCCAGGTTCAATCCTGGGACATGCGTGACATCCCACATGTCACAATTAAAGATTCCAAATAAGACCCAGTGCAGACAAATAAATAAATATTTTTTTAAAAAAAGAATAAATATGTAGTATGACATAAGGTGATAAATACAAAGACACAGTAAGAGAGAGAGAGAGAGATTGTGGAGAGTGAGGGGAAGGATTGCTATTTTTGCATATAGGGTTGTCAGGGAAGACTTTGAGGAAAAGTTTACCTTGGAGCAGATGCCTGAAGGTGAGTGCGTAAGCCATGCAGATATCTAGGGGTGAAGTGTCATAGTCAGAGGAAACAGCCAGAGCAAAAGTTGAGGGGTAGAAGTATATGTGATGTGCTTTTGGACCAGGACGCTGGTGTGGCTGGAGGGCTGTGAATGGCCAAAGGGAGAACAGGAGGAGATGAGGCCAGAGAATTGGAAGGATGTGTGATTGATCACATAGGACCTTGTTGGCTACTGAAAAGACTTTGGCTTATCCACTGGAGGATGTGAGCAAATGATGTTGAGAGGGTAGGCAGATAATGAAGAATTGGTAAAGGAGATACGAAGAGGTGGCTAGTGAAGTAAAAGACAAATAAACAGAAAATGGTGGCACAGAGGCAGAGAGAAGGAAGGGATGATTAGCAGTTGTGTGATACTCCTCCAGTAAGATAGGGATCTTGACAAAGGTTATTTTGGTGGAATGTGGGAACGCAAGCCAGACTGAGTTGGGAAGCCCCAAGAAATAATAGAAAGAGAAATTAAGTATAGCAATTTTTCTGAAGATTAGATGTCAAGAAGCACAGAGAAATGGGGTAATAATTGGAGGGCATTATTGACTACACTGATGCCTTTGACTCTGTGGATCACAGCAAACTGGAAAATTCTTAAAGAGGTGGGAACACCAGACCACCTTACCTGACTCCTGTGAAACCTGTGTGCAGGTCAAGTAGCAACAGTTAGAACTGGACATGGAACAACGGACCAGTTCAAAATTGGGAAAGGAGTATGTCAAGGCTGTATATTGTCACCTTGCTTATTTAACTTATATGCAGAGTACATCATGTGAAATGCCAGTCTGGATGAAGCACAAGCTGGAATCAAGATCACCAGGAGAAATATCAATAACCTCAGATATGCAGATGACACCACCCTATGGCAGACAGTGAAGAGGAACTAAAGAGTCTCTTGATGAAGGTAAATGAGGAGAGTGAAAAAGCTGGCTTAAAACTCAACATTCAGAAAACTAAGATCATGGCATCTGATCCCATCACTTTATGGCAAATAGATGGGGAAACAATGGAAACAGTAACAGACTATTTTCTTGGGCTCCAAAATCACTGCAGATGGTGACTGCAACAATGAAATTAAAGGAGACATGCTCCTTGGAAGAAAACCTATGATAAATCTAGACAGCATATTAAAAAGTAGAGACATTACTATGCCAACAAAAGTCTGTCTCGTCAAAGCTATAGTTTTTCCAGTAGTCATGCATGGATGTGAGAGTTGGAAGGCTGAGCATCGAAGAATTGTTGATTTTGAACTGTGGTGTTGGAGAAGACTCTTGAGAGTCCCTTCTACTGCAAGGAGATCAAACCAGTCAATCCTAAAGGAAATCAGTCCCAAATATTCATTGGAAGGACTGATGTTGAAGATGAAGCTCCAATATTTTGACCACCTGATGTGAAGAGCTGACTCATTGGAAAAGACCTTGATGCTGGGAAAGATTGAAGGCGGGAAGAGAAGGGGACCACAGAGGATGAGATGGTTGGATGGCATCATCAACTCAATGGACGTGAGTTTGAGCAAGCTCCAGGAGATGGTGAAGGTTAGGGAAGTCTGGCGTGCTGCAGTCCATGGGGTTGCAAAGAGCCGGACATGACTGAGTGACTAAACAACAACATGGGGTCAAGAGAAGGTTTTTGGTTTAGGATGGAGAATCATATTCATGTGCTTGATTGTGGGACATTATAGATTATATCATCTAGTTTTAGCTGAAATAATCTTTGCAGATGGACAAGTGATTTACAGATTCATGTAGTGAAATGACACCAGATTGACAATAATGCCAAAATACAACATCAATAAACAAAAAAATAGCAGAGTCTACACTTTCAGCTACAGTAGAAGCTATTCATTAGCCACACCATGGGGTCCAAGACAATAGAAAGCTAATCAGATATGAAAAGAAGCCAACCCTCCCCCAATCAATAATATTAAAGAGACTAATTGAAATACAGGTTTCCATCAAACATCATTATTGAAATTTTCCCTGTGTTTATTGTGTATGTTGACTTAGCAGCAGCAGCAGCAGCTCTTTGTAAGATATCTTTTCCAACTAATATGATATTAAAGTCAAATGAAAAAATTTAAAAATAGTGTATTTGATGGTATTACTTCATTAAAGATTAGCAGTAAGATTATTATTAAAATACTTGTTTTTAAAATTTTCTTTTTTAAAGTATATTTATATAGTAGAGTATATATTATTTATAAATAAATATATTCACATATACTGGGGGCACATGCACAAAAATTTTTAGTGATTACTACTATAGCTTAGTTATCTCTAAACCATGACTCAATTCCCTTAGCTGCTGTTTCTTTTTTTTTTTTTTAGGAGGGATCATTTCTTTGGTATTTGTGATGCTGTAATAATTATCCTGTTGTGAACTTTATCTTTTTATTCTAGGCAGGAGTACAGGTTAGCCATTTTGTTAGCCATGGCACATGGATTGTGGGATCTTAGTTCGTCGACCAGGGATTGATCTTGCACCCTTGGCAGTGAAGCATGGTGAAAGTTGAAGCCATTTTAGATGGATGGTTGGTTATTAGACAACAAACAAGAAAAAAAAAAAAAACAATCTACTATCCCACCCTGGTATACAGCCATATAGCTTTACCTGTGATTTCTTCACTGCCTTTGACTGTCCTTGTTTTCTAAAATTATCCTATAAACAAAAGAAAAAAATGATCAATTATGACCAAACAGAGCAAAAGTCCACCATTTTCCCTCCTAATGTTTGCTGTAAAAAAGTCGAAAATTTCCCTTCTACTGCTAACTAGTTGTGTGATTTTTGGTAAATGACTTTACCTTTATGGTTGTTTCTTCTTCTGTGGAATGTGGAAAATAAAAATAATATCCTCACAGAGCTGTTGCAAACAGCAAGTGCAAAATACATGGGATGGCACAAATAAACACTCAAGAGCCTATACAAACGCTCCTGTGATGCTGACTGAGGTAGACTGCTTATGGCCCCAGTTCTACGACTCTTCATCCTGTCCTTTGCTGTTATCTCTTCCTCCGGAGAGGGGAGGTATATTTTCCTACTTCTGGATTCTGAGCCTGGCCAGTGACTTGCTTTGGACAACAGGAAGTCAGCATATGTGACATAAGAGATGCCTGGAGTGTACTTTTGCAACTGGGTTGGTCCTTCTGCTTCTCTGCCACAGCTATGGGAAGAAGACGATCAGGCCAGCAATGAAGAATCACTCCAGCTGAGCCCAGCTTAGATGAGACGATCTCCAGCTAACCTGTAGGAAGTGAAGTGAAGTGAAGTCGCTCAGTCATGTCCGACTCTTTGCGACCCGTGGACTGTAGACCACCAAGCTCCTCCGTCCATGGGATTCTCCAGGCAAGAATACTGGAGTGGGCTGCCATTTCCTTCTCCAGGGGATCTTCCCGACCCAGGGATTGAACCCAGGTCTCCCACATTGCAGGGAGACGCTTTAACCTCTAAACTAAATCAAGATATATGCCACTTAGATTTTGTGATGATTGCATCATGATGGCCAACAGGTACAATCATGATTTCCCTGGAAAACACTGAGGAATGAGATGGAAAAGTTTCAAAAAGAGTAAGCAATATAAACTTTGTCTTTCTTCCAGAAGTGAATAAAGTGTTCATATCCTGAAAGTTAACAATCATATCAGAAACATTTCCATTGAAAGAGTTTTAGGAAAAAAAAAAGAAAGAGTTTTAGGCCCTATATGGCCTCAGTTCCTTCTCATCGTGGTCTTCACCAGCAATTTTTTCCTCCAATTTTATTTCAGGGTTATTTCCATCACTTTTGCCTCAGAGAGTGCAAAACGAGACAAAACAATGGTGTAGTTTCTTGGTTTTGTTTTTTTATAATGAATGTAAAATGGATGAAAATTTTTTTCATTTTTAATTGATATTTTTTAAAATAGAAAATGCATAGAAATATTACAAACATGCTCAAAAGGGTGCCTGTAAAAATTATATTTCTCTCCTTCTGTTATCCATTCAACACACGCAAGCACTACCCCAAAGTCAACCACTTAATAGTTCCTAGTGAACCTTTCCAGAGATCATCACTGTATATGTGAACCCATACTTTACTCTCTAATTCTGCACCCCCAACAGCAGTATAATTTACAACCAGTAGCCAACAAAGGGCATTTAGATTGTTTCCAATGTTCTGCTATTATAAACAGTGCTGTGATAAATCTCCTCATATAATACACATCATTTCCCCTGTATGCTAAGTATATTTGTCAGTACTTACCTGGGAGTAACATCACTGAATCAAAGAAATTAGCAGTTGTAGTTTTGAAAGACATTGGCTAATTTCTCACTCTAGTGTGGACACGATTGAAGCAACTTAGCAGCAGCAGCAGCAGCAGTGTGCATGCTCAGTTGCAAACTCTTATGACCCCATGGACTGTAGCCCGCCAAGCTCCTCTGTTCAGGAAATTTTCCAGGCAAGAATACTGGAGTGAGTTGTCATTTCCTACCACAGGAGATCTCTTCCACCCAGGGATGAACCTGGGTCTCCTGCATTGGCAGGTGGATTCTTTACCACTGAGCCACTGAGAAGCCCTTCTCTCTCTAGAAGTTGCTCAAATTTGAACTCTTAACATCAACGTATCAGTTCAGTTCAGTCGCTCAGTCATGTCCAACTCTTTGCAACCTCATGAACTGCAGCAGGTGAGGCTTCCCTGTCCTCACCAACTTCCGGAGATTGCTCAAACTCATGTACATCGAGTTGGTGATGACATCCAATCATCTCATCCTCTGATGTCCCCTTCTCCTCCTGCCTTCAGTCTTTTCCAGCAAAAGGATCTTTTCCAATGAGTCATCTCTTTGCATCAAGTGACCAAGTATTTGAGTTTCAGGTTTGTTGAAACAGTTTCAGCTTCAGCATCAGTCCTTCTAACAAATATTCAGGACTGATTTCTTTTAGGATTGATTGGTTTGATTTCCTTGCAGTCCAAGGGACTCTCAGGAGTCTTCTCCAACACACAGTTCAAAAGCATCAATTCTTCGGCGCTCAGCTTTCTTCACAGTCCAACTCTCACATCCATACATGACTACTGGAAAAACCACAGCTTTGACTAGATGGACCTTTGTCAGCAAAGTCAGGTCTCTGCTTTTTAATATACTGTCTAGGTTGGTCATAGCTTTTCTTCCAAGGAGCAAGTGTCTTTTAATTTCATGGCTGCAGTCACCATCTGCAGTGATTTTGTAGCCCAAGAAAATAGTCTGTCACTGTTTTCATTGTTTCCCCATCTACTTACCATGAAGTGATGGGACTGGATGCCATGATCCTAGCTTTCTGAATGTTGAGTTTTAAGCCACGTTTTCACTCTCCTCTTTCACTTTCATCGAGAGGCTCTTTAGTTCTTCTTCGCTTTCTGTCATAAGGGTGGTGTTATGTGCATATGTGTGGTTATTGATATTTCTCCAACCCCATGGACTATACAGTCCATTCTCCAGGGCAGAATATTGGAGTGGGTAGCCTATCCCTTCTCCAGGGGTCATCAGTATATGAAAGGGCCTATTTTCCATCTTCTTGATCACAGAACAGAAAACATTTAACATTTTTATCTTTGCCAATTAGGTATACAAAAATGTCATCAGAGAATAGTTTTATCTGCACTTCCCCCCCAGTGACTGAGGTTGAACGCCTTTCTTTCCTTTTTTTAAATGAACTCATTTGTGGCCGCCCTGGCCTTCACTGCTGCATACAGGCCCTCTCTCGGCGCTGCAGGTGGAGCCTCCTCCCTAGTTGTGGTGCTTCCACTGCGGTGACTTTGCATGTTGCGAAGCACAGGCTCCAGAGTGCATGTGCCCAGCAGTCATGGTGCACAGGCTTAGCTGCCCCACGGCATGTGGAATCCTCCCAGACCAGGGATGGAACCCGTGTCCCCTGCATTGGCAGGCGGATTCTTAGCCACTGGATCACCAGGGACATGCTAGATTCATTATCTTTTATCAAATTTAAGAAGTGTTTGGTTACTACTTCTTCAAATATTCTCTGACTCTCTCTTCTCCGTCTGAGATTCCAATTGTGTATATACTGATGGTTTCTCTTTTTATTCTTTTTTGTTTCTACTCTTCAGATAATTTAATTGACCAATCTTCAGCTTCACTTACTCCTCTGTCTGCTCAAATCTGCTATTAAAACCCTCTGGTGAATTCTTTGTTATACTTTTCAGTCTAATTCCTTTTATAATTTCTATCTTTTCATGGGTATTCTCTATTTGTTCCTACATCCTCCTTGCTTTTTTTGGCTATTTGAATCTATTTAAGATGTTTAACTTACAGTCTTTGTCTGGTGAGTTCAAAGTCTGTTCTTCCTCAGAAATAATTTCTTCTGTGAATGGGCCATATTTTCGTTTCATTGCATGCTTCATATTCTTTGTTGGAGACTGAATATTTTGAATATTATAATGTTGTAATTCTTGAAATCAAATTCTTTCTTCTCCTCAGGGTTTGCTTTCCTTGATTCCTATAGACTATAGCTATTTACTAATTTTTCAAAACTGTTTCTATAAAGGTTTTTTTTTTTTTTTTTGGTCATGTGTGGTTTCTGAAGTCTTGGTTCCTTTACCTTGCATTTAGCTAGGATTTAGACAAAGATTTCCTTCAACACAAGGAACCAGAAAGAGAGGAAGAGAAAGGGAAAGGGACAGGGAGGGGAAAAAAGAGAAAGGAAGGAAGAAGGAAATAAAAGAAAGAAAGAAAGAAAAGAATAAGGAATCCTTGAAATTGAGAACAACAAAAAAACCTCTTCTGAGTTTGCAAATTGGCTCTGTGCTGGGCCACTTCAGGGCTCAGTACTTAACCAGAGTGTTTACAATTCTGTCTTAGCTTTTACTTCACATTTGCACTGACCCTGGAGCTGTAGGCTTAGGGTCTTCTTAGGTGTTTTCTGGACTTCGTCTTGCCCTGGGCATGTGTATTGCTTTCTAAATTCCCCAGGATACACAGGGGCTTTTGAATGCCCTAATTTTCAGCTGAAACTCTAACTTTTCCTTCCAAGCTTCCTCACTCTATTGTAGGCCTCAACTGCTGTCTTTTGTCTCAGGTGGCGGTAGATTGTTTATTTGCTTGCCTTAGCATATTCAAAAGCAGAGACATTACTTTGCCGACTAAGGTCCGTCTAGTCAAGGCTATGGTTTTTCCTGTGGTCATGTATGGATGTGAGAGTTGGACTGTGAAGAAGGCTGAGCGCCGAAGAACTGAACTGTGCAGTTGGAGAAGACTCTTGAGAGTCCCTTGGACTGCAAGGAGATCCAACCAGTCCATTCTGAAGGAGATCAGCCCTGGGTGTTCTTTGGAAGGAATGATGTTAAAGCTGAAACTCCAGTACTTTGGCCACCTCATGAGAAGAGTTGACTCATTGGAAAAGACTTTGATGCTGGGAGGGATTGGGGGCAGGAGGAGAAGGGGACGACCGAGGATGAGATGGCTGGATGGCATCACTGACTCAATGGATATGAGTTTGAGTGAACTCTGGGAGTTGATGATGGACAGGGAGGCCTGGCGTGCTGCGATTCATGGGGTCGCAAAGAGTTGGACATGACTGAGTGATTGAACTGAACTGAACTGAACTGATAATGTTTTTGAGGAATGCCTGCTGCCTTTCCACTGAGTTCCAGGTTAGATGAAACAGAGACAAATTTTTTGTTTCAGTCTTTAAGTAGCCCCTGAATAGGTTAGAACAGACAAACACAATTTCTTTTTAAATAAAATCTGCTCTGCTCCATTTAGAACTGGGGACTAGAGTTCCACACTGGGAATCTAGATTGCTACCTTCAAGACTGCCACTGAGTTGGTATCTGGGTGGGGTAAGGGCAAGTAGAAATACTGCAGTTTTCCTACCATTTTTAAGTTGCCTTTTTCCTTCATGCAGCATTCACTTGGGTACTGTAGGACTTTGATAACTGGAGTTCTGACAAAGTTGGTTTTGAACGTCTGCTTGACTTTTCTAGTTTTTTTGGTGGAGGGACAAGTGTTTGGAGTTGCCTACTCTGCCTTGCTAGCTGACATCACTCTCTGCACTGCGTATTGCTCCTGTGCATATTCTCTTTCCAGATCTCATCACTCTGTTGACCATCACCCCAGTTCTTTCCTTCCAAAATACTACCCATATAAACCAAAGTTTATAATATGCTTTTAGGGTTTAAAAAAAATTAAAGGTTTTGGTGAGGGATTATGTCACAGTCAAGTATATCACAGTGTTTAACCATACTGACTAAAATATTTGGCTTCCCTATTCCATTACTGGGACTTCCCTGGTGGCTCTGATGGTAAAGAAACTGCCTGCAATGCAGGAGATGGTTTGATCCTTAGGTTGGGGAGATCCTATGGCTAAGGGAATGGCTACGTACTCCAGAATTTTTGCCTGGAGAATTCCAAGGACCAAGATCCCTGTTCCTTAATACCCCTTTGTTATTGACACAGCAGCCACTCTGAGTTTCTTTCCCACCCTTTCCTAAATCCCCTTACCTCTTTGAGTAGGTTCAGTAAAACCAGGATTCTCATCTCACTGTTCAGAACAACTTCATTGCCAGCCCACCCCATCATTGACATAATCCACTTTCAAATCAGTCCATTGAAATATTTTGATATAAAAAGGGAGTGGGGCTTTTTATCCCCTAGAAGGAAATCCGCTCCCAGCTTTTAAAATACAAGTTTCTCCCAGCTGTACATATTTTATTTCATGTTGAAAATGTAGATACATTTTAAAACTTAGAACATATTTATGTTGTCTCTGTGGTTGTTGCTCTTCAGCCACTAAACCAGGTCTGACTCTTTGCGACCCCATGGACTGTAGCCCACCAGGCTCCTCTGTCCATGGGATTCTCCAGGCAAGAATACTGGAGTGGGTTGCCATTGCCTTTTCCAGGGGATCTTCCCAACCCAGGGAAGAACCCAGGTCTCCTGCATTGGCAGGTGGATTCTTTACTGCTGAGCCACCAGGGAAGCCCCTATCTCTATGGTAAGCTCCATTTAAAAATGATTATTTCTCAGCAGGTGGCATAAAAAATCATTCCATTTCCTTTTATAAGGAAATAATAATAGTATTTTATGAAGTTGTGGTTTCAAAATGCTGTTTCTTAAAGGAGTGAAGACAGTTTTATGATTGGATGATTGTTCAGTAAAAGAAAGAGGCTCTTTTCCTTTGTGTAAGTGAAAACTATTTTCAGTTTTCTTTTTTGTTCTGTTTTTGTTCCAAGAACCCAAAATATGGCTGAAATATCCTTTTTTCTGAAAACAAATTTTTCTTGTTATAATGCAACACACATTTACCTGGTATTTAAAAAAGAAAAATGACAAATGAATAAGACAAAATTTTTGAACTCTGAAAATTCATAAACATATAAAACATAAAAATCATGAGTAATCCCATTACTCAGAGATACTAACTGTTATCTGTTTAATATACACCCCTCATGACCTTTAAAACTGCCATTTATATAAGCATTTATTAATATATTTGTGTATTTATGTGTATATGTATTTTTCTTAACAAAAATAAGATTTCAGTGAGGCATTTTTTTATTTCAATAAATATAAAACACCATTTTAATGTGATAGTTATTTCTGGATGTACAATAATTTAATCTATTTTAATCAACAGCACTTACTTTATTTCCATTTGGTTTATACTATAAACATTGCATATATAGTTTAGAACTTATAAGAAACTTAAGTATTTAATTCTGATATCTTAGGTAGTTCTCTTTAAACATTTGCTGCTATAAACAGACTTTAAAACAAAACAATTTTTGGAATTGTTTCAAAACTCTTTGATCACAAAAGAAGGCAATCATCAGCAAGTCTCTAAAATGTCTTAAACATTTCTAACCTTAACAGGCTACCTTCCAGACTGGCTACAATCTGTTGTTTTGGCTTTAACTCCTTGAGTGGCCTACAAAGTCTCTACTCTGATCAAGTGCGTTTACTCATGGAGAGGAGCCCAGTGTTTTGCTGTCTTTCTGGCCATACCACTTGCTGTTTTTCAGGCTGAAAATCACTTCCTCTTTCTCTCCACTGATCAGATCTTATTCAGAATTATAGGTCTAGCTCAAATCCCATTTGGCCCATAAACCCTTCCCAATCTCCGAGCAGGAAGGGATTTTTCCTCTCATTAAATTCCCTTGGCAGATGATGATATTTGTGCCATTTTGGGGCAATTAAATATATGTCTTATAACAGTTCCTTCTCATGGTTTCAAATATTTTTCAAATTATGCTTATTATTTCCTCATTGGTATATTTGTATCATCTTTCTACAACTGTACAAAAGGCTATTGAAGGAAGGATCAGTCTTGCCCATCTCTATACCTTGCACATAGATAGGGCTTGATAAATGTTTACTGATTTAATAATTACTAAAAATCATAGCTGTATTAGTAAAATTTTCATTCAGTCCAATCTCTATGCACAGATAATAGCATATGAAAACAGCAATTTCTTCAAGCTCTTTCATCAAGATATAACATAAAATCTTGGTTACTAACTAAATACTGTCATCGTTGGCAAGTGAACTATGTAATCTTCAAGTCAAAATAATATCTTTGAGACTTTTTTCTGTATTTTTACAATATTTGAAATATCTACTTAAAAGTTTACATAAATATTGAATTGCTTACCTCACAAAAACTTAAGTAGAAGCACAAAAGTAAGAGAATGACATGACCAAGCTTCATGTTGGAGACAATCAGGGTCTGTGTCTCTACTGTGGACGCCTCTGCACCCCAGGTATTCTTTTGAAATTTAATTTTTAACCTCTGAAAAAATATTTAAAAAGAGCAGGCCTCCTAAAGAGCTTTGTACTTTTGAACTTGTGGAGAATTTGGCAAAAATCCAGAGTTTTACCGTAAATGAAACCAAAAAAGACCTCAGCAAATAGCTGAGGGACTGTTTCCCGCAGAGAAAACTGATGCCCCACCTTGATACTGAACAATGCCTTATTCTGTTTGCTACAGTAGGCAGAAACCACTGAAAGAAATTTCTTATGCTTTGGTAAAAACAGAATCATATTTTTCCTTAAGGACGAAGACTAGGAAATGGTAAGGAGTAAAAAGTCCATCGTATTGAATGCTATGCTGAACGCTAAAAATCCTCACCAAAATGGTTCCTTTATCAGTCATGGGTTGTCCTGTGATAAATTCTTTTTCTCTCAGCAGAAATGCTGTCACAGTTCGATTCTCCTGAAGCAGATGTGAGACAGAGTTTGGGGCGGGGGATGCTTGTCAGGAATCAGCTCCTGGAAAAGGAAGGGAAGAGAAGCAGGAATGAACAGAAAGAGAAAGCAGACTGCAATGTGGGTTCAACAAAGCCTCGGCCAGCTTGGGGGGGCTCTGGAGTGACAGTGGCCAGTCACAGGGGCCCTGGGCCATGCAGAAATGGCTGGGTCCTGCCTGCCTTGCTCAGTGACGTGACCCGGTGACAGATGCCCAGGAAATGCACGCCCTTGGGTGAGGCAGGTCTTCAGTTGCTGTCAGAAAGAAGTGTCCGCTGACCACTCTTCACAGCCAGACAGCCAGACCTTCCTTGAAAGGAGGATCTGGGAAACTCATCTCCTGGTCTGTCCGAGTCTACCATTTGCACCTTTGAGGTCTACTTTCCATGTATGTTTCAAGGGTGGCTCCATCAAAATTGCAGTGGGCCTCTCTTCCTGAGAGATAATTTAGGAGAGGGAAGTTGCTGGGGGTCGGGGTGGGGGAAGGAACTGTAGCCCCTGCCCTTGTGGTTGATCTTGGGGCTGCAGTTATCCTCAGCCTCTGCCTCCTTCCTGTCGATTCTAGATTCCCTTCACCCTGAGTCTCCCCCTCTGCTGGCCTCAGTGGCTTACCTGGTAGCATGACCCTCAACCTTTTCCCGGAGTGGCCTGAGCCCCTGAATACCATTCCCTTCTCAGACCATGGCTGCTGTTCCTACCCCTTTATTGTCGCAAGAGATACCTGAGTAGCTCATATGGTTCCCCACACATTTCTCCCTACCCTGGCTGTGTAACAGCAGACTTCCTTCCTCCGAAGTGATAGGTTACTCCTGTCAAGATGGTGACTCCTCCTCTCTCCAGGCAGCTCAGTGTGCGCCAGGCAGAAGGCAGAGCATACAGTTCACTGGGATTCTTGTTGTGCTCCAGGGCAACAGTGTGTTTCCTTTGAGAAACAGACCTCAGAGTGCAAAGTGTAGGGACAGGAAGCACACGGCCTCCGTTGGTCGTCAGAAGTGATGGCAAGTGTGGCCATTCCTGCTTCTGCTTCTTGGGTCGCAGACCTGTGTCTTCTCTCTGTTGCAGACACAGCGCGACACGATGGTCCTTCAAGTCAATGCATATACTGCTTCTTGGAGGACAGCACCCAGTCCTCAGAGTGTTGTCTTAAGTGGCACCTCAGTTCGGCCTTCAGCAGGCTACGCCAATGCTCCATAAGGCTGTCAGCTTCACAGCGGTGCAGTTATATGGTATGACCAGTGAATTGCATGGCCAGAGCTCCAAGCTCACATCTCCTTTGCTATAAAGTGGGTTCCCCTATCTAGCAGGATGTTACATGGGATCCCTTGTTGGAGGATTAAGTACTCTGTAATCCTTTGACTCATGACCGTGTGGCCCTGCAGGTAGGAAAGGTAACTGACTCTATGTTTATTTCTGTCTATTCCTGTGAGGATGTACCTCTGGCCTTTTTAAGAGTGGAACAACTGAATGAGCAATTTACCACCGAGTGGCTAGCTGGTATCCTTGATGAGCTGTGCCATCTTGGGGGCTCAGCATTGGTCTCTGTGGCTGTCAGATTGGACATTTGTTGATGGCAGTAGCCCAAGAAACCTTCAGGGCCTGTGCTGTTACTGGCCATCTCTGGCACCATAGCCATTTTATCCTTGTGCCTGCTGTGCTAGCACTGAGGTGGTTGATGACTGAGATTGGCGGATATCAATTAGCTGAGTCATTTTGTTGATTATTGATTACTTTTCTCTAGTGGATGTTCTCTGCTGGTGTTAACATGCATTACAAAGATTTTTATACTTCATTCCCACTCCTGTAGGTATGTCCACAAGTTTCTACTCAGACCTTCTTGTTCTTAATCTTTGAATATCTTTCATTATAGGGAAAAAGACCATCAGGCAATTACTACTGCCTGTGATTCCATATATAGCCTAACCTTAGGCCTCTTTTTTTCCCACACAAAGTGGACAGCCATGTGTACAGGCTGAAGCTCTGCCCACTGGGAGGACGTTCTTCCACCACTGTCTTTCAGACAATTACCAAGCATGGCTGTTGTTCAGCTGCCACTTTCAGGTTGTACCTACGTACAGAGCCAACCCATCTGTGAAGCAAACTCAAACGTTTCTCTTCTCCTTCAGCTGCTCATACCAGGGTTCGCATAGAGTCACAGGTGTGAGCTGAGGGACACGGGTACAAGCTTGGATTTGGGGGAAAAGAGAGAAATCTGGGCCACCTGCTCAAGTACCTTGCTTGTTCCCTTTGCTTCTCTGTGCTGTTTGTTCTAGATGTGACAGGTTCATCTCATGTTTTTGCTAGGCCTGTTCAACCTTGTACTTCAGGGTCTGCTAGGACCCAGCTCGTAGTGTGTATTTCTCACACAGCGACATATCAGTCATTTCACATTTGCCAGTGTTCAGTAGTGCATAGGTTGTTTCTCAAAAAGAATATAATTCTCTGCTGCAGATGGCATGGCCTTGCTGCAGAGCTTGAGGGTGCTGTGCTTCCACTGGGTCTTCCTCAAACACTCTGTAATGTTTTTTCCCACCTGTGATACCTCCAATACCACAGGGTCTTCTGGATTACTGCAGAACTCTTTCCTGCTCTGGGAACCAAAGCGTTCTTCTTCAGTGTGAAATATTTGCCCCCAAATCAAATATTCCCCAAAAGGAATATCTCCAAAAAGACTGACTAAATTTTATGCTTCCTTCTTTGTGAAATGAAATACAAGACAAAATAATTTGTCTTTTACTTTACATTAGATGTCTTGGAAGAAATCTGAGCTCTGTTTTCTCATAATTTTACTCATGTGCCACTTGTCACCTGCTCTCTGGAACATGTATGTCTTATCAAGGCATTCAGCATGCTGGCCACCTCTTGCTTATCTGCTCTGATTAAGGTAATGCCATCTGTGTAATAAAACAATTTAATGTTCTATAAGAAATCTCAATGATACCCAGATCTCTTCAGACTTTCTTATGGCAGAAGATGGAAGATAAGACTTATGAGAAAATTATAAATGTATACTGTTGTTCATCCCATGTGAATGCAAACTGTTTCTGATATTCTTTTCTGCTTAAAATACTTACAGTGGTTTCAGTTTTCCTGAAAACATTCTTATTGATATACTTTATAATATTGTTGAAACTAGAATCAAGGCTCTTATCGCTAAAAGAAATTTGATTGAAACAAATATTAAACCCTAGCAGGGGTGGAATTTCTAGTCTTAGAAAGAATAGAAGAAAATAAAAAGGCATTTATATATCCAAATTATATCAAACATTTTATAACAAATAAGTACTGAAAAGTGAACTAAGCATATAACTCAGGATACTATTTAAAAAATAATGAAAAAGAATCAAAATGGTACAAAGGAACTAATAAAGACATGCTGCTGCTGCTGCTGCTAAGTCGCTTCAGTCATGTCCGACTTTGTGCGACCCCATAGACGGCAGCCCACCAGGCTCCTCCATCCATGGGATTTTCCAGGCAAGAGTACTGGAGTGGGGTGCCATTGCCTTCTCCAAATAAAGACATAAGCAATAGTAAATAAACCAGAAAGTAAAAAACTAGCAGACTTGATAAGTAACATGAGTCATTAAGAGAAATAATTTTTAAAAAGAGTAAGACAATTTCAGAGGAAAATTTAGCTATTGAAGTGGTCATTTCTAGGGGGCTGCCAACATCCGTTGTGCTTCATAATAGGGCCCCAATTTTCTGTGTGGAATTATCATTCTTCTATTATGAGTTGTTTTTGGTAGGAGAGTAATTCCAGGCACCTGCTTTCCAAATGGAAGTTGAGAAATCCATATCCAGCCTCCTTCCATTCCTTTT
The DNA here is from genome assembly GCF_016772045.2 of Ovis aries. Classification (NCBI taxonomy): domain Eukaryota; kingdom Metazoa; phylum Chordata; class Mammalia; order Artiodactyla; family Bovidae; genus Ovis; species Ovis aries. The sequence continues at coordinate 15,962,521 of NC_056059.1, read as the reverse complement.
TATAGCCCAGGGACTGATCAAAGAGTCTCTGTCTCTCTGGTGTTTGGGTCTTGAGTTAAGTGATAAGAGAACAAAAGAAACAGTTGTGAATTATTTATTGCAGCAGAAGAAGCAGCATACTGGTCAGACTGTTTCAGCTACAGATAAGCTTCCTTGGATTCCTTTAGGCCTTATTAAGTATCTTTAATTCTTAAGCCTAGTTTCTTAGCCACCTGTCAGTACTTGCGAACATCCTGTTATTTTTTACTGAATTTTCTTTTACTAAAGTTAGCCAGTATTGGCTTGGTGCCTTGTCACTTAGAAATTTAAGTGATAAAATCATGTGCAATTTATCAAATAATCTGAAGATCAAAAAAAAAAAAAGTCAAGGAAAATAGAATTATCAGAATTGACTTGGGATGAGATAGAAAATTCAAATAAATTAATAGCTAAGATGAAATGGAAATATTAAAGATTTTAAACTCCCAAAGATACTAAGTTTTACCAACTTTTTTAAGAAAAATCATTCTCCTGTTATTTAAACTTTTTCAGAACATGAAAAAAGATAAAAAGCTCTCTGACTTACTAGCAATACTCTGACATACTTATCCAAAACTGGGTAAGATAAGCCTTTGAAAGAAATCTATAAGCTAATCTTAATTATTAATATACATGCAATGATCCTAAATAAAATGTTAGCAAACCATATACCATAAACCACAATATAGCAAAAGAGTAAGATATCATGACCAAGTGTGGACCATTTCAGAAATACGGGGGTGTTCAACATTAGGATATCTATTAGTGTTGTTGTTCAGTTACTGTGTCGGGTCAGATTCTTTGCAACCCTATGAACTGCAGCATGCCAGGATTTCATATCCTTCAGTATCTCCCGGAGTTTGCTCAAACTCATGTCCATTGAGTCAGTGATACCATCCAACCATTTAATCCTCTGTTGCCCCCCTTTTCCTCCTGCCTTCAATCTTTCCCAGCCCCAAGGTCTTTTCCAATGAGTTGGCTTTTTGATTCAGGTGGCCAAATTATTGGAGCCTCAGCTTCAGCATCAGTCCTTCCAATGAATATTTAGGACTGATTTCCTTTAGGATTGACTGGTTTGATCTCCTTGCAGTTCACAGGACTCTCAAGAGTCTTCTACAGCAACACAGTTCAAAAGCATCAATTCTTGGTGCTCAGCCTTCTTTATGGTCCAACTCTCATATCCATACATGACTACTGGAAAAATCATAGGTTTGATTATATGGGCCTTTGTTGGCAAAATGATGTCTCTGTCTTTTTAATATGTTATCTAGGTTTGTCATAGCTTTTCTTCCAAGGAGCATGAATTTTTAAATTTCATGGCTGTGGTCACCATCTGCAGTGATTTTGGAGAGCAAGGAAATAAAATCTGCCACTGTTTCCATTTCTTCCCCATCTATTTGCCATGAAGTCATGGGATCAAATACCATGATCTTCATTTTTTGAATGTTGAGTTTTAAGCCAGTTTTTTCACTCTCTTTTACCTTCATCAAGAGGCTCTTTAGTTTATCTTTGCTTTTTGCCATTCAGTTCAGTTCAGTTGCTCAGTCATGTACGACTCTTTGCAATCCCATGAATCGCAGCATGCCAGGCCTCCCCATCCATCACCAACTCCCGGAGTTCACTCAGACTCATGTCCATTGAGCCAGTGATGCCATCCAGCCATCTCATCCTCTGTCGTCCCCTTCTCCTCCTGCCCCCAATCCCTCCCAGCATCAGAGTCTTTTCCAATGATTCAACTCTTCGCATGAGGTGGCCAAAATACTGGAGTTTCAGCTTTAGCATCATTCCGTCCAAAGAAATTCCAGGGTTGATCTTCGTCAGAATGGACTGGTTGGATCTCCTTGCAGTAGGATGGTATTATCTGCCTATCTGAGGTTGTTATTTCTCCTGAGTGTAATTCAGTATACTAAAATCTTTAATTAAAATAATAGATTAAATGAGAGAATCTGTATTATTATACCACAAGATATGGAAAAGGTATATGATATGAGTTTAACACCAATTTTTAATTTTTAAAAAGTGAGTAATCTAGGAAAAGAACAAATATCATTAACCTGATAAAATGTAGAAACCAACAACATACACTAGTGAAACACTGGAGCCAAACTCAGAGTCTGGAGTAAAATCAAGGATGCTATATTTCAATACTGTTGTTATAATTAGAGGCAATAAATATGAAAAATTTATAAATATTGGCGTGAAAGAGACAAAATTGCCATTATTTGTAGTTGAAATGATTGTCTACTTAGATAAAATTAATTGAAAATTATTAGCTCTAAAGTCAAAGTTTGTTAGAACAACTGGATATGAAGTCAAGGTAAGGAAATGAATTTCCTATTTGTCAGCAGTTAACAAAGAGAAAATGCAATAAATAGCTCACAATGACTGACATTCTCTATAGTTTATATCGCTTACCTCCCAACAGCTCAGTGAAAATAAATATAAAAATAATTCCATTACACCACTGAAAAATGAAGAGGGAATCCATCAAGAGGACACAGTGAGGATTTACTAGAAGACATACAGTTGAGAGGAAGAGATTAACTGCAAACTGATGTAGCTCCAAAATCACTGTAGTTGGTGACTGCAGCCATGAAATTAAAAGACGCTCGCTCCTTGGAAGGAAAGTTGTGACCAACCTAGACAGCATATTAAAAAGCAGAGACATTACTTTGCCAATGAAGGTCCATCTAGTCAAGGCTATGGTTTTTCCAGTGGTCACGTATGGATGTGAGAGTTGGACTGTAAAAAAAGCTGAGTGCCAAAGAATTGACGCTTTTGAAGTGTGGTGTTGGAGAAGACTCTTGGGAGTCCTTTGGACTGCAAGGAGATCCAACCACTCCACCCTAAAGGAGATCAGTCCTGGGTGTTCATTGGAGGGGCTGATGTTGAAGCTGAAACTCCAATACTTTGGCCACCTGATGCGAAGAGCTGACTCATTTGAAAAGACCCTGATGCTGGGAAAGACTGTAGGCAGGAAGAGAAGGGGAAGACAGAGGATGAGATGGTTGGATGGCATCACTGACTCAATGGACATGAGTTTGGGTGGACTCCAGGAGTTGGTGATGGACAGGGAGACGAGGGTGCTGCAGTTCATGGGGTTGCAAAGAGTTGGACACAACTGAGCGACTGAACTGAACTGAACTGATGTGGGTGACAACTGTATCCAGAATAAGGGAGACCACAAAGTAGAGATGGTGGAATCCAAGAGAAGTGATAGATAGGTGATCAATTAAATAAAGAGCAAAACAGTTGAGCCAGTACCCCATTCTTCGGAAACTCACCTCAACATTTCCTCCAGGATAAAGCCTACAAAGATTCTCTGTGGCGCATATTCTAACCGACTGTCCTTGGAGTAAGCACTGGGGCGGGAGAAGCAGAGAACCATTCCTGGTACACACAACTTCCTGGTGTTCAGGGAATCTCTGCACTTGAAAAAGTCAGCTATAGGTAACTCCCGAGACCTCACATTCCACCCCACCTTCTTCTACACAGTCATCCACACAGTCCTCTGTAGTCAGAATTAAGACAGCCAGTATGTACAGCACAATAAACAGAAAAAGAAAGACCAATCTCATTTATCACTATAGCTGCAAAAATCCTAAACAAAATACCAACCGATACAAAATCTTAAATAGGATTCAGCAGTCTGTTAATAACAACATTAACACTTACTTGACAACGTTTTCTGCACACACACATAAATATGTATATAGGCTCAAGTAAATAAAATATTTATGTTAAATGTCTTAATTTCAGGGTAGGAGAATTTCACATTTAAATTGGACATAGCAGTTCAACCTTTTTTTTTTTTCTTTCTAAAAATATGTACCTTCTGTCTCTGTCCAATGATAAGACACAAAATTCATGATAATTCAGAAGCAAGGACCACCCCTTAGTGCCAGATTGTGTTCTTTGGGCTTCTTAAAGAAAGGGGTAAGGCAGGAAAAGTGTATGTCAGACAGAGACATCCAGTGTCAGAGAGTGAGGAAGCCATCAGAAGCTAGTGAGTGGTAAGACATAGGACCAAACTTGAAAGTACTCTCACATGCCAAAGATGAAACAATTTATGCATTAAATAACTTTTACATACATGAAGGCAATGGCACCCCACTCCAGTACTCTTGCCTGGAAAATCCCATGGGTGGAGGAGCCTGGTGGGCTGCAGTCCATGGGGTCGTGAAGAGTATGACATGACTGAGCGACTTCATTTTCACTTTTCACTTTCATGCATTGGAGAAGGCAATGGCAACCACTCCAGTGTTCTTGCCTGGGGAATCTCAGGGACGGGGGAACCTGGTGGGCTGCCGTCTATGGGGTCGCACAGAGTCAGACACGACTGAAGTGACTTAGCAGCAGCAGCAGCAGCAGCAGCAGCAGCAGGCCTATAAAAAGATTAATATTTATTAAAATCAACTTGCACTCTGCTAAATTAAATAACTGAAGTTTCCTCTCCTACTCAATTTGCATGAGAATTGATATCCTATTTAAAAATAACTATAAATCAAGTATTAAACTTAAAAATTATGGATAACTACTGTACAATGATAACATTAATATTATACAGTAACTTTATTTTTTTAATTTTTTAATTGAAGGATAATTGATTTACATAATTGTGTGGTTTTCTGTCATACATCAATAAGAATCAGCTATAGATACACCCATGTTCCCTCCCTCCCAGACTTCCCTCCCATCTCCCTTTGTTTTTGTTTTTTACTTTCTTCTTCTTTTAAAAAATTTTTATTTTTACTTTATTTTGCTTTACAATACTGTATTGGTTTTGCCATACATTGACATAAATCTGCCACGGGTGTACATGAGTTCCCAATCCTGAACCCCCCTCCCACCTCCCACCTCCCATCCCATATCATCTCTCTGGATCATCCCGGTGCACCAGCCCCAAGCATCCTGTATCCTGTATTGAACATAGACTGGTGATTCGTTTCTTACCTGATAGTATACATGTTTCAATGCCATTCTCCCAAATCATCCCACCCTCTCCCTCTCCCACAGAGTCCAAAAGTCCGTTCTATACATCTGTGTCTCTTTTGCTGTCTCGCATAGAGGGTTATCATTACCATCTTTCTAAATTCCATATATATGTGTTAGTATACTGTATTGCTGTTTTTCTTTCCGGCTTACTTCACTCTGTATAATCGGCTCCAGTTTCATCCACCTCATTAGAACTGATTCAAATGTATTCTTTTTAATGGCTGAGTAGTACTCCATTGTGTATATGTACCACAGCTTTCTTATCCATTCATCTGCTGATGGACATCTAGGTAGTTTCCATGTCCTAGCTATTATAAACAGTGCTGTGATGAACATTGGGGTACACGTGTCTCTTTCAATTCTGGTTTCCTCGGTGTGTATGCTCAGCAGTGGGATTGCTGGGTCATAAGTCAGTTCTACTTCCAGTTTTTTAAGGAATCTCCACACTGTTCTCCATAGTGGCTGTACCAGTTTGCATTCCCACCAACAGTGTAAGAGGGTTCCCTTTTCTCCATACCCTCTCCAGCATTTATTGCTTGTGGACTTTTGGATTGCTGCCATTCTGAGTGGCGTGAAATGGTACCTCATTGTGGTTTTGATTTGCATTTCTCTGATAATGAGTGATGTTGAGCATCTTTTCATGTGTTTGTTAGCCATCTGTATGTCTTCTTTGGAGAAATATCTATTTAGTTCTTTGGCCCATTTTTTGATTGGGTCATTTATTTTTCTGAACTTGAGCTGCATAAGTTGCTTGTATATTTTTGAGATTAGTTTTTGTCAGTTGCTTCATTTGCTATTATTTTCTCCCATTCAGAAGGCTGTCTTCACCTTGCTTATAGTTTCCTTTGTTGTGCAGAAGCTTTTAAGTTTAATTAGGTCCCATTTGTTTATTTTTGCTTTTATTTCCAGTATTCTGGGAGGTGGATCATATAGGATCCTGCTGTGATTTTTGTCAGAGAGTGTTTTGCCTATGTTCTCCTCTAGGAGTTTTATAGTTTCTGGTCTTATGTTTAGATCTTTAATCTTGAGTTTATTTTTGTGTATGGTGTTAGAAAGTGTTTTAGTTTCATTGTTTTACAAGTGGTTGACCAGTTTTCCCAGCACCACTTGTTAAAGAGATTGTCTTTAATCCATTGTATATTCTTGCCTCCTTTGTCGAAGATAAGGTGTCCATAGGTGTGTGGATTTATCTCTGGGCTTTCTATTTTGTTCCATTGATCTATATTTCTGTCTTTGTGCTAGTACCATACTGTCTTGATGACTATGGCTTTGTAGTAGAGCCTGAAGTCAGGTAGCTTGATTCCTCCAGCTCCATTCTTCTTTCTCAAGCTTGCTTTGGCTATTTGAGGTTTTCTGTATTTCCATACAAACTGTGAAATTTTTTGTTCTAGCTCTGTGAAAAATACTGCTGGTAGCTTGATAGGGATTACATTGAATCTGTAGATTGCTTTGGGTAGTATACTCATTTTCACTATATTAATTCTTCCAATCCATGAACATGGTATATTTCTCCATCTATTAGTGTCCTCTTTGATTTCTTTCATCAGTGTTTTATAATTCTCTCTATACAGGTCTTTAGTTTCTTTAGGTAGGTATATTCCTAAGTATTTTATTCTTTTCGTTGCAATGGTGAATGGGATTGTTTCCTTAATTTCTTTTTCTACTTTCTCATTATTAGTGTATAGGAATGCAAGGAATTTCTGTGTGTTGATTTTATATCCTGAAACTTTACTATATTCATTGATTAGCTCTAGTACTTTTCTGGTGGAGTCTTTAGGGTTTTCTATGTAGAGGATCATGTCATCTACAAACAGTGAGAGTTTTAGTTCTTCTTTTCCAATTTGGATTCCTTTTATTTCTTTTTCTGCTCTGATTGCTGTGTCCAAAACTTCTAATACAGTAACTTTAATTTGATAAAAAAATTTTTTTAAAAAATTGAGATCCTTTGTAAGGAGGAGGAAATGACACAGAGTAGGCCAATAAGTTTTAGTCTCGGACAAAAATAAACAGATTCATAGAAAAATACCGTTCTTTAAACAGCACTGAGTTGCACAGTGTGAACCATGTTAACTATGCACTTCAAAATGATTAATGTGGTACAGTTTATGCATATTTTACTATAGTTGGAAAAAAGAGCATTGATAATTATTATTGGATTCTTATGTCTACATGTCTATAAGCTGCTGATCATGTTAATGCACTGGGATGGAGACTTGTGCTGTGTGCTCAGTTTTGTCCAACTCTTTGTGACCCGATGGAGTCTGGCCTGCCAGGATCCTCTGTCCATGGGATTTCCCAGACCAGACAAGAATACTGGAGTGGGTTGTCATTTACTTCTCTAGGGGATCTTCCCAACCCAGGGGTTGAACCCACACCTCTTGTGTCTCCTGCATTGGTAGGCAGATTCTTCATCATTGTGTCACCTGGGTATATAAAATTTTTATGCAGGGTTTTCTGAGACATAAAAATTAATTCAATCATTCTTTCAGAGTACAAAGGATAGAAAAAGGCTGTTCTAATGGATGGGAAATGGAGCTCTTCCAAGAAGGAGGTGATTGCCAGTGGCAGAGAAAGAGAAGCAAGGCAATGATGCTGGTCTGATGGGGCAGAAAAATGGTGTAGAGCACTGGAGGGAAACAAAATTAATTATACAGAAGGCCTAGTCAATGGAGAAATTTTACTTTAGAGTTGTTACTAAGGGAAATGGGAAACTGTTTGGGGTCATGAAGATGGCTATGGTATGAGGAAACTCTTATTAAGCTCAGTATGTCATCACATGCATTACAGATGGAAGGAAGAAAAGGGTGGAGGCATTTATTTCAAGACACCAAAGATGCTCAGAATGTGAGGATGTTGTAGTTCACTGCAATTATTTCTTGACTTTTGAGTTGTTGTAGGTTATATTGGGTGATTTAAGATAGAAATAACAGAGGAGACTGTGGTAGCGGCAACAGGAGGCCTGTATTTACAGTACAAATCTACTTTAGATGGAGTGAATAGAAATAGATAGCTTTGAATAAAGAGACTACCACCGAGGTTGGGTGGGGATCATGACAGGAGAGTGCTCAGATGTTGGAGTCCAAAGATTCAGAAACCAAGAGTATGATGCTACCATGAAGACAAACAGGGAATTGGAATGATGAAAAACTTGAAAAGAGGAAGGAGGGAGCCTAGAGGTAGTGATACAGCAAAGGATTGAGGGGGTGTGAGAATCCATGGTTTCACTTTGTCCCTCTAATTAGTTGGGGAAGTTTCTGCCCTTCTGTCAGTTTCTTACATGGAAAATAAAGGGGTATCATGTAATCTTGAAGGTTCCATAGGCGTTCAATGGTTTCAACACATTGAGTTGGAGATAATAGACACCAAGACTGTTGAGAGTCCCTTGGACTGCAAGGAGATCCAACCAGTCCATCCTAAAGGAAATCTGTCCCGAATATTCATTGGAAGGATTGATGCTGAAGCTGAAACTCCAATAGTTTGGTCACCTGATTCAAAGAACTGACTCCTTGAAAAAGACCCTGATGCTGGGAAAGAGTGAAGGCAGGAAGAGAAGGGAATGACAGAGGATGAGATGGATGAGATGGTTGAATGGCATCTCATGAGTCTGAGCAAGCTCCAGGAGTCGGTGATGGACAGGGAAGCCTGGCGTGCTGCAGTCCATGGGGTCACAAAGAGTCGGACATGACTGAGTGACTGAACTGAACTGAACTGGAGATAAAACACTGAATGTAAACAGAGCAAAATAGAGTAGGGCTGTTATGAATAATTCTGCCTCTGTATGATGCATAGAATTTAAAGTACATTTATCTAATCTGATGATTGCTAGGTGCTTTCTCAAGAAGCTTGTACTTTAGTGTAGGTGACATATTGTGATTTCTAATATCCATAGTTAAAGTCTACAAAGTTCTTCCAATGTAAAGAACTCCCTAAAAAAAGATACCAATCCCTACCTTCTTTCAAAAAGGTAAACATCAAGGTAAGGCCTCAGAAGATCCAAGTGAAAAAAGATAATTCAAATTTAGCAAATGGAGGGTCGCTAGCCTTCTTTGGGAGCTAAGTTTTAGTGGAAGCTGAAGTCAAATATCCAGGACTTAAAAGCAGGAGTGGAGAAAGGCTTTTAGTAGAGACTGTCCTGCTGCTGCTGCTGCTGCTGCTAAGTCACTTCAGTTGTGTCCAACTCTATGCGATCCCATAGACGGCAGCTCACCAAGCTCCTCCGTCCCTGGGATTCTCCAGGCAAGAACACTGGAGTGGGTTGCTATTTCCTTCTCCAGTGCATGAAAGTGAAGAGTGAAAGTGAAGTCGCTCAGTCGTGTCCGACTCTTAGCGACCCCATGGTCTGCAGCCTATCAGGCTCCTCCACCCATGGGATTTTCCAGGCAAGAGTATTGGAGTGGGTCGCCATTGCCTCCTGTCTGCGCTCAAAATGTACTTGCAGAGGAACAAACTATATGGCACAAAAGATAAAAATATGGTCTGGCTTTCCTTCAGACAACAGTTCCTTTAATAGCGCACACACAAACTTTTTTTCCCCCTTGCTTTAGTGAAACCAAATTGCCAACATCCATTGTATCATCAAAAAAGCAAGAGAGTTCCAGAAAAACATCTACTTCTGCTTTATTGATGATGCCAAAGCCTTTCACTGTGTGGATCACAACAAACTATGGATATTCTTCGAGAGATGGGAATACCAGACTACCTGACCTGTCTCCTAAGAAATCTGTATGCAGGTCAGGAAGCAACAGTTAGAACTGGACATGGAACAACAGACTGGTTCCAAATTGGGAAAGGAGTACATCAAGGCTGTATATCGTCACCCTGCTTATTTAACTTACATGCAGAGTACATCATGAGAAATGCTGGGCTGGATGAAGCACAAGGAGAAACATCAATAATTTCAGATATGCAGATGGCACCACACTTATGGCAGAAAGCAAAGAACTAAAGAGCCTCTTGATGAAAGTGAAAGAGGAGAGTGAAAAAGTTGGCTTAAAACCCAACATTCAGAAAACTAAGATCATGGTATCTGGTCCCATTACTTCATGGCAAATAGATGGGAAAACAATGGAAACAGTGACAAGACTTTATTTTGGGGGGCTCCAAAATCACTGCAGATGGTGATTACAGCCATGAAATTAAAAGATGCTTACTCCTTGGAAGAAAAGTTATGACCAACAAAGCATATTAAAAAGTAGAAACATTGACAAAGGTCCGTCTAGTCAAGGCTATAGTTTTTCCGGTGGTCATGTATGGATGTGAGAGTTGGACTATCAAGAAAGCTGAGCGCTGAAGAATTGATGCTTTTGAACTGCGGTGTTGGAGAAGACTCTTGAGAGTCCCTTGGAGTGCAAGGAGATCCAACCAATCCATCCTAAAGGAAATCAGTCCTGAATATTCATTGGAAGGACTGATACTGAAGCTGATACTCCAATACTTTGGCCACCTGATGTGAAGAAGTGACTCATCTGAAAGACCCTGATGCTGGGAAAGATTGAAGGCGGGAGAAGGGGACGACAGAGGATGACATGGTTGATTGACATCACCCATTCAATGGACATGAGTTTGAGTAAACTACAGGAGTTGGTGATGGACAGGGAGGTCTGGCGCGCTGCACAGTCCATGGAGTCGCAGAGTCGGACATGACTGAGCGAATGAACTGAACTGAACTTAGCGAAACCATAGGATAAAACGATGGACACAGTACTGCCCACAATCGTGCGTACTTCAAAGGATCCGGAAGAAACAAACGACTCGAAAGAACTCCGACAAGCCCTTTCACTGGGTTCGGATGCGGACAGATCCACCTTCCGGGCAGAGCGCGGCTCAAGTCTCCTCAATAGACAACTGGTGGAGCCGCAACCAACTGTCGAGCAAGATGACCGCAGCGCAGTCTAACAACACAGCACACACCTCCACTCAGCTCCCAACCGGAACTTCCCGGGCCGCGGGGAGAGGGGCGGGCCCTGACGCCAGTTATCTCCAAGGGCAACGCCGCAGAGCGGAACTTCCTGCAACGTCATGCTTCAAAGGACGCTGATATTGTATGTCACTTCCTCTGCTGGCAGTAGGCAAGTAAAGCTGATTGTCGTAAAGTAACGGTTGATGTTGAGATATTACTGATACTCTTCTAGCATTGACGGCTCTTTGGACAGGCGACAGCCTACCTGCTTCCGCAGGTGCCTGGCTTTTTTTTCTAAACCAGTTATTCGAGTTCTAGGTGATTCCCTCCCCTCTTCAGTTTTGTCCCGGTACGGTGGCCGAAGAGGCTCGTGTGAGGCGGAAGTACCGGGCGAGTGGGTGTGAGCACCCGGGCCTGAGGTGCACGTGGCACCGGTGAGTGGCGGGAGGAGGCCAGTTAGTCTGAGAATGTTGGACGTGGAACCCAGCGGAGGGAGGGAGGGAATGCGGCTGAGGCCCTTCCTGCCTGCTCGGGGAGGAGGTAGTCACCCGGGGCGACGGGGCTCGTGAGTGGTCGGTCGGCGCTCACAGGGCTGTCGGCAGGTCACACTCACGTTTCGGGCGAGTCGCTGGCCCTATGGCCATGGTTGAAGTGGCAGAGTTGCTGTTATCATCGTTATCCACGTTTATGGTTTCTCATTGAGGCTCAGAGGCCCCAGTGACTGAACGGCACGCACTGTTTTTCTTATCAGGTAGGAGCGAACATGTCTTTTCGGGGCGGAGGTCGCGGAGGATTTAATCGAGGTGGCGGCTTCGGTCGCGGCGGCGGCAGCAACAACCACTTCCGAGGTGGAGGCGGCGGTAATTTCAGAGGCGGCGGCGGCGGCAGAGGAGGATTCGGACGAGGGGGCGGCCGCGGAGGCTTTAACAAAGGCCAAGACCAAGGACCTCCAGAACAAGTAGTTTGTATGTAGGCTTCAGATTTTGGCCTACTTGGGCGCGGAGGGTGGAATGGAGTCGGGGGCGGAGGTTGTAGGTCTGTGTTATTAGTAAGTTTGACTAGGAGTCTGGTGCTGAAAGGCAGATGCAGCAGCTGTCTTTCTCAGGGGATTGGTTCTTAGTTGTGGAGTCAGGCCTACGGAGAGGCGGTAAGCTGCCTTCAAATCGTGCTGTAGAAAGTAAGAAAGCTGAAGGACAGCTAAAATGCATCATGGATATAGAACTAGAGTTTTGGCTGAAAGGGAGATATAAATAGGTATGTTATGTCCTTACCCGTATTGTTCCCATTTTACAGATAAGAAAACTGATTCAGAGTTAAGTTTATTTGCTAGGGTCATAGTGATGAGTGATCAGTAAGGGATATATATGAGATACAAAGCCAAGTTTCCTGACTCTTAATTGCCACTCCTAAATAAGTGAAGTGAGTTTAAAAAAAGCAAAAAAACCCACAACTTGCTGAGAAGGGAAACTGCACAGGGGAGTAAAAAAAATAATAAAGACCTAATTAGAGCAGTTTTGGGGTAATTATCAAAGATATAGGGTGGAAGTTTTAGAAAGTGAGACAGAAATTTGACAGTAGAAGCCTGCATTAAAGAAGAGACAGGATAAATAGAGTCTAATATATGAAGAGAAAGTTGGATCGGTATGCAAAATGGTGTAGAGGTCAGTGGCTAGAATCAAAGGTCCTGTCCCGTAACAGTCCATGCATGACACATTGAGAGCATTGGGAAAGTGAAGAAAAAAGGAAGGGTTAGATGGGAGAGAAATCTCAGTGGAAACAAACTTAGAACTTGACTAATACTAGAAATAAAAGATTCTTGATTTTGAACTTGGGTGATGGGAATTGAGAGTTGGTTTTATAGGAATATGGTGAGTATTTTAGTTTGGGGTGGATAGAAGTTAGATATAAAGGTAGTTATATGAAATTCCAGACTTTCTTGGTAAGGATCGAAGAGTCAGTGAAAAGGTAGTAGTGGGAAATTTTAAAAGGGGAAGGGGGGGGAAAAGGCAGGAGAACAACAGACTGTCTTAGAGTTATGGATGGGGAGAAGGAAGAAGAGACAATAGAATGAAGCATAGCATTTAATCAAATAATAATAGTAACTATAACAAAATAACTTACAGGTTGAGTGGTCTCAATATGCCAGGCACTTTCTAAGCACTTGACACTTATTGTTGTGCTTAATCCTCACAGTACTAGGTGTTAGCCAAGGGTTTTGTTGTTAGCCCTACATTAAAGATGAAGGCACTGAAGAATAGAAAAGGTGAGACCCTTACTCCAGGTCACATAGCTAGTATTTTGTGGAGTTGGTACTAAGCCAGGAAGGCTTTTTTGCTGGTGAAATCCCAGGCAGCCAAGAGGAAAGCTTCTAGAAGAGGTTGGTCAATATCATTTGAAACTGTTTTATATTTTAACAATTTTATGTCCTATTTTAGTATTAGGAGAGTTCCTGCACCCTTGTGAAGATGACATAGTGTGTAAATGTACCACAGATGAAAATAAAGTACCTTATTTCAATGCTCCAGTTTATTTAGAAAACAAAGAACAAATTGGAAAAGTGGACGAAATATTTGGACAGCTTAGAGATTTTGTATCCTTTTTAATTGGAAGATGTAGCAATCCTGTTGAAAGGTCATGATTTGTGTTTTTCTGGAGATAAGTATTGATTAAACTGAACTTGGTGCTTCACTGAAGTGGATGCAGTATTGCTAAGATTGGACCATAAAGGAGAATCAAGACAGGGGAATATATTTCCACATAAATTGAAAAGATAGGCCTCTTTAAGTGTGCCTTCCTTTTTTTAAGCTTTTAGAAATGATTGTCATTTGGATCAGTGCCATTTGAGTTACTTTGTTTTTGATATGATGATGCTACTGCAATAGTATGGTGGACCTGGAAGTTTTAAAACAAAAACTTCACTTCTGTTTGGAAACTCATTTCTTACTTTTCGTGAATATTTCTGTATATTCTAACCTTGTTATTTTAAAAATGACATGTGAATTCAGAAGATTATCTTTCATTATAATTGTTTATTCCTTAATAAAATTAATAGTATTTTTCAGTTAAATTATCAGAGAACATGAAAGCATCTTCCTTTAAAAAACTACAGAAGGTGAGTCAAGCTAACACCTAGATCCTTGGTTTTATAAATGAATGACCTACCTTAGGACAGTTTTACTTAAAAGCACTGGAAACTTCCTCAGTGTATCACTAGTGAAGTTAGAGGGTTGGGATTTGACCCAGGCAGTTTTGAGTCTAGTGTGTCGGTTCTTAATTATTATATTGTATACCGGTTCTTAATTATTATATTGTATATCCCCCAGCTCATCACACTAATTGTTTCTATTTTACTTCCAGTTTTATATAGACCCATATAAGCTGCTGCCGTTGCAGAGGTTTCTACCTCGACCTCCTGGTGAAAAGGGACCTCCGAGAGGCGGTGGCAGGGGAGGTCAAGGAGGAGGAAGAGGCAGAGGTGGCAGAGGTGGCAGAGGTGGTAAGTTCCCCATGGAGGAAAACTTCTAATGAGATTTCAAAGTCACAGCCTATTTAAAGAGTACAATTTAATTTTTCATATAAGTCAACCTCTCTTATGGTTATTTCTTTTAGTTAGGCTCTTTCAAATTTTGGCAGATTACCATAGTAATAATGCTTAGTTTCTATAACGTATAGGATTATCTTAATTGAATTTTAATTTTTTAATTAGTATTTAGCAAAACTTTATGAAGGTGGGTGATATCTTTATTTTTATGAATGAGGAAATGGAAGCTTAGAAATGTTAATTTGTCCTAATCAAACAATTGGCAGCTCAGAAATAAAACCAGTGTCTTCTGATGTCATGTCAAAGACTATTATTACCAATAAATTCATTGCTTTGGTTTCAGTATGTTGATATTATGTATTTCCCCACAGCTTTGGTACATTTATTGTGTAGGCAGCTAGGTGATAAGTAAAGCTGGGGATGAGCTGGAATGCAGCATCTGGGAATGATGTGTTAGGTGGGTGACAGGATGATGGACAGAGCCAAAGTGGTAAGGAAGAGGAGCTGCCAAGTGGGTTACTGTATCAGAAAAGAGAATTTCGTTTTCACTTTTGCCTCTCAATTTAATGAACGTTTCACCCTGTAAATGTGCCTTTTTGGGATCCAGATAACTTGGAGATAATCTCTTAAGAGATATGTATATATTTATTTCTTTGGAAGTATCCCTTTGAGAATTTGAATGGAGATCCCCTCATTCCCATTCTATATTCAGTCTTATATAAAATAGTTTAAAAAATTCACAACTCTATTTTCTTAAAGTCTTAATCTTTATATTGTATTTTAGACGTATGTGTTTGTTTCTTTATAATTTCTCTTTTTATGTTTCATCATTCTTTTACAAAACTGTCCCCCAAAATAAGTAAAAGTAGGGACTGCAGTAGGAAGCCAAATGTATTGGATAATAGAAGAAAATAATTTAAAATTTTAAAATTTCAAAGCTTGTCAGCATATGAACATCAGTGTGTCTGTTTCCAGCTCAGTTAACCTTAAATGTTGTATCCATGGTACTTCCCAGGTGGCGCTAGTGGTAAAGAATCTACCTGCCAATATAGGAGACATAAGGGACATGGGTTCGATCCCTGGGTTGGGAAGATTCCTTGGAGGAGGGCATGCCAACCCATTCCAGTATTCTTGCCTGGAGAATCCGATAGACGGGGGCCTGGTGGGCTACAGTCTATTGGGTCACGGAGTCGGACACGACTGAAGCAACTTAGCAGGCATGGTAGTACTCCCAGAACCAAACCACCCATGTCTGCTACTTTTTGTTCTTAGAATTAAGAAGCCTTAGTGCAGTTTAAAAAGTGTATCCCATAAGCAAAAGTTGAGGTACAAATACATTTAACAATAGGGCTAAATTGAACTTTAAAGTAACAAACTTTTCTAACGTATTAAAACAAAACTTGTTTAAAAAGTTGTAAACTAGGATTTTTTCTTTCCACTGGATTGAGAAACTACTACTATTTCTCCATTTTTATCTTTAAAAAAATTCTGCAAGATAAAATATGTGAATATATGTTAGCTTGGTCCAGAAATAATTGTAATTTTGCGTTGTTGAATTTTGCCCTTTGATATTAGAATACATTCTTAAATAAATATGATTATATTATACCTCATTTTAATGCACATTTCTTGCTTTATATTTTTTGCTAATGACATTAACAGTAAAAATACAAAGATCATGGCATCCGGTCCTATTACTTCATGACAAATAGGTGGGGAAAATGTAGAAACAGTGTCAGATTTCATTTTCTTGGGCTCCAAAATCACTGCAGATGGTGACTGCAACCACAAAATTAAAAGATGCTTGCTCCATGGAAGGAAAGCTGTGACAAACCTAGACAGCGTTTTAAAAAGCAGAGACGTTACTTTGCCGACAAAAGTCCGTCTAGTCAAAGCTGTGGTTTTTCCATTAGTCGTGTATGAATGTGAGAGTTGGACAATAAAGAAAGCTGAGTGTCAAAGAACTGGTGCTTTCAAATTGCGGTGCTGGAGAAGAATCTTGAGGGTGTCTTGAACTGCAAAGAGATCAGATCAGTCAATTCTAAAGGAAATCAGTCCAGAATATTCATTGGAAGGACTGGTGCTGAAGTTGAAGGTCCAGTATTTTGGCCCCTGATGTGAAAAGCCGACTCACTGGTAAAGACCCTGATGCTGGGAATGATTGAAGGCAGGAGGAGAAAGGGCCACAGAGGATGAAATGGTTGGATAGCATCACTGACTCAATGGACTGTTGGAATAAAATCAACATGATGGTGAAGGACAGGGAAGCCTGGCGTGCTGCATGCAGTTCATGGGGTCAGAAAGAGTCAGACACGATGTAGTGATTGAACAACAACAATGACATATTACTTGCTGTTTATTTTATATGTATTTTAGACTATGGAAACGATGTTAGATAAAAAGCAAAATCTAGCAGTTTTCTTGAGTTCAAAAATGGGTCATAAAGCAGTGGAGATAACTTGGAACATCAAGAACTCATTTGGCCCGGGAACTAACAAATGTACATTGCACTGGTGGTTCAAGAAGTTTTGCAAAGGAAAGGAGAGCCTTGATGAGGAGTGCAGAGGCTGGCCACTGGAAAGTGACTCCGAGCCATTGAGAGCCACATTAAAGCCGATCCTCTTAAAACTACACGAGAAGTTGCCTAAGAACTTATTGACCATTCTATGGTGGTTTGACATTTAAAGCAAATTGGAAAGGTGAAAAAGCTTGACAAGGGGGTGCCTCATGAACTGACTGCAAATAAAAAAAAATCATTTCAGTGTGTCATCCTCTCTCATTCTGTGTAACAACAATGAGGCATTTCTTGATTGAATTGTGACGTGCAACAAAAAGTGGATTTTATATGATGCCAGTGATGACCAGCTCAGTGGTTGGATTGAGAAGAGGCTCTAAAATACTTCCCCTAAACCAAACTTGCACCAAAAAAAGGGTCATGGTCACCATATGGTGGTCTGCTGCCAGTCTTCTGATCCACCACAGCTTTCTGAATCCTGGTGAAACCATTACATCTGAGAAGTATCCTCAGCAAATTGATGAGATGCACCGAAAACTGCAGTGCCTGCAGCCAGATCAATAGAATGGGCCCTATTCTTTTCCGTGACAACACTTGACCTAATGTCGAACAGCCAGCACTTCAAAACTTGAACAAACTGGACTGTGAAGTTTTGCCTCATTTGCTAAATTCACCTGACCTCTCGCCTTATTCATCTGATCTCTTGGCAAATGACTACAACTTCTTCAAGCATTTTGACAACTTTTTGCAGGGAAGAATCTTCCACAACCAGCAGGATACAGAAAATGCTCTCCAAGAGTTCGTTGAATCCCATAGCATGGGTTTTCATGTTACAGGAGTAAACAAACTTATTTCTCGTTGGAAAAAGTGTGTTGGTTGTAATGGTTCCTATTTTGATTAATTAGGAAGTGCTTGAGCCTAGTTATAATTTAAAATTCAGGGTCTGAAACTGCAGTGACTTTTGTAACAACCTAACGCTGTTCTTTATAATTGTAAGAAATATATTGATGTTTATAGGCTTATCAAAATATGACAGATTGCAGTTATTTAATGAATATTTCCTTTATTTTTAGGTGGTTTTAGAGGTGGAAGAGGAGGTGGAGGTTTCAGAGGAGGAAGAGGGGGTGGTGGTTTCAGAGGTGAGTGGGGGAGAAAAACTTGAAATAACTGAATTTCTAGAAATGGTATTGGCTCCTAACGTTTATTTCTTTTTGCCAGCAAGTATGTAGAACACCATGGTATTCCTTTTTTTAGCCTTAATATGCAGTTTCATTTTATATCACTTTTACCTTTGAATTTTTTCATCTGTTTCTGCTTTACTTTGCTATATTATTAATTTGAAAAGCAAAAAGGTGGTAATATAAATAATAGTTAAATTTGGTAAAGTATGTTTATTGAACTTTACCAGAACTAATGTTGATTTTAAACTTGAGTTCTGGCTAATAGTGTTACTTAAAGTTCACTTTCTATATTTTTAATATTTTCATTTTCTGTTAATCAGGAAGAGGACATTAAGTGTAACAGTCGACAGAAACTTCACCAGGTGACTTCTGCATTAACCTCATAATCTACTTCAGTGGATCAGAAACTTGTTTCTTGAGCAAATTTTGAAGAACTGGTCTTTTTAGGACAGTGGAGCTAAAATGTCAACGTCACGCAAAAATGAGTGCGGCAGAACAGGCAACTTTGCTTCAAAAGAGTATGAATAAGTGTTTGAACATTTTGTACAATGTTCGGAACTTTGTGGGTGTTTAATAAAGGGACAGCTTTTAATTGGAACATATTTGAATTTTGTAAATAAAGTGTTTTATTTCTTTAAGTAATTCAGAGCTGTGTTTATTAAACCAGAGTTTAAAGGGACAGCCCACTAGATTTAAGATAGAAAGAGAGGATGTTTACATATCTAACTGAGCTTTAAAGAAAAACAGAGCTAATAGAGCAGTATTTCACATTATTTATAAATTAACACTCCCTTTAAAATGTTTGCCTTTTGTATATGAGAACATCAGCACCCTTTATCACATTTTTTCCCTTTTGGGTGTTAGGACACAAAGTAAAACAACTTCTTTAATTTTAACTTACAAATGATTAGAAAATTTTAGTGTTAATTATGAATCTATTAAAGTTGGAAGAACTCTGTTCAGGTTGAGAACTAGAAATTCAAGACATTTCTGAAGAAATATTTAACTTTTTCATTCAATATAGATGGGATGTCGAAAGCTTCACTGAATGTTTTTATTTTCCTTTTTTAAGGGACTCCAGATTTAAGGTTTTACTGACCATAAATAAATATTTGATTGCTTGCTAAATGTTCATATTCTTGGATAGGGACATTACAAATGAGATTGGTTGTGGTCCTCAATGCTGTTATAGTATCAAGATGTAACAATGATAGCAAGTTAGAATACTGGGATATAGGATAATTTCCCCTGCTATTGATTCCAACCCACCCTCCCTCTCCAACATGGTTCATTCTTAAAAGGAATGAGTTGTGTTATTTCTTCAGTTTTCTAGCATGCTTTACCTAATACTTGGTTAACTCTTGAATGCTTATTTGAGTAGCATATAGTATTGCCTAAGTCAGTATTTGCGTTTTCCTTATCCTTTTTGATTAATGGAATTGTAGCAGGATTAATAAATGTGTAAAACATAAGTATATATGATGAACAAATATGTAGAAAATTTTTCATAGAAGCAGTTATTCTGTTACAACTTGGGAAAGGAATCTGTTTGATTTAGAATTCTTGGGTTGAAACTTTCAGTTAAAGTTAGGGCCAGGGTTTTCATTCTTGTTCTGTAAAAGACATAGCAAGCACTAAAGTGACTATGGTGTTGTCCCATGGGCAAATAATACACAGTTCCTACACCATTTTTTAACATTAAAAAAAAAGTCTTTAAAATCGCTATGTAGAAGTAATGTATAGGTTGTAGACAAACCACTTTTGAGATTTCTTCACCTTTTAACTTGGGTATATCTATTTTAGTCACTCAGTTCAGTCACTCAGTTGTCTCCGGCTCCTTGCCACCCCCAGACTGCAGCATGCCAGGTTTCCCTGTCCATCACCAACTCCTGGAGCTTGCTCAAACTCATGTCCATAGAGTTGGTGATGCCATCCAACCGTCTCATCCTCTTTCATCCCCCTCACCTCCCATCTTCAGTCTTTTCCAGTAACAGTATCTTTTCCAAGGAATCAATTCTTCACATCAGGTGGCCAAAGTATTGGAGCTTCACCATAAGTCCTTTCAGTGAATATTTGGGACTGATCTTTAGGATGGACTGGTTGGATCTCCTTGCAGTCCAAGGGACTCTCAAGAGTCTTCTCCAACACCACACTTCAAAAGCATCAATTCTTCAGCACTCAGCTTTCTTCACAGTCCAACTCTCACATCTATACATGACCACTGGAAAAACCATAGCCTGACTAGATGGACCTTAGTCGGCAGAGTAATGTCTCTGCTTTTGAATATACTATCTAGATTGGTCATAGCTTTTCTTCCAAGGAGCAAGCGTCTTTTTATTTCATGGCTGCGGTCACCATCTGCAGTGATTATGGAGTCCAAGAAAATAGTCTCACTGTTTCCATTGTTTCCCCATCTATTTACCATGAAGTGAATGTTAAGTTTTAAGCCAGCCTTTTCACTTCGCCTCTTTTACTTTCATGAAGAGGTTCTTTAGTTCCTCTCGCTTTCTCTCATAAGGGTGGTGTCATCTGCATATCTGAGGTTATTGATATTTCTCCTGGTGATCTTGATTCTGTTTTGTGCTTCATCCTGCCCGGCATTTCGCATGATGTACCTTGCATATAAGTTAAATAAGCAGGGTGACAATATAAAGCCTTGACATACTCCTTTCCCAATTAGGAACCAGTCTGTTCCATATCCGTTCCTAACTGTTGATGTGCATACAGATTTCATAGGAGGTAGGTAAGGTGGTCTGGTATTCCCATTTCTTGAAGAATTTTCCAGTTTGTTGTGATTCACACAGTCAAAGGCTTTGGCGTAGTCAATAAAGCAGAAGTAGATGTTTTTTTTCTGGAATTTTCTTGCTTTTTCTATGATCCAACGGATGTTGGCAGTTTGATCTCTGGTTCCTCTGCCTTTTCTAAATCTAGCTTGAACATCTGGAAGTTCTCGGTTCATGTACTGTTGAAGCCTGGCTTGGAGAATTTTGAGCATTTGCCAGCATGTGAAATGAGTGCAATTGTGCAGTATTTTGAACATTTTTTGGAGATTGAAATGAAAACTGACCTTTTCCAGTCCTGTGTCCACTGCTGAGTTTTCCAAATTTGCTGGCGTATTGAGTGCAGCACTTTTATAGCATCATCTTATAGGATTTGAAATAGCTGAATTCCATCACCTCCAAGAGCTTTGTTCATAGTCATGCTTCATAAGGCCCACTTGACTTCGAATTCCAGGATGTCTGGCTCTAGATGAGTGATCACACCATTGCAGTTATCTGGACCATTAAGACCTTTTTGTATAGTTCTGTGTATTCTTGCTACCTCTTAATATCTTCTGCTTCTGTTAGGTCCATACCATTTCTGTCCTTTATTGTGCCCATCTTTGCATGAAATGTTCCCTTGGTATCTCTAATTTTCTTGAAGAGATCTCTAGTCTTTCCCATCCTATTGTTTTCTTCTTTGCAGTGATCACTTGGGAAGGCTTTCTTATCTCTCTCTTTGCTATTCTTTAGAACTCTGCATTGAGATGGGTATATCTTTTTCTCCTTTGCCTTTCGCTTCACTTCTTTTCTCAGCTATTTGTAAGGCCTCCTCAGACAACCTTTTTGCATTTCTTTTTCTTGGGGATGGTTTTGATCACTGCCTCCTACATAATGTCAGGAACCTCCATCCATAGTTCTTCAGGCACTCTGTCTATGAGATCTAATCCCTTGAATCTATTTGTCACTTCCACTGTATAATCAAGGGATTTGATTTAGGTCATGCCTGAATGATCTAATGGTTTTCCCTACTTTCTTCAATTTAAATCTGAATTTTGCAGTAAGGAATTCATGATCTGAGCCACAAACAGCTCCCGGTCTTGTTTTTGCTGACTGTATAGAGATTCCCCATCTTTGGCTGCAGAGAATATAATTAGTCTGATTTCTGTATTGACCATCTGGTGATGTCCATATGTAGAGTTGTCTCTTGTGTTGTTGGAAGAGAGTGTTTGCTATGACCAGTGCGTTAGGCATTAGCCATCTTTAAACTTTTATTTCCACATCCTATTTTTCTTTCTTTTTTTTTCCTTATAGTAGTTCTTCCTGGGTGTCCTTTGGTATATTAGTGGTGGTGTGTTTTTTTTTTTTTTTGTGGCCTCACTGAATGGCATGTGGAATCTTTGTTCCCTGACCAGGTATTGACTCTGTGCCCGCTGGACTGCTAGGGAAGTCCCTAAGGCATTTGGTTTTGAATCTAGTTCATATGTTTAGGGAACCTAACATTAATACATTTTGTACTGTGGTATCACTGAGCTCCATTGTAAAAGACACTGAAATAGTTACTGACATATTAAATCTTTTGACATGTTAGCTGAATAACTTTTTGAGTGCTTGCATCATGCTAAAATGTATTTGTTGCCATAGCAATGAAAAGGTTTAGTGGAATACAAGCAATATTACCTGGTATCCCTGAACATTTGAGAAGTTATGAAAGGAGGACTGATTTTAGGCCAGTTAAAGTTTATAAAATCAAAGAATCATGAGCTGTGTTAACTTGACATGCTTATAGTTATATTTCTTAGTATTCTAAGCCTCATCCCAATATAGTTTTTCCATGTGACTTATGAAGGAAGCATAAAAAATTATTTAGAATGTACCTATCACACTAATAATCTATAAAACTTTTATCAATAGCAAATAGTCATCTCTGGAATTATTTTTCTTCAGTTTTTATAAATAGAGCTAATTATTTCTGGAAAATTTAAATGGGTGGTACAACTAACTAGGCATAATCCTTTACAGAAAAGATAGGAACTATGAACAAAAGCAAACTCAAAACATTTTGAGTGAATAGTAATTGCAAAAAAAAAAAAAAAAAAGAGAGAAAGACTTGAAACCTAATAACCCATGGTATTTTAAATGGAGAGCTCACTTTAGGATTACATTAATTGCTTTACGGTTGTTTGAAAATATTTTGATATTGGAATACTAATGAGATTCACTTTTCTAGTATACTCTTTACAATATTACTATATGTGTCATAAAAATTTGAATACTAGTAGCTGTAAGATCTGGGACAGATGAACCCACCTGGTTTCAACTTCTTCAGTTTATTCAAGTATATGGCTGAAAATTGAGGCAAAAGGATTATGTTGTGTCCCCTTCCTGCTAGGCCATGCTAAGATTATATAATTAAGTAGGTAAATATAGCCCTCTAGTGGTTCTGTTATATACTTACACTGTTAACTTTGGTGCATCTATCATTTTTCTTAAGTTGCCAATTTTTAGGAATTTCACTATTGAGTAGAATCAGATTTTTATAATTTATGGCATAAAAAACTACAAAGAAAAAAAATGGTAGGGATATCTTATTCTAACAGTAAATGTTCATATTAGATTATTATCCATTTATGTAATACACTTTTGGAGTTAAGATAATCCAGAATGTTAGAACTGCTCTGTAGTTTGAGGTGAATCATTCACTCTAGATACTTTGATAGTGTATGCTATGATTATTAACCGGATAACAACTGATGCATATCAAAATGTAGGGTAAATGAACTTAGGTGGATTATGAGGTAGATCATGTTACATCTGTGGTTTGAAATATATAGTTATTGATAACTTAGATTTAGGTTTTTTGACTGGAATTTATGGTATAGCTTTAGGGAAAAACAAATTGCAGAATTCTTTTGTGTATATATAGCTCCCCATTATTTGAAAAGAATGGAGGTAAAAAGTGGAGGAAACATTAAACAGTTCTATTAATAAATGTTTCTATAAGCAAAGAAAAAGAATATACACAAAGCTGCTATTATCATTAGGAGAGTGAAATTTGGAAGGTTGGAGGGAGATTACTTCTTTATCTCTAATGATTTAAATTGTTATGAAAAAAACAAAAGGAACTGAAATGAAAAACTTGAAAGGATCAACAGAAAACAGTCACTTTAACCTGTATAGTTTTAGAGGACTAATGCTGACTCTTAATTTCCAGCAGAAATCAGTTAATTCAGGTCCTGATCTGATTTTCTGAGTTTGTTTATTGTTTAAATGGGACGTGTACACTTGATAATCTCCTTGGATACAAAGCTGATGCCCAAATTGGTTAAAATGTGTGTTGTTTGGTATTTCTCTTTATTTTGCTGGTAAGCTTTCCCCTTCTTCTGGGGATTAAAATCCTTTCTTCTTTAGCCCAATTAGATTTGTTAAAGGAGGGCCTCTATGAAAAGGCCCTTCTTTGAGGTCTTTAAGTGGAGATGGAAATGATTGGTTCTGAAAATTTTTCTCTCACTGGCTTCTGAAACATTTCGTAGATATTGAAAGCTCATTATGAAGGATGTCTCAATATCTTCACTGCAAAATGCTAAGGAATAATTTAGGCAACAGTTCAGACTGTAAAAATGAAAATGGCTCTGTCTTTTCACAGACTGAACACAACATTGTTGCAGCTTACTTGATTACTGCAGGTATGGATGTTTACTCCATTAACAGTTATTTTGCTTTTGAATGAGTGAAGAAAAGCTGCGGTTTTTAGCATAAGATAGTAGAAGAAGCATGGCTTCAGAGATAGTGTTTCAAGTTCTGTACTGTTGGCCAACCTCAACAAGTCACTTATCCTTTCTCAGTTGTTGTGCTCATGTGATAAATAAGGATAATACTTGCTCTTCTTCCTGGCTGGTGAAAAGGATAAATGGAAACATTGTTAATGGTGGTTAATCTAACAGATTATTTTGAATTTTGATAGGCAGTGAGATGGGGCTGAGAAAAGTTTTCGAGAAAACAAATAATCATCTGTATGTTTGGTTATTTTATTGTCAAATGAATTTTTATTGGGGGAGAATGTGCACTGTAGCAAAAATGTATTTTTATGGCATTTACTGTTCTCATACATACTTTCTGTAGTTTTGTCATCACTGGTGGAATCTAGTTCAGATTGAAAGATCCTGGAAAAAAATTTAGTTGTAAAAAGAGAGAGCAGATTGTATTGAAGACAGAGTTTGATGATTGAGCTCGTTTTTTAATGCTGTCTTGGAAAACTGAAGTTTGGTTTTCATTTTTTAGTCTCTTTGCAGCAGTGAGCAAGTTCCTTTATCTTTTTGTTCTTCCATTTTCATATCTATAAAATGGGGATAAGAATAAGCTACCAGTTGGGATTGTTACGAAAAATAAAAAAAAATAATGCACAAATATACCTAAATGATATATACAGTGTATGTTGGAGCAAATACTAATGAATTTTAGAGGTAACTTATTATTTTTTGGATTGACTTGTGAAAAATTGTAAGTATATTCAAAAGTAGAGTAAAAACATAGCAAATCCTTCTATACTCAGTTTATTCTTTATAATTGCTTAATTTCCCCATTACTCACAATTAGAGTATCACTTCTCTGCTAGAAACTATGGTTCCTCAGTTAATTTTCATAAATTTTAGTGACATGCTAATAACTCTTTCATTTGAATACCTCTGCATGATAGCCCTGGGTGAGTTCTGTTTTCTTTTTGTGTGTGTGTTGCAACAAAAAGGAGAAAACAATATGCTATTTAATGAGATAATCCCCTTATCACAACTACACAGGAGTACTTTGTATACCAACTTTTGGTTGGTTAGTTTTGGTAAATGACCAAGAAAAGCTGTCTTTTTTGATCTGGTTACAAAGGAAGCATGCAAAGAAGATTTCCTGTTAAGAAAATGTTCTCTCTTGTTCTTATTCCTGTAACAACAATAACAGTAATAGTGGTCTTACTGTGACAGTGGGACTCTGCTACTACTGTTGCCACTACTACATCCACCACCATCACCACCACCACTACTAATGTTATTACTTGAACACTTGGTATATACCAAGCACTGCTATAAGCACTTGCCTGTATGGAATAATTCATCCTCAAACTAATTCAGTAAGTAAATTTGTTTTATTTTCTCCATTTATACTGATAAGAGTTTAAGTAACTTTACCAACACACACACATCTACTAAGTAGCTACACCAGTATTGAACTCAGGTTCTTTGGCTCTAGAACCCTCATGTATAATCACAAGGATTAGTTTTAATGTGTATGTGTTGTATTTTTAGCAAGTGAACTGAAGGGAGCTTGTCTCACCTCATTATGCTTTTGTTTAAATGTTTATTGTTCTTTGGGCCCCCAAACCCCCACCTTTAACAAAACTCACTTAAGCCAAAACTATGAGGAAAAAAGTTTAGTCAAAGCACTTATTTCATTTGCTACTGTTACAAAAAGCCTACTTTACATTTTAAATTTCATTTTTAATTTAATAGTTCTCTTTGGATTTTAGCTCTTACAAACTTTTACCAACTTAAGCTCTCCCTTTTTCCAGTTTATTCTGGGGGTAAGAAGGCATGGTGAATTAAGGATCTGAAATAGATTCATTATGGGTGCATTATAGGCTAAAAGATAAGAGATATTAGGCTGAAAGGATGACTGCATACCAGCTAATGAAGGACCTAAGCTGTGCGGGCAGTAGGGGGCCACTAAATGACATGATCCAATTTGCATTTTAGATATATGCTATAGTGGTAGCTAACAGACCAGGTAGGAGGCACCCTAGGTAGGAGGTATGGTAAAGGTTAAGAAGGCTTCTGAGGAGGAAGTAGTGGCAATGGAGATAGAAAGAGCTAGAATTTAGAATCCATGGTGGTTGGATGTGGAGACTTGGGGAGAAGGTGAGGGAGCATCAGAGATGACAAGTAGGTTTCTTTTTTGGGGCCACTGGATAAATGGTGAAGCTGTTGACACCTGGAGAAGAACATGTTTGGGGCAGGAATGAAAATCTGGGTTCAGTTTGAGAGAAGTCTGATAAAAAGCTGGACACATGGTTTTGAATTTTATGAGACTGATCTGGAAAGTATCAGCATATAGCCTTGACTCTGAAATCACTGAGTGTATGTTAAATGTGAAAAGAAGGAGGTCTAGGACGGAAACTTGGACAATGCGTATGTTTAATAAGGTAGAGAAGAAGAAAGAAAGACCAGGAAGTAGATTGAGAAGGATCTCCCAAAGAGATTGGAGAAGAGCCACAGAAGCCAAAGGGAAATTAAGTGAAAGTGTGTTAATTGCTCAGTCGTGTCCGACTGCAACCCCGTGGACTGTAGCCCACCAGGGTGCTCTGTCAATGGAGTTCTCCAGGCAAGAATACTGGTGTGGGTTGCCATGCCCTTCTCCAGGGGATCTTCCCAACCCAGGGATCAAACCCATGTCTCCTGTATTGCAGGCAGATTCTTTACCTCTGAGCCACCAGGGAAGTCCCTAAGTTAAGTGAACTTAGACCTAACTACTAAATAATCTGTCTACTCATTAGAAAACGGGTTTCCATGGTTAATCAGTCAGTAAAGAATCAGCCCGCGGTGCAGGAGATGTGGGTTCGATCCCTGAGTCAGGAAGATTCCCCTGGGGAAGGGAATGTCTACCCACTTCAGTATTCCTGCCTGGAGAATCCCATGGAGAGAGCAGCCTGGTGGGCTATAGTCCATGAGGTCTCAAAGAGTCAGACACAACTGACTAACACTTTCACAGCTAGAAAATAGAGCAGAGTGCTTGAGACAGCTGCAGAGAAAATAAAGAAAAGGACTAAACTGTTTACCTCATTCCCCACATTATATCTAAATCTACCCCATAAGTACAGTTACTCTATTCTAGTTGCATACTTGGTAGGCAACAAATTTACTACACTGTGTTTTTATCTGACTTTTAAAAAATCAACAAATCTGTAACTAACCAGAAAGATTCTTCAGTTCACTAAACTTTGGAGCTACAATACTGGATGCAAAAGAATCATCAAATCTGATATCATTGTGTCTTAATTATGCTTGCAGGAATAATAGATATTAAGCAATATGAGTTTTAATTGTCTATTAAATAAATCTGCTATATGTCACATACTCAACATAGAAGCCATTAGAAGCCTGTAATTTACACAGGAAGATTAGGAATATATGAGTTAAATAATATAGCATCACATAAGATGAAGTATAGTATAGACAAGAACTTAGAAAATTTATTAGTGATGAGAGGATACTATGAGGAAGACAAGCCTTTGAGGGCAGAATCAGGCTTGAACAGAATTTTGAAGGGTGGATAGCATTTGGATAGGTAAAGGAGTAGGGTGTTCCAAGTGGGAGAAATGAGAGCTGAAATTTACCACATGCCTGGTATATCTGATAGATAACTAGATGGAGGGCTTATTTGGTAAGTGTGAACCATCGCTTCAGTCCAGTTCAGTCCCTCAGCCGTGTCCGACTCTTTGTGACTCCAGAACATTTGCTTAGAGAAGGTAAAACATCTCGAAGCAGAGACTGGGGTACCAGGCTGGACATGTGAACTTTTACCCCACAGACATTGGGGAGTATACTGAGAAGGGTCGTGGTTAATTCTATGTTGTGGCATGCTTATTCTGCCAGCAGCATGCAGGAGGGAAAGAACAGGAGCCTGGAAGATTAATATAACGGAATGTTGAACAGAAGTTTTGACCAAGGCGCCAAACATAATAGAAGATCTTCCTTAGTTGATACCTTTGTGTGTTGGTACTTGGAAACCTTCGCTCTCTCTGGCAATAGCTGGGTCTGCTCACCAGAGTTCTCTTCATGATGGCGAACACCTCTATTCCTTCTGTCCTTTACCCCTCCTTTAGCCCCTAGGAGTCTGGTAATGGCTCTACCCTCTCTCAGTTGTTAGGACCTCGTATGGCTTACATCTGGCTGATGGGAAATTTATTCAGCAGATGGGGGTGTTAAGCAGGCTAACATTCACATCCAGTCTACTCAACAGTATTTCTCATTGTAAATTAATACATTGGCATTCAGATTAAGAATTTCAGTCATCAGTCTCCCTGAATCCAGCCAATTCTGGGGCACTGACAGCACTGAGTCTCTGGATCTGTAGCAAGGGCTAAGAGTCAGATCCCAGACTGTGGAAACTTCACTAGGGTGATGTGGCCTGTGAGGTTTCTCAGTGGAT
This sequence comes from Ovis aries, assembly GCF_016772045.2. Classification (NCBI taxonomy): domain Eukaryota; kingdom Metazoa; phylum Chordata; class Mammalia; order Artiodactyla; family Bovidae; genus Ovis; species Ovis aries. The sequence continues at coordinate 15,933,420 of NC_056059.1, read as the reverse complement.
CTGAGAGCCAGCTTGACTTCCTGTCTAGCTAGCCAAACCTTGTTGTGTGCATTCTTATTTAGGGATGTACGTGTATGTGTATGTGTAATCAGATTTGAACATGCTAAGTTTTAAGTAATATTGAAATAGTCATATGATGCTTAATACATGTCTAATGGCAATGAGTTGTATGAAAAAGGATGAGGGACTGGAGCGTATTTCAGGAATAGAAAGTGTTAGTGTCCTAACAGAAGTGCTGTTAGGACAGAATGATAGCTGAGGCCTGAGAAACGGAGAAAGAAGAGCCTCCATCTTCAGGAAGGAGGAGAGGAAATTAAGCTGCCAAAGGAGACTATATGGTCACACACACACACACACACACATATAAACATATGTATCCTAAAAATCAGCATTGGTGGTATCATGGGAGTCACTTCAAGGATGGAGTGATCAATAGTGATGTCGTTAAATGCCATCCTTTGGTGCTGGTTTATACAGGTGGTGGATTCTTTGTGTTTTGATTTTTATATTTCTGTTTTCACAAGAGGGCTGTGACAATAGCACAACTAGTTTGAAGAATAGCTGGAGCTCTTGCAGTAAATGAACCAAAACCGATTTGTGAATTTGCTTTGTTTCTGAAGGAATTTAAATATTTAATTTTTATTTTAGTTTTGCACATTCAAATTAAGTGAAATGTCTGATTTGTTTATGTTCTCAGGTGTGATAAGTATCCTCAGCAACATAATTGTTCTAGGCATCTTCATTAAGTTCAAGGAACTTCGGACACCCACAAATGCAATTATCATCAACCTGGCTGTTACTGATATAGGGGTCAGTAGCATTGGCTACCCCATGTCTGCTGCTTCAGATCTGCATGGAAGCTGGAAATTTGGATATGCAGGATGTCAGGTATCAGAGATCCTTAGAATCAAAGCAAAATGAACTAGATTAAGAGCTTGTAAGTTTAAGTGTCTTTACAAAATCAAATAGTTTTATGTAGCATAATAGACATGGTGCTGTTATTGAAAACAGCTTCAGGAGTGACTAGGAAATATATTCTTTAATAAGAGAAATGAAAGCAGTAGCCATCATTATATTTTCAAAATTTCCCCAACCTAAAGGAAAAAATTAAACTAGCAAAAAATTAGAAGAAAAGTGAACATTTGCATATTCAAATAAAAACTTGCGTATTGCAAATTCAAAAAGAAATACTCTGCTTTCCTTTGAAACAATAAAATACTTAATGACTATATCATAATGTCTGAGTAATATAGTTAAACTACATGTTGATTTTTTTTCTGTGGTAAGTTCTTTGTGAGAATTGCTGGTAAACATATCTGCTATAATTTTTACTGACAAGAAAATAAATTAATATAGTTTGCAGTAATGACTTTTGGCCCAATTTTTTAGAACTGTTTGCTGTTTTGAGCTATATAGCTGTAGAGAATAAAATGAAAACAGTAGAGAACAGTGAGTACCCATTTATGCATCAGCAGGTTTTGGCAAATCTTGATGATTTGCAATATGACCTTCAGGTTGTTTGGGGCTTCTTGCTTTTTGTTTTTGGTTGTGCTTCAGGGCTTATGGGATCTTAGTTCCCCAACCAGAGATGGAACCCAGGGCCCTGGCAATGAGAGTGCAGAGTCCTAACCACTGGACTGCCAGGGAATTCTCTGTTCCCAATTTTTAAAAAACACAAATGTTCTCATACATGTCTCTTTCTGCACTGAGAGTTTCTTTAGATACATTGCTAGCAGGGGAATGGTTTGGTGGTAGATAACACAACGTCAGCTTTATCAGGTGTGGCCAAATCATTCTTCAAAATGGTGGTGCCAACTGTGAGAACTTCTGTTGCTCCACATGTTCGCCAGTGCTTGGGACTGTCGGACTTGTAAATTCGTAGTGTTGTGATGGATGTAAAATAGTGTCTTATGATTTGCATTCCTTTCAATATTTAGTGTGATGGTACATCTTATGTCATAGACACCCTGGTTTCCTCTTGTGTGAATAGCCCATTTTTCTGTTTGTCTTTTCCCCTTAGTGAATTGTCTGTTTTCTGAATCCCAGTCTTTTGTTGGTTATATGCACTGCACTTGATTTATGGTTTGTTTTTGCCCTCTTTAGAGTATGTATAGAAGTTTTACTTTAAATCTTAGCTTTTTTTAAAAAGCTTATTTTAATTAATGAAGTCCCAGAATGTTTTCTGTAAGTACCTTTATTAAGCCACTTACAATTTGACAATAGATGATGTATTTTAACATTATTAAAATAGAAAATGGGGCTTCCCTGGTGGCTCAGTGGTAAAGAATCTGCCTACAGTGCAGGAAACGCAGGTGCGACCCCTGGGTTGTGAAGATTCCCTGGAGGAGGAAATGGAACCCACTCTAGTACTCTTGCCTATGAAATCCCAGGACAGAGGAGTCAGGATGCAAAGAGTTGGACACGACTGAGTGACTGAACACACGCACAAAATAGAAGACACTCAATGTATTTATTTACTGTTCAATGTATTTAAAATATATTAAAAAATATATATATATATTTTAGCAATGGGATAAAAGTGTAAATGTCTCTTGGGAAGGTGTGTAGAATGGTGGAATCGTTCCAATTTTGATTTTCAGATTTATGCTGGGTTGAATATATTTTTTGGAATGGCAAGTATTGGATTGCTTACGGTCGTGGCCGTGGATCGATACCTGACCATCTGCCATCCGGATGCAGGTACAGCACCTTTCTCAGCTTTTGCAATAAACCCATTTGCCTAACTTCTGCTTGTCACACTTTCGCTTCAAAATGTATTCATAAATGTAATGACTTGCGACATGGTCAGCCTTCTTTCTCTGATAATCCTTAATTGGAAGTTTCAGTGGTTTTCTATTATACCTAGAATAAAATTCAAATTTCATAACATGGCCCCCAAGACCCTACGTGTTCTGACCCCTGACTACCTTTGCAGCATAGCCTGGGATCTTGTCACTTTGGGGTACTGGTGAAACTCTTTCCCAATTTGGGGTCTTTATAGATGCTATTTCCCTAGTGTTTCTCCCTGCCTATCCTCTGATTCATCATTTTATCATTCAAGTTTCAGCTTAAATGTTATTTTTTTTCCAGAATATGAATTCATAGGTTTTGTGTGAACTAAAGTGCTCTGTAAAGAATCTACTTGGTAATAATTTTGAATAATCAGTTAAAATAAGATGAAGATGTGAAATGATCACATCATTGGGAAATGATTTAATATTCCATCTATTTGTTAATAGGAAGAAGAATGACCACCAACACTTACATCAGCATGATTCTGGGGGCTTGGACCAATGGCCTGTTTTGGGCTTTGATGCCTATCATTGGGTGGGCTAGTTATGCCCCAGATCCTACTGGGGCCACCTGTACCATAAACTGGCGGAAAAATGATGTGTAAGAAATGTATATGCAGTCTATAATTAAATGCTTCTAATGCAGACACGTTTTCACCATTTTAAATTTAACCTCAGATCTAATGTTTCTCATATAGAGTGTGGCAAAGGGTTTCCTTGGTTTAGATGATGTGATTCCAACTAGGGACGAATTGAGAACCGTGAATTATGTTAATTTGCGAGGACAGGGCATCCCTTTGTCTCCCTGCTGTGTTCCCTCCTTCCTGTCCTTTGGCAGCAAAGAGGATACAGAGCCTCCTTTAGCTACACCTTAGAGGTAGGACCTATGGGGGAAAGGACTATTGGTGGAGCTAGACAGTGTGCAGTTCTGGAGAAAGCCCAGGCTTTCTTTTCTGGTGATAAAGCATCTTCTGAGAATTACACAGCAAAAGTACAGTCCCTGCAAGGATTGCTTACTCATCAGTGATGCTCTTCTATGTTTACTAAGGAAAAGAAGGTAATTTAGTTCATTAAAGGAAGTGAAAGATTACTCAGAAAAGTAAACAGAAAATTTCTCTCAAACTAAGTCTAAGTCTAAACATTTTTCTGTACAGGGTCAAAAAATAAATATTTTAGATTTTACAGGCAAGGTTGTCTCCATTGCAACTGTTCATCTCTGCCTGTGGAAGCAGCCATAGACAGTAAGGAAATGACTGTGGTTCCAATAAAATTTTATTTACAAAAACAGGCGACAAGCCGGATTTGCCCACAGGTCATCGTTTGCCAACCTCTAGTCTGAATGAACTAAAAGTCGAATGTACCTCCTAAGCTGTTTACTAACACTAGACAATGCCAGTATTACTTCTGGTAATTATTCTGTTTCCCTTCCCCTATTTAATACATTAGATGAATAGTGATTTAATGTCATGATTTAATTATTTCCTTTTCTTACTTTCAGGTCTTTTGTTTCTTACACGATGATGGTAGTTGCGATAAATTTTATCGTGCCCTTAACAGTGATGTTTTACTGTTATTACCATGTCACTCAATCCATTAAACATCATGGTACTAATAACTGCACTGAGTACCTCAACAGAGATTGGTCAGATCAGGTAGATGTAACAAAGGTAAGGCATTAAAATCCTTAAGAAAGTTCTTTAATCAAGCTTCTACATGGACATGGTTCCTTGGCCCTGTAGTCATCTCTCCCCAACTCCCGATTCTTATTTTATGCCTTTTTTTCTGGTGTTGGCCTCCATATTTCTAAACAATGTACTTATCTACTGTTTCAGGTATTTTTGCTTGCTGCTACTTCTTGATTTCCTACTGTGAATGAAGAGAACTTCTCTTATACCACCATCTTTTCCTTCTCCCCACCAACATCTCTCATCTTGTCAATAAAATGTTAATATTTGGCTAGATGAAGAGTCAATTTTACATTATTGTGATTATCTAAATTTCATTTATTGCAGATCTCTGTAGGGCTGTATGACTTATATTTCTTTTTTTTTTTTTTTTATACAACTATTCCCCCTTTGGAGTTAACAGTTCATTCCTTTTCTTTTTCTTTCTTGTCTTCTGTCCATCTGTCTCCCCTTCTCTTCTTCTCTCCCTCTCTCCTCCCCTTCCACCCCCCATCTCTCTATAGCTTTGTTTCCTGACTGTTCTGTGTGAAAATGAAGTGATTTTGGAAAGTAGAAGCATTAGTCACTCAGTCGTGTCCAACTCTTTGTGACCCCATGGACTGTAGCCTACCAGGCCTCTCTGTCCATGGCATTCTCCAGGCAAGAACACTGGAGTCAGTAACCATTTCCTTCTCCAGGGTGATCTTCTCAACTCAGGGATTGAACCCAGGTCTCCTGCATTGCAGGCAGATTCTTTACTCTATCAGCCACCAGGGGAGCCTGACTGTCCTATGTACCTGTCCCTAATTCATCTCTAAATAATCTATCAGAAGCTTCAGTTTCCTCTTAGTATTTTCATATGCATCAGAGACTAAATTGACTTCATCTTTTTCTTAGTTATCCTCCTGACACCCCCAGATCTCCTGCCCCAGATTACATTGGCTCTTCTTTAAGATGACTACCTAGAAAGTCAGTATCCCCACACCGCCTTTATCACAAACTGAGAATGCCTTTGGCCTGTCTCCTGGATCAGATCACCTGTTTTCTGGATTGCATGTCTTCCTTTTTTTTTTTTTTTTTTGGTTGATTTTCTCACAGTTGGTGGAACACATCCCCTAACAGAGTCCTGAGAACGTTATAGGGAAGTAAAATTTTTAAGATTTGGCATGCCTGAAAATGTCTTAATGCTCCTATTATATTTGATTGATTGTTCATTTGGCATAGAATTCAAAGTAGAAAAATGATTTTCAGAGATGTTTGAAAGCATTACTATATAGTCTCTCAGTTTTAGGTGTTGCTGTTGAGAAGACTGACAGTTTACTTGTGGTCTGTGTTCTCTCTGGAAGCTTGTCATTTTCTCTTTGTCTCCAGTTTTCTCTCTGAAATGTGATGCTGACGTGCCTTGATATAGCTCTTTATTCACCCATGTACGGATACTGGGTGAGTGCTTTCAATGTCAAGACTCAGATCTCCCCTTCTGGGAGCTTCCTTGTATTATTTCTCTCTGGAATTTCACTTCCCTTTTTGTTTTCTCTATTCTCTTTTCCTGGAACTCTTTTTATTTGGGTATTTAATATCCTGGATTTATCTTTTAACTTTCTTAAATATTATTTCCTACACTGTCTCTCTTCGGGGTGTTGTTTGTTTGTCTTGGTTTCTACTTTCTGAGAGATTTCCTCAACCATATCCAGGACTGAGATTGGGTGAGGAGATGCTCAAGCCTGGGTTGTAAAATTTAAGCAAGCACTGAAAAGCTCAGTAACCCCAAAAAGATAAATCCAGCTGTATTCTCCTCAGCTCACCAGCAGAAAGAGGGCATTCTTTACATTCATGAACCAGTTCATCCGTTTCACAAGCTCCAGTTATCATAGCTGACTTTAGGTGTATTAGCGGAGTACAATGAGGGGAAAATTTCAGTGTTTCCTCTATGTCTTCACCATCATAAACTTATTCAAGTTCCAATCCGGATAATTTTTCATGCAGTTTTAGATGTGCTAGCTATTTTGATATTTTAGTTCTTGGGCTTGGTGAATACTGATTTCTTTTACAGATGTCTGTGATAATGATCCTCATGTTTCTGGCGGCGTGGTCCCCTTATTCCATTGTGTGCTTATGGGCATCTCTTGGTGACCCAAAGGAGATTCCTCCCTCAGTGGCCATCATAGCTCCCCTGTTCGCAAAATCTTCTACATTCTACAATCCTTGTATTTATGTGATTGCTAATAAAAAGTAAGTCGTGTCTAAAATGCTTCTCAACTTAAAAAAAAAAAAAGAGTGTATACAGAAAGAATGTTAGAAAGGCAATGGATAATGTTCTAAATTTTGGGGGAGGTAAATGACAGAAACTCGCTTCAGGTGAAATTAGGAGTGATTTGGTTCATGCAACTGCACTGTAGAAGCATTCAGGACCTGAAATGTCTAGGACATTTCTGTGACAGACTCTTTGGGTAATTCAAGACCAAGTTCCACCAGCTAAGCATCCCCAGATGCAAGTTTCATCTTTGATGGCCCTCTGGCAGCAATGACCCTGGAAGGTTTTGCAAAGAAAACCTGTAATCAGTTTTGCAAAGAAAAGAGTGATTCTGTTATTGGAAAGTGGACAAAGCAAGGCCAGTTGGGTTCCCTATGTGGGTAGCATAACTGTATATTTACTAGAAGGAAGACATATCATTCAGATGCAAGAGAAAAATTCATTGTTAACATAACAGGCTTCAGGATTGTGTAGTCACTGAGGATAATGGAGACTCTTCCTTTCCCCCTTTTGTTGAGCCTCTGAGCAAGGATTTCTTTCCTGCCTCCTCAGTGCAGCTTTTGTCCTTTAGTCGCTAAGTCGTGTCTGACCCTTTTGCGACTCCACGAGCTGTTCATGGGATTTCCGGGCAAGAATACTGGAATGGGTTGCCATTTCCTTCTCCAGGGGATCTTCCTGACCCAGGGATCAAACCTGAGGCTCCTGCTGAGCCTCCTGCATTGCAGACAGTTTCTTTACCCTTGAGCCTCCAGGTAGGGCAGCTTAGACTACTTCATTTACTGTTACTGCTTAAAGGTGGATTGAACCAATTTATTGTGCTTAAATATTTGACCAGAAAATCTCAGTAGATGTGAAGTACTGATAATTTGATCCTGGATTGCCAGTGCTGCTTCTATTAAGCTTATATATTTATGCACATGTTTGGGAAAGCGACTTTAGCCATAGGTATATGAAGAAACATAAAAACTTTTAAGATCAAATAGACCACATAAGAAGAATAAAGAACACATCTTAAATTTAGAGTCTATTAGTAGTTCTTTTGGAAAGGTCAGGCATTAAACTGGCCTTTGCTCATTAGAATAAATGTCTGAAATACCCATCCTTAGTTCAAGTAAATGATTCCTTGCAACTGACATTGTCATCTTAGACATGGTGTCATCTTAAACCTAGTTATTTATTTTTATTAAATGTCTTCGATGTTTACAATCAGTGGGGCAAAATTGATCTTTAATTGTACTGTATACTTTATAATACATTTATAAAGGTCTCAATAGGATATATTAAAGTTGAAAGCAGAAATTTATGTGGAGATGCTAATTGGCAGTAGTGGCATCTTAGTCATATTTGAAAGTTCTTTAAACATTCCAAGTCATCATGGGATAATGCCAGATTTTCCCTTTTTTGTTATAGGTTTCGAAGGGCGATGGTGGCCATGTTCAAATGTCAGACTACCCAAGCAATGCCTGTGACGAGTATTTTACCAATGGATGTACCTCAAAACCCTCTGACTTCTGGAAAAGTCTGAAATAAGAGGAACTCACACATTTATCAAAACATTTTCTTTACTTTTTTTTTTTGTAGTGGTTTAATTTCATTTTAAATGTGAGCTCATTTCAATCAAATAGAGACAAAGAATATTGTCTTAATAGACTATAAATTTCTCAAGTGTAGTTTATAGTTCTGTTTGTGGACTGGCGAACATTGGGAATGTTTCACTATTTCCTTACATGTAAACATACTGCTCATCTAGTTTGATGAATAGAGGCACATGAGATTAAGGCCTCTTCTCTTTCTCCCTATCATGGTGTGTATTACAGTGTATCAATGACCTGGTGTCTTGCCTGGTTCCTCCACTAGATTAGAAGCAACTGCTATTTTAATGTTCAGTTCTGTTGCTCAGTTGTATCTGACTCTTTGTGACCCCATGAACTGCAGCACGCCAGGCCTCCCTGTAATTTTAATGTTAGAATAAATTAATAGTAATAATAGTTATTATCATCAAAAAAGCAAGAGAGTTCCAGAAAAACATCTATTTCTGCTTTATTTTACTATGCCAAAGCTTTTGACTAGGTAGATCACAATAAACTGTGGAAAACTCTGAAAGAGATGGGAATACCAGACCACCTGACCTTCCTCTTGAGAAACCTGTATGTAGGTCAGGAAGCAACAGTTAGAACTGGACATGGAACAACGGACTGGTTACAAATAGGAAAAGGAGTATGCCAAGGCTGTATATTGTCACCCTGCTTATTTAACTTCTATGCAGAGTACATCATGAGAAACACTGGGCTGGAAGAAGCACAAGCTGGAATCAAGATTGCTGGGAGAAATATTAATAACCTCAGATATGCAGATGACACCACCCTTATGGCAGAAAGTGAAGAGGAACTCAAAAGTCTCTTGATGAAAGTGAAAGAGGAGAGTGAAAAATTTGGCTTAAAGCTCAACATTCAGAAAACGAAGATCATGGCATCCAGTCCCATCACTTCATGGCAAATAGATGGGCAAACAGTGGAAACAGTGGCTGACTTTATTTTTGGGGGCTCCAAAATCACTACAGATGGTGACTGCAGCCATGAAATTAAAAGACGCTTACTCCTTGGAAGAAAAGTTATGACCAACCTAGATAGCATATTGAAAAGCAGAGACATTACTTTGTCAACAAAGGTCCGTCTAGTCAAGGCTATGGTTTTTCCAGTAGTCATGTATGGATGTGAGAGTTGGACTATAAAGAAAGATGTGCACCAAAGAATTGATGCTTTTGAACTGTGGTGTTGGAGTAGACTCTTGAGAGTCCCTTGGACTGCAAGGAGATCCAACCAATCCATCCTAAAGGAGACCAGTCCTGGGTGTTCATTGGAAGGATTGATGTTGAAGCTGAAACTCCAATACTTTGGCCGCCTCATGTGAAGAGCTGACTCATTGGAAAAGACCCTGATGCTGGGAAAGATTGAGGGCAGGAGGAGAAGGGGATGACAGAGGATGAGGTGGTTGGATGGCATCACCGACTCAATGGAGATGAGTTTGAGTAAACGTTGGGAGTTGGTGATGGACAGGGAGGCTGGCGTGCTGCAGTTCATGGGGTTGCAAGGAGTTGGACATGACTGAGCAACTGAACTGAACTGAACTGAGTAATAGTTAATGGGCTTCACTAGTGGCTAAATGGTAAAGAATCTGCTTGCCAATGCAGGAGTTATGGGTTCAATCCCTGGGTCAGGAAGATCCCCTGGAAAAGGAAATGTCAACTCACTCCAGTATTCTAGGGAATTCCACTAACAGAGGAGCCTCGGGGTATAGTCCATGGGATCACCAAAGAGTTGGACATGACTTAGCAACTAAAAAGCACAACAACAAATAATGGTTAATAGTCTTTAATAAATAATTACTGAAATAAGTTGTTGGAATTTATTTCTAGCTAGAATGGGAAACTGTCAGCATTTCATAATTTTCAAATTTTTTTTTTTTTTTTGCATTTTTAATATTCTCTTAAAGAGTTTATTATAAACTAGTGTCACAGGCCACAAGGAAGTAAAAGGACTATGTACAGCCTTACAGGTAACAGGCAGGGAGCTGAGGAGGGCCAAGATGAGCCTAGGGCCTTGGTATGTAAGGGAAACCAGACAATCCGGTGAGACTCCGCGAACAACGGCTTAACAAACAAACTCTGTGGCATAATTTTCAAATTTTAATGCAATTTTTCACTTACTATTTAACAAAAATAATCAAATGAATATTAAGCACTATTGTTTTTAAATACATGGCAGTCAATGCCATATATATTTTATGCAACACTATAACCTGTGCATATTAATATGTGTTACACTTTTTTAATTACTATTTTTATATGTATGTATTTCCATATATTTGACATTAGAATTAAGTTTAATCAGAGTGGGGGTTTCTGTATCTTTGTTCTCTTTTTCCTATCTTGTTTTGTTGATGAAAAAATTAATCAATAGTCAGTGTAAGAAAGGAATAGGAAGTTTTATTTGAGCTAGCCTCAAGATTATAACCCAAGAGACAGTCTTTCAGAAAGCTCTGAGGACTGTTCCAGAAAGGTGAATGGGAAGGCTGGTATATATGTGCAATGAAGAACATATCTTGGTAAAAAGTTACTGCTTTTTCAAGGAACAGGTATCTTAGCTAATATTTTTAGTGCTCTTTTATGTATGGAAAGATGCAAGAAACTGGGTTCATAAAATTTTCTCCTTAAAATCCATAACCATCTGACGGGTCAGTTCTGCTGGTTTCCCCAGAGCAATAGTGCCTCATCCTGACCTTCACGCTGAATTCCTTTCAGGATGTACTGTAGGTCAGTGACTACTGTGGCTAATGACTTGATTCTTGTAGAACTGGATAGTGGGCACCATTGTTTATTTTATAACGCTCTAATTTGGATAATAATTTCGACCAAGGTTAGAGAAGGATTTTGTGACTCATTTGTCCCTCAGTGCTAGGAATGCTCATTCCCAGGTCAGGTGGGGATTTTGTTGATAGGCCACTCCATTTGCTGTTCCTGGACTAGGCCCAGTTAACAGCAACCAAAAGCCTCTGGACTGCCTGTCTTACCAGTCTGTTATGGTCCAGGAACTGTTCCCTCTTGTTGATTATCCCCGTATATAGACTTCCACTGTTAGAATCCTTGATCTTATTATAGAACTATATATTTGGTCAATTGTTTTAAGTTCTCTAGTCATTATTACTTTTATCTGAGGCTCAGTCATGCATCTGGTAATGCAGACTGAATACAAATAATATAGCTGCTGCTGCTAGTAATATTAATAAGGTCATAAGCAAGTATTTAAGATAAGAATTTCCATCACGTGTGGCCCAGTATATCCCCAGCTCATCTCTCCCAGTCTGTTCTGTACTAATTGTGGACCAATAATGGATATTTAAATTGCTAAAATATTCCCGGTGGTTCATCAACGCAATTCTTAGAGTTGTGGATGAACCACTGGGAATATTTTAGTACAAATACTTTTTGTGTGGGGAAGGCAAGGAGAAATTACTCTATCTGAGTGTTTCCTCAGATTAGAATTACTGGATAAAAATATAGAAACAGTATTATTGTTGTGAGCTTGTGCTCTTGAAAGACTGAACTAATTTACGTGGCCACTGGCAGTGAAGAATTCACTTTCCCATTATAGTCCTGCTAATAGTGCTGTATTTCTTTAAAACTAAAAGCTATATACTTTAACAAATTCATTTCATTTCACGTTTCTTTAACTGCTAGTGAGGCTGTGTATCTTTGGATATTGTGTTTTCTTATGTATTTATTTTTGTAGGCTGTTTCTTTAGCACCTTTGACTGCAAATAAAGGAAAGTTCAGTTCAGTTCAGTTCAGTCGCTCAGTTGTGTCCGACTCTTTGCGACCCCATGAATCGCAGCACGCCAGGCCTCCCTGTCTATCACCAACTCCCGGAGTTCACTCAGACTCACGTCTATCGAGTCAGTGATGCCATCCAGCCATCTCATCCTCTGTCGTCCCCTTCTTCTCCTGCCCTCAATCCCTCCCAGCATCAGAGTCTTTTCCAATGAGTCAACACTTCGCATGAGGTGGCCAAAGTACTGGAGTTTCAGCTTTAGCATCATTCCTTCCAAAGAACACCCAGGGCTGATCTCCTTCAGAATAGACTGGTTGGATCTCCTTGCAGTCCAAGGGACTCTCAAGAGTCTTCTCCAACACCACACTTCAAAAGCATCAATTCTTTGGCGCTCAGCCTTCTTCACAGTCCAACTCTCACATCCATACATGACCACAGGAAAAACCATAGCCTTGACTAGACGGACCTTAGTCGGCAAAGTAAGGTCTCTGCTTTTGAATATGCTATCTAGGTTGGTCATAACTTTTCTCCCAAGGAGTAAGTGTCTTTTAATTTCATGGCTGCAGTCACCATCTGCAGTGATTTTGGAGCCCCCCAAAATAAAGTCTGACACTGTTTCCACTGTTTCCTCATCTATTTCCCATGAAGTGATGGGACCGGATGCCATGATCTTCGTTTTCTGAATGTTGAGCTTTAAGCCAACATTTTCACTCTCCTCTTTCACTTTCATCAAGAGGCTTTTGAGTTCCTCTTCACTTTCTGCCATAAGGGTGGTGTCATCTGCATATCTGAGGTGATTGATATTTCTCCCAGCAATCTTGATTTCAGCTTGTGTTTCTTCCAGTCCAGTGTTTCTCATGATGTACTCTGCATATAAGTTAAATAAGCAGGGTGACAATATACAGCCTTGACGTACTCCTTTTCCTATTTGGAAACAGTCTGTTGTTCCATGTCCAGTTCTAACTGTTGCTTCCTGGCCTGCATATAGATTTCTCAAGAGGAAGGTCAGGTGGTCTGGTATTCCCATCTCTTTCAGAATTGTCCACAGTTTATTGTGATTTACACAGTCAAAGGCTTTGGCATAGTCAATAAAGCAGAAATAGATGTTTTTTCTGGAACTCTCTTGCTTTTTCCATGATCCAGTGGATGTTGGCAATTTGATCTCTGGTTCCTCTGTCTTTTCTAAAACCAGGACACTAATCCAAATATATACAACTATCCATATGTTTGTACTGGTAAACTGCTATAATAATCTGCTAATTTATTTCTCCATCCTCTGCCTTTTCCCCACTGTAATCAATATATCAGCTTTATAACTGGAATACTCTTCTTTTAAAAATAAAATTCCCTTCCCCAAAATCTTCAGCTCAGAAAACCTTCAGTCAGTACTTCCCTGGTAGTCCAATGTCTAAGACTCTGAGCCCCCAGGACAGGAGGCCTGGGTTTAGCCCCTAGTCAGGGAACTAGATCCCACATGCCATAACCAGGAGTTCTCGTGCTGCAGCTAAAAAGATCCACATGCCACAACTAAAGATCCTGCGTGGACAACAAAGACTGACGATCCCAAGTGCTACAGCTAAGACCCAGCACTACCAAAAAAATAAATATCTTAAATAAAAGTAATTTCTCCTTTTTTTTAAAAAAATGCACACATCTTAACCAAAAAAATCAATCATCTGCCAGGTAACTATAAGTCTGTCAGTTGGACCCTCATGACCCTTTTCAACATGGTCCCACGGGAACTTTTCAGCTTTTTGTCTTGTTTTCTCCTGCTCCTGTGTGTGTGTATCGTACATACAACCTGAAATGCTTATATTTTTCTAAGAACTACACTCTTTCTTGTTTCCTCCTTTGGTTCCTGCTGTTCTGCTTGCCTTTTTCAGATTTTCCACTTAATACATTGGTGTGCCTCATAGGGGCATTTCAGGTACCACTTGCTCTAGGAAGCCTTTCCCCACCAATACTGTTGGGTCTGCTGATCTCTTGTGCTTCTTCCAAGTGTATTCTGTGCCTCTCTTTATCATGTGATTCCTTTTGTGTAGTGATCATGTCTTATCCATCTTTCTACCCCTCAGTTCAATTCAATCACTCAGTTGTGTCTGACTGTTTGCAACCACATGGACTGCAGCATACCAGGCTTCCCTGTCCATCACCAACTCCTGGAGTTTATTCAAACTCATGTCCATTGAGTTGGTGATGCCATCCAACCATCTCATCCTCTGTCGTCCCTTTCTCCTCTCACTTTCAATCTTTCCCAGCCTCAGGGTCTTTTCAGATAAGTTGGTTCTTTGCATCAGGTGGCCAAAGTATTGGAGTTTCAGCTTCAGCATCAGTCCTTCCAATGAATATTCAGGACTGATTTACTTTAGGATGGACTGGTTGGATCTCCTTACAGTCCAAGGGACTCTCAAGAATCTTCTCCAACACCACAGTTCAAAAGCATCAGTTCTACCCTTAGGACTTAGTTTAGTGCTTGTACATAGTACAAAGCACTGAATTCTTTAAATGCTCAGTAAATACTGAATGAGCAAATGAATTGTGCAGATTCTGAATCTTTGCAGTATTTTATTTTGAGAAAATTCATTTGATGCTGCTGTTTCTGTATGTATATTATTAGTTTTAAATAGTGTTTTCCATAATCTTATTTTTATGAAATTAATTTTCTTAAAAAAATTTTTTTTTGATTTAAAGATGATGAATAGAACCATGTCAAAAGAAAATTAAGTGCCTTATATATTTATTACCTAAATCCTTGACTGACCATTCCATTCCATGTTATGGGTATGGAATTAGTTTTTTAAATATTTAATTTTTTTTAGACAGAGCCTAACATATGCTAGCAGACAGGAGAATTGAGCTTCAGATAATGTTTGATTGCTCATAACTTGGGAAGTTAGCTTGGAGCAAAATATGTTCTAGAATAAAGATAATAACCTTCACTGAAAAATGTGTTGATCATGAGCCTGCACTGCATAGTGAGGACCTGGGAGCATCGCAGGATGCTCTCTTACCAGAGTCTCAGTGCTGCTGTGACAGTGGTGAATTCAAGCATTTTGCCTAAAATACTCTAGGTACTGGACTTTGTTTAGTTTGCTTTTGGGGGCTAAGCAGAATGTGGCAATATTGATTAAATCAATTTTATGTCATGCATTTCTATCTTTAAAGCTAAATTTTATAAAACTGAATATTATGCATGCTGGTAGAAAGCAAAAAGTAAAATTTATAATGTTTAACATGCAAGTAATCTACAGTGTTTTCTAACATCTGATAAGACACTGAAGTATTTTGAACATTATGTTTTTCTTCAAGGTATAGTAGCAATACATCTAAGGAAAAGGGATTTTATAGGCATTTCCTGGCAAATTTAAATATGAGAAACTATTGAAATTTTCTTGACACTTGTTTGATTTTTCCTTCTCTTAGAATGTGTTATTTTGCTGAAACCAGTTTCAAAGTCTAGGCAGATTGATCCCCTGCAAGCTGCACTTGAAGGTTAAGTAACTACAGATCTCAGCTAATCCTGTGTAATCTGCTGTTACTAAATGGCCATTTGTATTCCTGGCGCCCTAGTTTCTGAATGCTTAGGATTTGGTTTTTACCTTTTGTCCAAATAACCTCTAAAAGGAGCCATGCATCTCTTTGCAAGTCTGTGTATTGCACTTAGCTTATTGGAGAGAGTGAGCTGTTTATGTCCTTCACAGTGCACCTGTGATTATCACGGCAGAAATGATGGCCTGGGATCAAGGTATGCTTCTCTCCTTGCTACTCAGTGTTCGGATTCGGAGAAAAAGGACTCAAACCAGATGGCTTTGTTTTGAAAGCAGTTGACTGCTCAGAAATCAGAGAGGAGGCTTAATTTAGATAAGCTTTAATGTAATTGTGTTAATCCTGGTTGCCTACTCCATTGTTTTCACTTCGATCAGTTTAACTCCTTCAAAGCCCCTCAAATTGTTTGAAACTCTCAAACACAGTGTGTTACTAAAATATTCATTGCACTTGTATTCACACAGTGAACCTGGCAGGAGGTCAAACCACTGAAATTTGTGTGGCCAGTTCAACCTGTTTATAGAAAGCAAAAGTGGGCAGGTCTGATCAGAACGTGTGTGACATGCCCAGATCATTTGCTTCCAGGGTTTTCCCTTTCATTTTGAGGATTATTTATGCCAACTGAATAGACTTTAGGAAGTAAGAAGGACGATCACATGAGTGAAATTAGAGATGTTCATAATCAGAATTTTTCATTTTAAGATGTTAGAATTTGAAAGAAATGGGTCGACCTTTTGTGTTGGACAGTGGGACCTTGCAGAAGTTCCTTAACTTCTGTGTTTCTTTAATATATGCTTGTGAAGTGAGAACAAGTGTTTATTTATAATATGCATGAGTCCTTTCAGATAGAAGTTAAATACAAAACAGAACTCTTATTGGCTAAATACAGTAAACTTTTTTTGAGAGAGAATTTTTAGTAACAAAGTCAGATTTTTTGTGTGACTCAGTTGAAGTGAACAGTGAGCCTCAAAGTAATTTGTTAAAAGAATCACTCAATTTATGTCTTACAAATTTATACAAATAATTAAAAATTAACATATTTTTGTATAATTTTTCATGTTATTGTATAAAATTTACTAACTCCTGGTATCTGAGATAATCACTCAAGGTGGTTAAAGACAGTGAGAATAATGTAACAATTTAAGACCTACTCGGCAAAAGATATACTGCAGTTATGACTCAGATCAGACTACCTTTCAGAAATCAGTCACAGAAGTGTTTCCGTCTTCATGGTGGCCCCATTATTGATGTATTTTATAAAAATCACAGCATGTTATACCTGACAAGAACTCCAGAAATAATCGTTTGACCACTGTAATCTTTTAAATGAATAAATCATATAGAGGCGAAATGGCTTGTCCCAGATCACAGCGTTGAATTGTTGCAGTGACTGGCTGACAAAGAGACTAGGTCTTTTAGCTTCCAATTAAGGCTTTATCCAATACAATGCACTGGAATGGTAACTTAATGAGGAGAAGCTGGATCATTCTGGTATAAAGCACGCTG
Organism: Ovis aries; assembly: GCF_016772045.2. Taxonomy (NCBI): domain Eukaryota; kingdom Metazoa; phylum Chordata; class Mammalia; order Artiodactyla; family Bovidae; genus Ovis; species Ovis aries. Next base: position 15,916,334 of record NC_056059.1, on the reverse strand, counting down.
AAATTTGTGATTCAGAATAGAGATGAAGAGGTACGCCTAGAGAATTCTAATGATGCATAGGCACTTCCCCTAAAGAGAGAAGATGAGGTAGCCAGCACATTGCTTATGCTGCTTCCTTCTCTTTACATCATGGCCTGGCTTTAAAAATTCACTGATTTAATGTGATGTGTTTTACTGAATGGCTGTTTTATTGACTGTTTACTACATGTGTAATGTATCATAATTCAGATGATGCTTTATGTTAATCATTTTCAGCAATCTGGTAGAGCTGAATATATAATGGAAGATAAATAGGTCTTTTTTTCAGGTTTAAATGAATCTAAATTTTCTGATTTTTCATACTTTACACCCACACATGGACAGGCTTGTTTCCCTATGCCTGTTTTTCTACATGCCACAAACAAGATCATGATGTCATTTGCGCAAGGTCACTTAAATTGTGAGCGGTAAAAAAAAAAAAAGCTTGCAGTTAGTTGGTTTATTTCTTAGGCTGAAAACAATGCATTGGTCGCACTGTTAAAACAGAGCTTAATTTTGGTCATCCAATATGAACACTTGCCTTTTCTTTCCTCCCTTCCCTCCTTTCTTTCTTCCTTTCTCTTGTGCTCATCTTCATAAGGATCAATTTATAACTTCAATAGGGGATTCTTTTAAAATGGGGCATTTCCTAAAGAAGTTTAGAGTGTACACTTTGGAGCTGGACAGATGTGGGTTTGAAAGATGGTTATGTAAACCACTAGCTCTGTGACTCTGGGAAGTTACCTAATGTTGATGGGCCTCAGTTATTTTATCTATAAAAATGAGATTGATGATAATAATAGCAAACACCTATTGAGTGCTTGTTAGCAAACACCTACTGAGTGCCAAGAAGGTGTCAACTTTTCCATCCATTTCAGTTAGTCACCATAAGAGTACCATGTGGGAAGATGAGTTGAGACTGGTGAAGTGGCTTCCCATGGCCACGATGTTAGAGCTTAGAGTCAAACCAAGACCAGACTGATTCTAGAGCTGGTACCTATTCCCTAATATCAGTTCATAGGGCTGTTGTGATGATTAAAAAGGGGTACAATGTGATGTATATTGCACATGCCTGACACATAAAAGGCTCAGGTTGAGTCACATGAAATTAATGATATTTGATGGTTTTGAATGTGCAAAAATGGCCATTTCATATGGTTCAACCTAGAAGAAGGTGACGAGGATGACAAATTATTACTGAGCATTAAGCTAGGCTGAATGGATACTTCGTGCAAACCAGTAGGGAATGAAAAATTCAATGCATATTTCAAATAAGTATTACTTTTTTCAAATGCATCTCAGAAAACAGATTCATTCCATTGCTTTGTGACACTAGGGCGGTGCTATGTAATGACCTTGATATGAATGAAGTACCTACAAACTTTCCCGTGGACACTGTGAAACTTCGCATAGAAAAGACCGTTATCCGTAGGATCCCCGCTGAGGCCTTCTACTACCTGGTGGAGCTCCAGTACCTCTGGCTGACTTACAATTCTGTGGCCAGCCTTGACATCAGCAGCTTTTACAACTTAAAGCATCTACATGAGTTGCGCTTAGATGGAAATTCTCTGACGGCTTTCCCTTGGACATCTCTGAGGGACATGCCCCGTCTGAGGACCCTGGATTTGCACAATAACAGAATGACCAGTGTGCCAAAGGAGGCAGTCAGCTACCTGAAGAACCTCACCTACTTGGATTTATCAAGCAACAGATTAACCACACTGCCACCAGATTTCCTGGAAAGCTGGTCCCACTTAGTGACAGCATCATCCAGAAGCCTGGACCTTCCACCAAGAAGAATTATTCTCGGTAAGCTCACAGCCTCTGGGCTTTTCAGGTCCAGTTTGCTCTGTGTACCTTCTTCAGTTGTCCAGTATTTTTGCATCTATTGGATCTGGTGTTTTACTCTGTACTTGCACTTTTGATGGAGTAGTACCTTTATCATTTGACCGAGGTCAGTTTACCGGCCCTCCCTGTGTAAGGTATAATGACTCTTTTTGTGTCTGTGTACGTGCACACCCTGTGTGCATGCGTATGAGCACGAATGCATCCATGTTTGTGGAATGAGGGCAGCAGGTGTCTGTGTGTGCATGTGAGGGGAGGGAAGGAAACTTGCCTCATAAACTGAGAGGCAAATGCTGCTCTTAGAGAACCTGGAAAAGAATGACAAAATCTATCAACCCGCTCTGATTCTCACGAGCACATCAGTGCTCCATACTCTGCCACAACTGACGTTTTGCTCTGGTCTCTTTTCAGCCCTTTATCAGGGTCTTCAGGAGGGAGGGAAGAGCATCTGCATCTTTATTAAGTAGCAGTGGTTTAGTTGGTTAGGAAGTATAGCTTCCAGATGTGTGTGTATATATGTGAGTCACTCAGTCGTGTCCAACTTGTTGTGACCCCATGGACTGTAGCCCACCAGGCTCCTTTGTCCATGGGATTCTCCAGGCAAGAATACTGAGTGGGTATCCATTCCCTTCCCAGGGGATCTTCCCGACCCTGGGTTCGAACCCAGGTCTCCTGCATTGCAGGCAGGTTGTTTACCATCTGAGCAAACAGGAAAGCCCTGTAGCCTCCATATATTCTTAATTAAAAAACAAATAAACAAACTAGTCTAAACACCAGTTATTTTACTGCCCCTAGATGGGTCTCCTAATGGATTTAATCTGTTAGTTTAGCTATGTTTAATCTTGTGTATTTTGATCCTGAATTTGTTTACATTCTATGGATATTTATCTTGGATTCTTATCACGTAAGCTCCTTCTAGCAAGCTCTTCTCTTCTTTTTGTTTGTCTTCCTACAGTGCTTTGCACAATGCTCTCCTGAATGCCCAGTAAATGTGACTGCCCAGTTGAAGTCAGTGAAATGAGACCCTTCTCAACAGTATCTGTGGGCAGTGAGGCCTTTTCCCACTTTTGTATGAGACACAGACCTGAAGTTTGACAAAGCAATTTGATTTGCTAAAGTGTCTGCCTGCAGTGCAGGAGACCCAGGTTCGATCACTGGGTCAGGAAGATCCCCTGGAGAAGGAAATGGCAACCCACTCCAGTACTCTTGCCTGGAAAATCCCATGGTCGGAGGAGCCTCATAGGCTACAATCCATGGGGTCACAAAGAGTCGGACATGACTGAGCAATGACACGTTTTGTTCATCCCATAAGGCTTTTTTGAATTGTACAAGATATGTTCATCATGGCTACAGAAGAAGTTTTAATTCTCAGAAAAATGAAAGAAAATTTAAATGTTTGGTCATTGAAATGACTTATAAGACTTTGGAATGAGAAGCAACTGGGTGCTAAGAAATTGTGCCAGAAATTTCTACTGACCAAAATCACTTGCTAAATATTTTCTGAAATAAAGTATAAATGAAAGACAAATTTGATATTTTTTATAGAAAGGAAAGTACTATGTATTTTATAATAATTGTAAATGGAGTATAACCTTAAAATTTTTGAATCACTATATCATATACCTATATCATATATTGTATCTCAACTACACTTCAATAAAAAGTGTTTTAATTGGAAAAAAATATTGTTACAGCACTTAAATGGCTTAGCATTACTTTTGTTGAAATGTATATGCATTTTAGTGCTTATGAAACTAAAAATATTTTCTCCATAAGAACCAAAGAGAGAAAAAGTCACAAAATTTTTCTTGCACAGCTGTTTCATGTTTTGACCACTATCTATCCTTCAGACATTTTTGTTTATATAATAAGAGAAGCATTTTAGGGTGGTTAGAGAAAAAAAATTAGTTTAATTTAGCAATAGTTGTGGAGTCCTTAAATATTAATAAATATACTGTGATAGGAGCCATGCAAAACCATACTGTAGTACTTAATTACTTTATTCTAGTGATTAATTTGATTCTTATGAGTAACACTAACGGCGAGAAATTTTCATAACTTAAAATTCCATAGCGTAGGAGTTTTATTTTGCTATGTATTTTTAAAAGTTTCTTTGAATCCAGTTCCTAATTCTAATAATATTACTCAATGGAGATATAGACTAGAAAATAAAATCAAATTACTAAATGGCTACTAATAGCTCTCTAATGATTAGTTGCTAATATTAATATGAAAAAATAATTTTATAGAATATTAATATTTTCCTTTTGCTTTCCTTGCCTTTTGAGTCGGATCCACAAAACATCACTTAGACCAAAGTCAGTGAGGTTATCATCTATATTTTCTTCTAGAAATTGTATGGTTTGAAGTCTTATATTCAAGTCTTTAATCCATTTTGAGTTAATTTTTGTGTATAGTGTAAGATAGTGGTCTGCTGCTGCTGCTGCTGCTGCTGCTGCTGCTGCTGCTGCTGCTGCTTCTGCTGCTGCTAAGTCTCTTCAGTCGTGTCCGACTCTGTGCGACTCCATAGACGGCAGCCCACCAGGCTCCCCCGTCCCTGGGATTCTCCAGGCAAGAACACTGGAGTGGGTTGCCATTTCCTTCTCCAATGCATGAAAGTGAAAAGTGAAAGTGAAGTCGCTCAGTCGTGTCCGACTCCTAGCGACCCCATGGACTGCAGCCCACCAGGCTCCTCCATCCATGGGATTTTCCAGGCAAGAGTACTGGAGTGGGGTGCCATTGCCTTCTCCGAGGTAGTGGTCTAGTTTCGTTCTTTTTCATGTGGCTGTCCAGCTTTCCCCACACCACTTATTGAACACTGCCCTTTCTCCTTTTCATGTTCTTTATTCCTTTGTTGGAAACTGTCCACACCTGTGTGGATTTGTTTCTAGGCTCTCAGTTCTATTCCACTGATCTGTGTGCCTGTTTTTGTACTAGTACTATACTCTTTGATTTTTACAGCTTTGTACTATAATTTGAAGTCAGGAACCATAGTATCTCCAGCTTTTTTCTTTCTCAAGATTATTCTGGCTATTTGGGATCCTCTGCGGTCCAATACAAATTTTAAAATTGTTTGTTGTAGTTCTGTGAACTATGCCATTGAAATTTTGATTAGATAGCATTGAATATATTGATCACTTTGGGTAATATAGTTATTTTGAAAATATTAATTCTTTCAATCTATGAGCACAGTATATCATTCCATTTATTTTCATCATCCTCAATTTCTTTCATTAGTGTCTTATAGTTTTTAGTGTACAGATTTTCATTTTCTTAGTTAAATTTATTTCCAGGTATTTTATTCTTTTTGTTGCAATTATAAATGGGATTGTTTTCTTAATTTTTCTTTCTGATTGCTGTTGTTAGTGTATAGAAATGCCACAGATTTCTGTATATTGATTTAGTATCATGTGAGTTTATTGAATTCATGGTTCTTTTTTTGGTGGTTTTTTAGTGTTTTCTATATATAGTTTCATGTCATCTGCAAATAGTGATAGTTTTGCTTTTTCCTTTTTAGATACAAGTGCCTTTTATTTCTTTTCTCTCTTTTTTTTTTTTTTTTGGCTAGTACTTCCAATATAGTGTTGAATCAAAGTGGTGAGACTAAGCATCCTTATGTTGTTTCTAATCTTACTCAGCTTTCCATCCTTGAGTATGGTGTTAACTATGAGTTTATCATATATGGCTTTTACCATGTTGAGGTACATTCCCTCTATACCCATTTTGTTGAGAGTTTTTTTTTAAATCATAAATGGATTTTTAATTTTGTCAGATGCTTTTTCTGTATCTACTGAGAGGATCATGTGTTTCATCCTTCAATTTGCTAAATGATATGTTACACTGATTAAATTGTGGATGTTAAACCATCCTTGCATCCTTGGAATAAATTCCACTTGGTTATGGTATATGATCCTTTACTGTATTCTGGGATTTGGTTTGCTAATATTTTATTGAGGAACAGTTCAGATTATTTAAAAACTTACACAAGAATACTTTTAGTATAACATTAAATTTATGTAATTTTACATGATCATGCAATAATGTATGATCATGAGTATTTTACAATTTGCAAAGAAAAAGACTAAAAGTTATACTAATTGATTAACTGTTCTCTTTGACATCTTTCTGCTTTTCTGTATCTTTAAAATGTTCTGCAGTAATCATGCATTACTTTTTATAATCATAATAATAAGCAACAAAAGATATTTTGAAACATGTCCAGCCACGTGTGGCAGCTGACCAAAGCAAAGTCATGACTGCTGCATAACAAAATGGGGAAAGAAGTGCTACCCTCTGCAAAGAAGACTTGTTCATGTGTGTGCATCACACACAGAAAACTCAGTTTTCACATCCGGAAAATGGAGATAACAGGATTTACTCCATCTTGCTAATAGAAATGTAATGAGAATGCAGTTTATGTTACAGTCTTTTAGAATATAAATCGGACAGTTTCTCCTGTCTCATCAGTCTTCCCCCACCCCAGAGAACTACTACTTTTATTTCTATGACCATAAATTAATTTTGCCTATTCTATAATTTCATTTGAGGTGCTTTTGTGCTTGGCTTCTTTCACTCAACATTATATAATTTTTTGAGATTCAACCATGTCATTGCGCATGTTGGTAGTTTCTTATTGCTCACTCTGTTCAACTGTATAAGTGTACCAGTTATTCATCTTTGGTCCTGTTGTTGGACAGATGGACTGTTTCCAGTTTTTAGCTTTATTATGAATTAAGCTGCTATTAACGTTTTTTGTGCAAAGTTTTTGTGGCTATGTTCTCATTTCTCTAGGATAAATCCCTAGGATTGAAATTGTTAAGTCACAGGATAAGCTTTATTATGAATTAAGCTACTATTAACATTTCTGTGCAAAGTTTTTGTGGCTATGTTCTCATTTCTCTAGGATAAACTCCTAGGATTGAAATTGTTAAATCATAGGATGGCTAGATATATAACTTTTTAAGAAAGAAAATGCCAGTTTTCCAGAGGTTGTACTGTTCTATACCTCCATTAGCACGGTCTGTTTGTTCCACATCCTCAGCAGCACTTGACATTGTCAGTCTTTATTATTTTTGTTATTCTTGGGAATGGTTATGTCAGGGGAGTGGTATTATATTGTCATTTTAGTTTGCATTTCCCTGATGAGTAATGATATTGACCATTTACATTTACTTATTGACCATTGGTATATTTATAATTTTTAATGTTCATCTTTTTATTACTGAGTATAAGTCTTCATTAATTATATGTATTGTGAATATTTTCTCAAGTCTGTGACTTGTCTATTGATTTTCTTCATGATGTCTTTTTTTAAAAAAATTTTCTTCATGATGTCTTTTGTAAGAAAGCTTAAAATTTTGATGACATCTGATTTATCAGTTTTTCCTTTTATTGTTAGTGATGTCTGTGTACCATCTAAGAAATATTTGCATACCTACAGGTCAGAGGAAGCCCCCTTGTGGCTCAGATGGTAAAGAGTCTGCCTGCAATGCAGCAGACCCAGGTTCGATCCCTGGGTTAGGAAGATTCCCTGGAGAAGGAAATGGCAACCCACTCCAGTAATCTTGCCTGGAAAATCCCATGGATAGAGGAGCCTGGCAGGTACAGTCCATGGGGTCACAAAGAGTTGGAGACGACTAAGGACTTCACTTTCACTTTCACAGGTCATAGAGATAGACTTTCTTTGTAGTTTTAACTTTTATATTCAGTTTTTAGCTTTATATTCTTAGTTTTTATGCTTATGACTATGACCCAGCTCAAGACAGTTTTTGAGTATAGTGTGAGGTAGGGGTTAAGGTCTATTTGTTCCCAAATAGATGTCCAGGAGTTCTAGCACCATTTGTTAAAAAGGCTTTACGTTTTGAATTGTTAGGGAAAACTGCCTCCACAAAGTTGACTAAGGCATGGTTTTGCCTTCAAGAGCTTATAGTCTATAGAATAGCTTTTGTACTGGAATTTATTGCTGACTTTTCATAAAGAATAGCGTATCCAACTACTGTGATGCACAAAAAGCATTATCCTTTGAGAAATGGAACAAGGCAAAGTTCATTTACCCCTATCCAAGAGTAGTTTAAAATTAATTAATGCAAATTACTGGTTGTGGTTGGTGCTTTGCCAAGGAATGCAGTATAAGTAATAGTTTAACTTTCAGTGAGTTCTTGTAGCTTTGTCCCCAGAAGAAAAAAACATTGAATGTGTTCAGCTCTAGATTACTATTATTATTAAAGCTTTAAAAGTTGTACCCTTAACTTTAGATGTTCATAGCATGAATAAATATTTTACTTTTGAGGGATTTAAAAATAAACACATAGCTTTTAGATGTAATCCTTTGGATTAATTTTTACAGAATTTTGTTTTACCATTAACACTTTTTTTTTTTTAACAGTTTCAAAGTATAAATGAAACTCTTAATTTTATAGCTCTTGATCTTTCCCTATATAGACAGTTATGCTGCAAACATTGCTGTTTTAACACTTGTTATTTGTAGATGACAGCACTTACAGCTGCCACCCATACTCTAGATGCTTTTAGGTGGCAAAGAGATAAGTGAGTTATGGTGGAAGAAGCATTAGACTAGGAGGCTCAAACACCTAGGACTTGGGACTCTAAGTGAAAGTGAAAGTGAAGTCACTCGGTCATGTCCGACTCTTTGCGACCCCATAGCCTGTAGCTTACCAGGTTTCTCGGTCCATGGGATTTTCCAGGCAAGAATACCGGAGCGGGTTATCATTTCCTTCTCCAGGAGATATTCCCCAGCCAGTGATTGAACCCGGGTCTCCCGCATTGTAGGCAGACGCTTTACCGTCTGAGCCACCAGGGGGACTCTAAGCTACTTACAATGTTAAGGCAATAATTTCTTTGTGCCTTAATGTCTTCTGGTATAAAATAGGAAGAATCATACTAGCTTCCTGAGGTCAGGATAAGACATATATACGGTTGTTAAGAATGAGAACTTTAAGATCAGGATAGTGAAAGTGAAAGTTGTTCACTGACTGTTTGTGACCCCGTGGCCTATACAGTCCATGGCATTCTCCAAGCCAGAATACTGGAGTGGGTAGCCATACCCTTCTCCAGGGGATCTTCCCCACCGAGGGATCCAACGCAGGTCTCTTGCATTGCAGGCAGATTCTTTACCAGCTAAGCCACCAGGGAAGCTCAAGAGTACTGGAGTGGGTAGCCTATCCCTTCTCCAGTGGATCTTCCTGACCCAGGAATCAAACCAGGGTCTCCTGCATGGCAGGTGGATTCTTTACCAGCTGAGCTACCAGGTTACCCTAAAGCAGGGTAAAATGTAGACCCTTTACAATTTTTGATAAGTGCAGTATTTGTCTCATAGGAAGCAGCCAATAACTGCTGTTTTGTGTTGTTATTATTTTAATTTTAACTTTTATTAAAGTATAACTGACTTACAATGTGTTTAATTTCTGCTGTATAGGAAAGTGACTCAGTTATACATGTATCTATTCTTTTCCATATGGTTTACCACAGGATATTAAAGTAGTTTCCTGTACTGTACAGTAGTACCTTGTTTTCTATCCATCCTATATGTAATAGTTTGTATCTGCTAATCCCAAACTCCCAGTCTTTCCCTCCCCTCCTCCACTCCCCCCTTGACAACCACAAACCTGTTCTCTATATCTGTAAGTCTGTTTTTGTTATTATTTTATAAAGAAAAAATCTGGCATACAAAGTCAAAGTCTTTTGAAAATATGAGTATTCTACACATATTATATTATATGACAGAATGAATTTGATATTTATTGGCAGGTTGAGTAGAATTTAAATCAGTATTAGAGAACTGATTATAGATTCATGGGACTAAATGTGAGAAGAAGGTTAAGGTAATTCATCCATGAAAGAAAAGAAATTTCTAATATAGAAGATACTAGAAATAGTCAGCTTTACCAACACTGGCAGAGAAATATGAACCACTCACAAAGTGCTGTTATAATAAAAATAGGCATAGAGAGAAATCCGGAATTTATGAATGGTTAAGTCTTCCACCATGGTTAGACTTTTTTAAACTTGTGATTCTATTTTTTCTTCTTAAAAATCAATACAAATCCACTCCACAACCACAAATCTCTTTGAGATAAATCTTTTCTAACCCTGGGCTTTTTTTGTAAGGCTGGTATGGGACATCACCCTTAAGATCCTTAAGATTTCTGTCTGACTGAATGCTCTGAAGGCACCATCTTAGATCTTTCTGAGATCCTAGCAACTAATTGTATAGGACCACCCACCTGAATTTGACTTTTGCTCTGAGACCCTTTCTTAATTTGAGAATTTTGGAGAGGGTGGTGTAAGAAGCAGTTTTATTGGGTTTAGCTTCTTTGCATTTACCGATTCTTCCTTTAGCTGTTGTCTCTTCTTATATTTTACTATGAGCAGCAAGAAGACACCAGGCAGCAGTGTCAATACCACATGGAAATATCCTTAGCTGCTGCTGCTGCTGCTAAGTCACTTCAGTCGTGTCCGACTCTGTGTGACCCCATAGACGGCAGCCCACCAGGCTCCCCCATCCTTGGGATTCTCCAGGCAAGAACACTGGAGTGGGTTGCCATTCTCTTCTCCAATGCATGAAAGTGAAAAGTGAAAGTGAAGTCGTATCCGATTCTTAGCAACCCCATGGACTGCAGCCTACCAGGCTCCTCCATCCATGGGATTCTCTAGGCAGGAGTACTGGAGTGGGGTGCCATTGCTTTCTCCATCCTTAGCTAGAACATTCATTTCATTGAGTACATTTTCTACTTTCTGTGTTAACCATGGTGATAGTGTTGCCAAGCTTTCTGCTGCTTCATAACAAGGGTGTGCCCTTTTGTCTACTTTCCAATAATATTTTTCTCACTTTTCTTTACGCTTTCACTGACAGCCTCTTTGAAGGGTACAACACTTTGGCTAACAGTCCTGAAAGCCAAGGCAGATCCTGAAGGCGCTTGCACCTGGAGGCTGTCAGCTAACTGTATTTCCTGCAGCTGATTCTCTCTTGAAGGGGGATTTGCGCAGTGTACCTCCATGGCCACCACATGGGACGTTCATGCTGAGCCATGTTCCACCACTTTTCTCCAATCTTGTCACCTAACTTTGCCTATGTCTCACTCTCTGCTTTCGTTACACAGAAGTTGTACTACCTCAAAGTCACACAAAATACTGACATATTTCAGGTTGAGCTAGGTGCCTCTCAGCACCCTATAATAATATTTATAATAATATGAATACTTTCTGGCACTCTAGAAGCTGTCACCATATTTATGACATTCTGTGATACTTGACTTCAGATCTTGACTTTGATACTAATCAGCTACATGACCTTGGTCAAGTTATTTGGTTTCTCTGTGAATCAGCTTCTTCATTTTTAAAATGGGGGAAACAATATTCTTTTCATAGAACTGTAGGGATTAAATCAAATAATAACAGGTAAGTGCTTGGAACAGAGTCTAGTATATAATAAATGTTCAATAACTATTAGCTATGATCATTAAAGGATTTCCAGGTGGCTCAATGGTAAAGAGTCTGCCTGCAATGCAGGAAACCCAAGTTTGATCCCTGGGTTGGGAAGATCCCCTGGAGAAGGAAATGGCAACCCACTCCAGTATTCTTGCGAGAAAGTCTGATGGACAGAGGAGGCTGGCGAGTGACAAGTCGGTGGGGTCACAGAGGTGGACACAACTGAGTATGCACGCACACACCCATGATTGTTGATGATTTGAACTGACAGGACACGTTGAATTTGGTGGCTGGAGTGCAGGGTAAAACTGACAGAGAGGTGACTCTGACCCCTCAAAGTACTTATGGTTTCAGGGCCAGAGTGCAGAAATGCCATCCCACAAGGCTGTGAGTAGACAGATGTCATCAGGAAAAACTTTATCAACCTTTTCCTCCTTTCTGGTCTAGGTCTGCAGGACAACCCATGGTTCTGTGACTGTCACATTTCCAAAATAATGTCATTGTCAAAAGTCGCTGACCCTGCAGTAGTACTTCTTGATCCGATGATGGTGTGTAGTGAACCGGAACGCCTCTCGGGGATCTTGTTTCAGCGGGCTGAGCTGGAGCAGTGTCTGAAGCCATCAGTGATGACCTCGGCTACCCAGATCACATCTGCTCTGGGCAGCAATGTCCTGCTGCGGTGTGATGCCACTGGCTACCCCACCCCGCAGCTCACGTGGACCAGACCAGATAGTTCACCAGTCAATTATACAGGTATCTTCTTAATTCAGGCCTTTGAAATAAGGTGTTTACAAATGTCTGAACTTAATCTGGTGTTTTTGTATGGTTTGAGATTGGCTGGCTATTTCTAATAAAATATTGCTAAGAGTGTTGAATGGAAAAATTTTGGAAGGTACACTTTACTGATTAATATTTTCCTTTGTTTATCTGATTAACCACATAGATGAAATTAGACAATCTGATTTTTTTTTTCTTAGATGGAAAACAATGTGATTCAGCATCTGGGTGGTTGCAGATAGGCCTCTGTCTTTAACTTTCCTCCATCAGAGGAAAATTTTTAAAAAAACCAACATACTCATGGTTTACCAGGTTATCTAAATGAAATATACTGTGAAAGAAAGGAACAGAAGTTATGACTCCTCCATGCTAGAAAATGATCCATCATGCCTTCTGACCGTGTGGATGGTTGGCATTTTATTACAATGAAAAAATATTTTGAGAAATATTTAAATAATATCTTGTGATAAACATTTTATAGAATCACAGTAGGTTGAGATTGGAAGGGATATCTGAGATCACTTTGTCTTATCCCCTTATTTAAAAAGTGTGGAAACAGAGGTCCAAAAACTGATAGCTTGTCTAGAATCACATACTATTTAGTGACAAAAGTTTACTACTCAGGCCAAAGTTTCTTAATTCTCAGCCCCATGTATTTTTAAAATACTATTTCCCATACAAACCTCATGTCACCTGGCATGTCCTAGATTTCCATATAAACCATTTACAGAACCATCACCTGCCTTCAGAGACTTGCAGTGTGCCGCTTCTCTCTTCGCTTATGTGAGAGGGATGCGTGTAGGACCAGAAATTGTTTACTTTTCAGTTAGCAGGTTGCTCGAGTCTTTTCTTTCCTTTTTTCTCACAGAGTATGCATTTTTCTTTATTCCAGTAATTCAGGAATCTCCAGGGGAGGGAGTCAGATGGTCCATAATAAGCTTGACGGGCATTTCTTACATGGATGCTGGGGATTACAAATGTAAGGCCAAAAACTTGGCTGGGATGTCAGAAGCTGTGGTCACTGTGACAGTGGCCGGTGATGTCACAGCCACCGTCTCATCAGATGATTCTGAAAGAAGAACTGGGGATCACCCTGAACAAGAGGTCCAGCCGGGATCTAGAGGCCCTGCACCTCTGCCTGGCTCACCATCGTCTCCCTGGCCTTATTCCTTCTCTTCCACTTTTCCTCCTACTTCAGCTTCATCTCCTCCCTCCACTGCTTCCTCCTCCTTGTCTCCTTTCTTCTCCTCCACTGCTTCTTCAGCTACAGCTCCAAGCACTAAAATATCCACAAGCACCACCATGGCTAGCCGACAGTCGCTCAGCCCAGATGGGAAGAGAAGTGCTAAGGCGGAGATGGGTGGCGGGAAGCTTCCCCCAGCGAGTGCAAGTAGAAGAGAAGAGTTGGCACTGTTGGATCGAGCCCTGCGGAGGGAAGCGAATGCCACAATAGAAAACCTCCAGGTCGTCAGCGAAACAGAAGAAAGTGTGATTTTGACATGGGACACCGTTAACACCACCCAGAACTCGGAAGTGACCGTGTTTTATTCCAAATATGGTGAGAAGGACCTGCTGCTGCTTAATGTGAACTCCAGCAAGAACCGAGTCACCATAAATGGCTTGCTGCCTGGTTGGCAGTATATAGCATGTGTCTGTCCAAAGGGAATGCCTCCCCAGAAAGACCAGTGTATCACCTTTTCTACTGACAGAGCTGAAGAAGGAGATTCTCAAGAGTCTCTCCTGATGGTGGTGAGTGGTGCTGCCTGCGTTGCTGTCTTGCCGTTGATTTTTTTCCTGTTGTACAAAGTTTGCAAACTTCAGTGTAAGCCAGACTCCCTCTGGGAAGACGATTTGGCAAAAGAGACTTATATCCAGTTTGAAACGCTGTCCCCCAGGTCTCAAAGTGTAGGGGAACTGTGGACGCGAAGGCCCAGAGCCGAATCAGAAAAACTGCTGCTTTGCTCTAGGTCAAGTGTGGAGTCTCCTGACTATTAAAAGTGAGGATTCTGGATCGGAGTATTATTGCTAAGGTTTTACAGCTCAGGCACATGTGAGCTCCACAGAATTTCTTTCACAAAATTAAGGATATAGGGGTATAGTTGACCCTCTGTTTGGATGACTTTTGGACGCTTTTCACATCCTTTATGAAAAAAATCACAGATGGAGTGCTTTTAAGTGTGTTTAAAAAAATCATGAGACTTCTGAACTGAAAAGACAAATAATTTTGATTTTTTTTTTCTGTAGAAAATGTCCATAAAAATCATTTTTAGGGTAGTGCTAAGTCAGTTAATAATATGTTTTAGGATAATGCTTTAGTTCTTAAAAATAAATTCATGTGAGAATAGTCATAAAAAGTAAACTCTGAATTTTAAAAAGATAGCTTTTGGGGGCAGTGAAGAAAGATTTGTACAACCAGTTAAGCCTTGATGTTCCTTCTTGTTCAAAGTGCTCTATGGCTCTAAGCACTGGTTCAAAGTGCTTGCTGGGCACGTTTGCTGCCATTGCCTGGTAGAGTGGAATAGTACATAATTTTGCTTTCACTATGGTTAAATGCAACCCAGTGGCTGGGGAGGGCTCCAGCTCTTAGTACCAATTATGCATTATAATATAGTATAGTGGTATTCATATTGAAAGTATGAAAAAAACTTCCCTTGTCCTTAGAAACATGGGTACTAGCAAAAATAAGTTAAGAGGATCATGGCAAATAGTAAGACCATCTTGAGAAGATAGTAACTGTTGCATTCTAATACATCTGCTAACAGACTGTATGGGGTCTTTAAAAAAAAAGTGCTCATTTTAAAACAATCTCTTTAATAGTTTTATATTTACTCTTCTTTGCCCCTTCCCTCTTTTCTTCTCTCCCTCCCCTCCCCCTACTTCCTTCACTTTTTTTTTTACCTTCTGCTTTGTCAGAAAATAATCATGCGGCCAAAGGATAATGGCTAAAGAGTTTGTCTTTTGCCATGTTATATTTTGATTACCTGGATAAAGGAATGATCTTTGAAAGTCTTTTAGATCCAAAAAGGATGTCTTAGGATTTTGAAAGAGCAAATTCAGTGGACTGATTTAGTCAAACTCAAGGTTAAAAACATCATGGAAATTTGATTGAAGTGGGCCACATGATTAGATAGGAAAGGGAATTGATAAATAAAATTTAGCTTTTCTAAAAAGTTTTTTTAAAATTTTACTAAATATTTATAAAATATTTACTAAATATTATATTCTCTACATTGAAGATTTTAGAGTATGGAACAGATTTATAAAGGTGTGTCAGGAGTCATGAAATATACTGAGAGGCAAGTTCTAAGAAAATATTATATTTTACATAAGAAACAAATAGGCTTGAATGTAACACATTGTGGAAATCATAATATAAGCAGCCAGGGGATGAAAAACTTCTCATTCCAAATGGCTTTTAATTAAAAAGAAAAAGAGAAATCTAGTTTCACTGTAATCTGTATTAGAAGATTAGCACGGATGGATGTCCTGCTCAGGACTCCCAAACCTCACCTTCTTATCCTCTTTCCTGTCCTTTCCAACCTGTTTGACCTCGGTGCTTTCATCACTATGTGCATTGTCTAATAACCTAACAGTTTTAAATTCAGTATTCATTTTTTGGATTTTTAAAAAACAAATACCTTTTAAAGACAGTTTTGTGTTCAACTTATGTTAGATGATTTATTTTAAATTTAATGACTGCAAAAACGTGCATTTCTTTACTCTAAAAGCATCATGGAATTTCATTGCCATATTTAAAAAGTTCATATAAACCAACTGCCAAAATACTACCACCTTAGAAATAATATAGCTGTGGGCAAATGTTACGGACTGCTGAGGCAAAAGTCACCCAAACTGTACAAAGGCAGGCTATTCGTCAAGAAAGGATACTTGGATCATCCTGATGAAATGAATTACTGACTGCTCTCATAAGTAAAATCAAGTGCAGCCTGGACTTAATTTTGCCCAGCAAGGAAAAGCTAATTGGTGGTGGAGAAGGGATAAGAATGGCAGGAGAAAGCACCTTTGTCATCCTCAACTTGGACTTGGCACATGAGGTGAGTCACAAGTAACTTGTTACTGATAATAAGAGCAAATTGTAAATCATCTAGTTTCTAAAAATACATACGTTTGAACATAGGGTTATCCTGATGATATCATTGCTCTTATGTTCTTACAAGTATGTGCTTCCTTGAGTGGGAGGGGAAGGCTGATATTATAGCAAGCAGCATGGAATTCCACACAAGCAGCAGCCTGTTTTTCACTATCACTATGTGCTGGTGGCTCAGATGGTAAACGGAGAAGGCAATGGCACCCCACTCCAGTACTCTTGCCTGGAAAATCCCATGGATGTAGGAGCCTGGTAGGCTGCAGTCCATGGGATCACTAAGAGTCGGACACAACTGAGCGACTTCACTTTCATTTTTCACTTTCATGCATTGGAGAAGGAAATGGCAACCCACTCCAGTGTTCTTGCCTGGAGAATCCCAGGGACAGGCAAGCCTGGTGGGCTGCCGTCTATGAGGTTGCGCAGAGTAGGACACCACTGAAGCGACTTAGCAGCAGTAGCAGCAGCAGATGGTAAAGAGTCTGCCTGCAATGCAGGAGACCAGGGTTTGATCTCTGGGTTGGGAAGATCCCCTGGAGAAGAGCATGGCAACCCACTCCAGTATTCTTACCTGGAAAATTCCATGGACAGAGGAGCCTGGCAGGCTACAGTCCATGGGGTCGCAAACAGTCAGATACAACTGAGCAACTGACATATATGCATTGTGAAGAGCAGTCATAAATGATAAATAGTAATATATCTGGTAATTAAATATGATTACAATATGTTACTTTCAGACAAAATACATTTGAAGTTGTAAAACTCGGGATATATGGTGAGGGAGTGTCACATGTGAGGCTATCATCAGTGATGTGCTATGACGTAAAAAATATTGAGAACACCAAGCAGATTGTTCACAGTGTCCGGAAAAGCAAACCTTGAAGAGAGAGCGGTGCCTCGGGAAATTTTGCAAAAAGTTCAAAGAAGAAACTTTTGACCCGGGGACTTGAATCCAAAAAGGGATTATGGCTAACAAAGAGAGATTTTAAACACACACACACACAGATATAAAGAAGAAAGAGTAGCTAAGATAACTGTAGAAATTAGGAAATCTATTATAAAAATGTTGTAAATTAAGCCCCTTAAGGTTAAGGGACAGAGACCTGTGACTTTCTGTTAGAGACCATTTCATGCTATTGAAGGCATTTGTGAAGAAACAGGTGAAGAAACCAAATCTTGAAAAGTATCTTAATAAGATGGCATACTGAAGCTAACAGGGATAAATGTGAAATTTTATGTTTTAATTAGCATAAATATGGGTGTTCAAGTAAAAAGCAAAATTCATGACCAGTTGATTACAATCATTCAGTGAACAGATAGAGTTATGTTTGCATGTGTGTGCTAAGTCCTGCCTGACTCTTTTGCGACCCCATGGACTGTGGCCTGCCAGGCTTCTCTGTCCATGGAAGTTTCCAGGCAAGAAAACTGGAAAAGCGAAAGTGAAAGTCACTCAGTCGTGTCCGACTGTTTATGATCCCATGGACTTTGCAACCCCATGGACAGTTCATGGAATTCTCCAGGCCCCAGAATACCGGAGTGGGTAGCCTTTCCCTTCTCCAGGGTATCTTCCTGACCTGTGAATCGAACCGGGGTCTTCTGCATTGCAGGCAGATTCTTTACCAACTGAGCTATCAGGGAAGCTCAAGAACGCTGGAGTGGGTTGGCATTTCCTACTCCAGGGAATCTTCCTGACCCAGGGATGGGACCTGCGTCTCCTGCACTGGCAGGTGGATTCTTTACTACTGCACCACCTGGGCTTCCCCAAGTTATGTGTGGTAACTGCTAAAAATGCTAGCATTAGGTTACTCTAGTGTAGGTAACTGGAGAGACAATGGTACCCCACTCCAGTACTCTTGCCTGGAAAATCCCATAGACAGAAGAGCCTGGTGGGCTGCCATCTGTGGGGTCGCACAGAGCTGGACATGACTGAAGCGACTTAGCAGCAGCAGTGTAGGTAACAGATCAAAGAAGGCAAGTGGTCTGTTATCCTCTGCATTAATAGATCATTTCTACAGGATCAGGTTTAATTTGGGGTGCCAGATTTAAATAATTATGAACCTTGATTACAACTATGGGCTATCCATTAGAAAGCAACTAAGATCACCAAGCATTTGGAAACTTTATCATGCATGAAAGGGTTAAGGATCTGGGGCACAGACTGTGGGGAGACCAGACTAACTTAGTGCAGCACAAGGTGCTAACTCTTCCCTGGAGGACTATGTTTAGGCCCATCTGCTTGGGTTGTTAAAATGGAGGCTACTAGGTTCTACAAATATGAATTCAGCAGCCTGGGGTCTTGGAAACTGCAGTTTGATACTCAACCCAGGGGAATGATGAAGGTGATGTAATGACTTTGAGAAACACTGTTTTGTGCGATGGATATAGAAGCAATGTTGGGATAACAAAGAAGCAGAACTACTCCACATTAAAAACAAACTTTTTTTTTTTTGCTAACAGTCAGAAAACAGTGGAGTAAGCCATATTGCTATAATATTACTCAGGACTTTCATAGATATTCCTTATATCAGGAATGATGAAAGATACCCTAAAGGACATTGTAGGCTTAAAAAGTTCAATCATTTGGACTGTAGCAGAAAGAAAGGAATATCAATAAAATTGTATCCTTTGGTTTCAGTGGAAGAGAATGCTAATATCTATATTAAGTAGCCTCTTGTTTAATTATAATACAACTTATTTCATGTGTAAACATCTGAGTCTTAATTTGTTTGAACAGTGGAAAAATTAGGCTACAAACTATTGGGTAGGTTTGTGTTGTCCTCTTTTTATGCAATTAATTTCAACTAAGTGGTTGGACGCAGCAGCAGCTAAGTCGCTTCAGTCGTGTCCGACTCTCTGCGACCCCAGAGACGGCAGCCCACCAGGCTCCCCTGTCCCTGGGATTCTCCAGGCAAGAACACTGGAGTGGGTTGCCGTCTCCTTCTCCAATGCACGAAAGTGAAAAGTGAAAGTGAAGTTGCTCAGTCGTTTCCGACTCTTCATGACCCCATAGACTGTAGCCCACCAGGCTCCTCCGTCCATGGGATTCTCCAGGCAAGAGGACTGGAGTGGGGTGCCATTTCCTTCTCCAAAGTGGTTGGATGAGAGTCACTGTAATTTTTCTTTTCCTTGATATAGGTTATAACACAGACAACTCATTCCTTAACTATTCAGAAAAAAAGCCCAATGTTTTTATGAATTAATTTGATATAATTTATAAACACAGTTAAGTTTATATCAAAGCAGCAATTTTCTGATCATTGTCATTATTTTAATATACCATTTATTAAGTGTGCTAGTTGTTTTTATCTTAAGGAATTTCCAAAGTATTTAACACTGTGACAATAGTAAGGAGTTAAATTCTTGAACTAATTACATAGATAAGCGTTGATGCTGGGTTTCTTATCATATTCTCTGTGATTCCTAGGAACTAAGAAAGAATGGTAAAAGCATAGAAGAATTTTGAAAGAAAGCATCTCAGAACACGAGATAGCAATCTGGAGGATAATGGTAGCCACCTGAATCCTATTATTTTCATGCATTTGCCTCTCAAAAGAATCTATTAGTTTAAAAATTCAAAACCCCTTCATATGACCACATTTTTAGCATTAATAGGAGATGGAGAATACCATGAACTTCGCAGTGCTTGTAAGAGAAATAAACATCAAATTCCAAAGATGTCTTGCCATTGCTGCAAGCCTGGAGAGCGAGAGAAGGAAGAGAAGGAAGGTGAGAGTCAAACGACACCATTTAAGAATTATAGATCAGATGTGTGTTTGCTCAGTCACTTCAGTTGCGTCTGACTCTTTGCGACCCTACAGACTGTAGCCCTCCAGGCTCCGCCATGCATGGGATTCTCCAGGAAGAATACTGGAATGGGTTCTCCAGGGGACCTTTCTGACCCAGGGATCAAATGTCTCTTGTCTCCTACATTGGCAGGTGGGTTCTTTACCACTAACACCACTTGGAAAGCCTATAGATCACATAGTAAAATGTTAAGTGGTGGTGGGTGGGGTGGGGGTGGGGATTTAAAGGCATTTTTTAAAAAACTTATATCCTAATTGTGCTCTTTATTATTATTTTTTTTAACTTTACAATACTGTATTGGTTTTGCCATACATTGACATGAATCCCCCATGAGTGTACATGAGTTCCCAATCCTGATCCCCCCTCTCACCACCCTCCCCATATCATCTCTCTGGGTCATCCCAGTGATAAAAGACTCTTTAAAGCAACAAAAACAAAATGCATGCCTTCCTTAAAAAACAAGGGAAATTAAGACAAACAAACAAAAAAGGCAAGCAAGCCACCAAGTGCAGAAAGATTAAAACCATTACTCTTTAAAGACAACGAAAAACATCCTCAGGGCCTCCAAGCAAAAAAAAAAAAACCAAAAAAACAAAATCAAATTAGTTATAAGGTTAAGGAAATTAAGCTGCCATTGGACTTCTAAAAAGCCACATATAAAACAAACTACAGCAGAGCTGTATTTTCAGAAAATTCAAGGAAAGAAGATGCAGTCTACTACTATAACACCCTGAATGTGCCCGATCTCATCTAATCTCAAATGCTAAGCAGGGTCGAGCCTGGTTAGTACTTAGACCAGAGAAAATGCAAGCCAAAAATTCTTCTATACAGCTATGCTACCTTTTAAGACTAGAAGAGATAAAAAACGGTTTTCTCTATTTCCTAAGAGGCTTAAACTGTGTGACTTGAAATTCAGTGGTTTAAAACATTATCTTTTGCACATGATTTTGTGGGTGAGGAATTTGGAAAAGCTCTACTGCTTGGTTAATTTCTGATCCTATGGTGTCAGCTGGGATAGCTTGGTTGGATGATACACTTCAAAGATGGCTTCTCCAAGCATGTCTGGTGCCTTGGTGGGAATGAGGCATGGAAGTCTGAGTCCCTTCCCTTCTCTGTGGTTTCAGGGCTCTGCACATGGTCTGTTGCGGTCAGACTCCTATGTGGTGGTACGTCATATCAATGGTATTTGACATTTCCTAATCTGTGATCTGTGGTATCAGAATATTGTAGATAAAGGCAGTATTCACCAGTTTTTATTTTTCTCAATGTTTTTATTAGAAATAAATGTTGAAAAATTTCAGAGGCTTTTCCAGAACAATCAATGCATTAATATATTTGAATTAAAGAATCATCTTTGCATTTCTTTATAAACCCTTCTCATTTTGAGATGATTATAGATTTACATGTAGTTGTAATTGGGGAAGTGTGGGGATATCTCTTTTCAGCCCAGAAAGGATGAAAATCCAGGGTCCCCAGTTGGTCTTTGCTGGCATGGGGTGGGGGTGGGACCCAGGTTTTTCTGTGATATTTTATTGGAGGAGGGCACTTATTATCCAAATGATTTCCATCTTGCTAGGCTATGATTTCTAGTTCTTTAGCTAAGAGAGCCAGTTTTTGTTCTTATTGTGTTTATCTATGCCTATTGAAGTTTCTAGATTGCCAGCTTCTTCAGTTCCAAGTGTGGGATACAGAAGGCAAAAAGAAAACCCAGGGAACTCACCATCATGTCATTCCTTGGGTCTTCTCTCCACCTTTCAGTTTTCTTATGTTTGATATATATATAAAGTCCAGGGTTTTTAATTGTACTGAACAGAAGAAATAAAGATAAGCATATTTACCCTATCTTTCTAGAAGTGAAATTTCCCCTCAAATATCTTTTGAATGTAGCCCTTTATGTATACTCTGTCTAGGGGGAGAAAATGACCCACAAATGAATCTTGAATTCTTTTTTTTTTCAGATGTGCTTTTCAGAGTATTATCGTAGTGGCAATTCTAAAATTATTTCTTATGAGTTGTAGGAATAAGTAGATGAATGAATGGATTCATTTTCTTGGAAACCAAGATTTTTACTGTGCAGGAAGATACAAATACAGGATAGGGAAAGGCAAGAAACAACCTTGTGAGGTGGAATGAAATTTGAAATTGAAGGTATGAACTGATTATTTCACATCTATCTATCAACATCATCTATCTACGTATATATGTTTTTCCTCTCTTAGCACTATCTTTTGAACAGCTAGAAGCAATTACACTCCAGCAATAATGAGCACACCCAGCACCAAAGTCTTGTCTTCTAATATTATGCCGCACTAAGAGAAACCCGTGTTTCCTTGGAGAAATAGCTGATTTCAAGACCGTGATGGGGAAAATAACATCTTTTTGTGCCGGAATATAAGTAAGTAAGTGTTAGTCGCTCAGTCGTGCCCGACTCTTTGTGACCCCATGGACTGCAGCCCACCGGGCTCCTCTGTCCATGAGATTTTCCAGGCAAGGATACTGGAGTCGGTTGCATAAGGAGGTACTCAAATGATAGGACAATAAATCTAGCTTGAAGGCTCTCCTGGTTAAAACTGGAAAAATTTAAGCATAAACAGAAATAAAGACAGTGATAGTTTATAAGCCACTGAATAAAATGGAAATCCATGAGTCATTACTGATAGTTTATCGTAGACAGTAGATAGATAGATAGATAGGTAGACAGAGATGGGAAGTGAAAGCTCTTATAGCAGAAAGCTGACTGATAAATCAGGAGTCAAATTAGGATATTTTCATGGTCTCTAAATGCCTCCCCTCAGCTTGCTCACTGCTGCAATGGGAAAAAATAGTTACTATGCAGTGGAAGAGCAGAATCCTTTGACTGAATAGCAAAATGAATGTCCACTGATGGGAGACACCAGACATACCCTGCCCCTATGTATTATTTCATGAGAAGGACACAATATCCTTGTGTAGTGTTTCTGGATGGGGGTACAATAGACTGAATCTAATCATGAGAAAATAGCAGAAAAACCCCAGTTGATGAACATTCTCAAAAATAATAAGAATTATTCCAGGTTAAAGGAGAACAAAGACTGAATAACAACTAAATGCAATACATTATCCTGGACTGGATCCTGGACTCTGAAGAGTAAAAGTATATAGGACATTATTGAGATAATTGATGAAACTGGGATAAGGATGATTGATTAGGTAAAAGCAATATATTAATATTAAATTCTCTGAATTTAATAGCTATACTAAGGTTATAAAAGAGAAAAAAGTTAATATTTGTGTTCCTTGTTTAGTAACTAAGAAATTACTAAATTTCTTAGTAATTTAGAGACCCCATGGACTGTAGCCCACCAGGCTCCTCTGTCCATGGGATTTTCCAGGCAAGAGTACTAGAGTAGATTGCCTTTACCTTCTCCAGGGGATCTTCCCAACCCAGGGATTGAACTCGGGTCTCCTGCATTGGCAGGCGTATCTTTACCACTGAGTACTTAGAAAGCCCATTTGTGTTCTTAGGAGAAGATGCACATATGTAGTATTGAAGAGTAAAGGAGTGTGCTGTGTTATGATTTATGCAACCCAAACTTCAACATATGTTTGCAGGAAACAAGAGATTGGTAGTGCAAATGTGGCAAAATGCCAGCAACTGGTGAGTATGGATAAAGGATCTTTTGGAGTTCATTTGCAACCTTTTTGTGAGTTTGAAATTGTTTCCAAAAATAAGAAAAATTATTTTTTAAAAAAGGAAGGAAAGAAATACAGGATAGTGATCAAAGATTAGAATGAAATAGGAAATAGAAACCCAGCTAAAGCTTCACCTCTGAATTACAGACAGAAATCTGTTATGAAACTATTTTCTTCAGCTTGGCAGAGCTTATGATTATAATTTTTCACACTTTCAACCTGAGCTAGAAAATACTCCAGAGCTTAAATGAATGTAGGCGATTAGATCAGGTTCCTAAGCTTAAGGATACTACTTTGCCAACAAAGGTCAGTCTAGTCAAGGCTTTGGTTTTTCCAGGGGTCATGTATGGATGTGAGAGTTGGACTGTGAAGGTTGAGCACTGAAGAATTGATGCTTTTGAACTGTGGTGTTGGAGAAAACTCTTGAGAGTCCCTTGGACTGCAAGGAGATCCAACCAGTCAATCCTAAAGGAGATCAGTCCTGGGTGTTCATTGGAAGGACTGATGCTGAAGCTGAAACTCCAATACTTTGGCCACCTCATATGAAGAGTTGACTCAATGGAAGAGACTCTGATACTGGGAGGGATTGGGGGCAGGAGGAGAAGGGGACGACAGAGGATGAGATGGCTGGATGGCATCACCCACTCGATGGACATGAGTTTGAGTGAACTCCGGCAGTTGGTGATGGACAGAGAGGCCTGGTGTGCTGCGATTCATGGGGTCTCAAAGAGTCGGACACAACTGAGCGACTGAACTGAACTGAACTGAAGCTTAAGGAAAGATGAACATTTAAGGAAAAGTGAAAATTGACTCTGATATTAGTGCAATTAAGGTGAATCATTAAAATTCAATGGTACATATATATTATCAGAATATGACTGCTTTAGGCAGTCATTTTTGGTATTTGTTTTAATATGATCTTTGCTGTATGTTAGGGTCCAAACACAGCAACTGATTCTCTTTCTTCTGGACAAATGGAGTACTTTCCTTATCCCAAGGAAATACTTACAAATTCAACATTCATTGAATTCTTTTTCCTTAGGACTCCTTCACCTCCCTTCTCAAGTACCCCTGCCAATACTGATATCTTTTTACTTTTAGCAGAATCTTATTTCACTTTAGCAATTTGCACATTTGTAAAATTGGATACCTAGGGTTTTAGTGTTCAAAACATTGCTGAAGCAGTGTATCCCAGCTTCTTGACTTAAATATGTATGTGCATCTGTGTGTTCATGCTTATGTGCATACATGACAGTCTGCTCCTAGATAAACTGGGCCTGCACTACTCTCTTGGAATTCAAATAAAGTTCTTGATGTATAGCTACAAGTTTCTTCATTGTGGTCATGTTTTAGAGGTCAAACTCTCAGAAGGAAACAACCATGTCTGTCCATTTGCCAGGTGTTTAATGAATGTTATGATGACCAACAAAATTCTTCTGGAGAATAGTTTTGTGATTCTGATATCCACTAATATATTTACTAAGTATGAGCTAGATTATTATCTTTTTCTCAGTGGCAGTAAACAAAATCCTTACAAAGGATGATAAAGATGTAAATTTGTAGATAGCAAATTCCCATTGGCTATCTATTTTACATATGGTAATGTATGTTTCCATGTTACCCTCTCCTCCTACCCTCTACTTCCTCCCCCAACTTTGAGTTTTTAATTTCTAGACAATTTTAATGTATGTATGATATGAAGTAGAGAACAGATATAATACAAATTATCAGTGAATTCATATTAATTTAGTTTTGACTGTAAGGAGATCGACCCAGTCCATCCTAAAGCAGATCAGTCCTGGGTGTTCATTGGAAGGACTGATGTTGAAGCTGAAACTCCAATATTTTGGCCACCTGATGCAAAGAGCTGACTCATTTGAAAAGACCCTGATGTTGGGAAAGATTGAAGGCAGGAGGAGAAGGGGACGACAGAGGATGAGATGGTTAGATGGCATCACCGACTCAATGGACATGAGTTTGGGTAAACTCCGGGAGTTGGTGATGGACAGGGAGGCCTGGTGTGCTGCGATTCAGGGGGTTGCAAAGAGTTAGACACGACTGAGCGACTGAACTGAACTAGTTTTGAAATTTTAAAAATACTCCTTGTAAGTTTATAATAAGAGAATCAGGCTATATATGTTTGAAATATAATACATTTATAATAAAAATTAGGAGGGAAAAATAATTGGAAAACCAAGAAATGCACTTCATCTCTGTTTATCTCTAATCTACTCCATGGGACAAGTGTGCAACATATTTTGCCATTTAGATGAAAGACATTCTATACATTTCTAAGCACTACTGGGGATAAAGGTGCAATGTTTTTTCCCTTCAGCAGTGTTCCCAACCTTGAATGTACATTTTTTCCCTCTTCTTGTTTTTGTTTTTCTATTTTCCAAGTTTTCTACCATAATCATATATTACTTCTATACGGGGAAAATAATATTTATTTAAACTAATTAAACTCATAATGGACCCATATAAATTTGAATCAGCTGCTTTTAAATGTGCTGCTACCAGACCCCAGAGATTTTTATTCACTGGACTGGGCCTACCTATCTGAGATTTTAAAAGCTTCCTGGGTAATTTTATAATGCACAGCTGAGGTTGAGGCCACTGCCTTCAGTTCAGTTCAGTTCAGTCACTCAGTCGTGTCTGACTCTTTGCGACCCCATGAATCACAGCATGCCAGGCCTCCCTGTCCATCACCAACTCCCAGAGTTCACCAAAACTCATGTCCATTGAGTCAGTGATGCCATCCAGCCATTTCATCCTCTGTCGTCCCCTTCTCCTTCTGCCCCCAATCCCTCCCAGCATCAGAGTCTTTTCCAATGAGTCAATTCTTCGCATGAGGTGGCCAAAGTATTGGAGTTTCAGCTTCAGCATCAGTCCTTCCAAAGAACACCCAGGACTGATCTCCTTCAGAATGGACTGGTTGGATCTCCTTGCAGTCCAAGGGACTCTCAAGAGTCTTCTCCAACACCACACTTCAAAAACATCAATTCTTTGGCGCTCAGCTTTCTTCACAGTCAAACTTTCACATCCATACATGCCCACTGGAAAAACCATAGCCTTGACTAGATGGACCTTTTTTGGCAAAGTAATGTCTCTGCTTTTCAATATGCTATCTAGGTTGGTCATAATTTTCCTTTCAAGGAGTAAGCGTCTTTTAATTTCATGGCTGCAATCACCATCTGCAGTGATTTTGGACCCCCCCCCCCAAAATAAAGTATGCCACTGTTTTCACTGTTTCCCCATCTATTTCCCATGAAGTGATGGGACCAGATGCCATGATCTTAGTTTTCTGAATGTTGAGCTTTAAGCCAACTTTTTCGACTCTCCTCTTTCACTTTCCTCAAGAGGCTTTTTAGTTCCTCTTCACTTTCTGCCATAAGGGTGGTATCATCTGCATATCTGAGGTGATTGAAATTTCTCCCAGCAATCTTGATTCCAGCTTGTGTTTCTTCCAGTCCAATGTTTCTCATGATGTACTCTGCATAGAAGTTAAATAAGCAGGGTGACAATATACAACCTTGACATACTCTTTTTCCTATTTGGAACCAGTCTGTTGTTCCATGTCCAGTTCTAACTGTTGCTTCCTGACCTGCATATAGGTTTCTCAAGAGGCAAGTCAGGTGGTCTGATATTCCCATCTCTTCCAGAATTTTCCACAGTTGATTGTGATCCACACAGTCAAAGGCTTTGGCATAGTCAATTAAGCAGAAATAGATGTCTTTCTGGAACTCTCTTGCTTTTTCGATGATTCAGCGGATGTTGGCAATTTGATCTCTGGTTCCTCTGCCTTTTCTAAAACCAGGTTGAACATCTGGAAGTTCACAGTTCTCTGCCTTGGAGCTGCTTAATGATGCCTAAGTGGTATTATTTGCTAAACACTTAGCCATGATTTAACTAAAGTTGTGTCTTTCAATTTTAGTTTAAAGCCCTGCATCTCTGGGTTTTAATCTGTTCAGATTATATAATAAGTTCGGATTACAGCCCAGAGAAACCACTAGAACTTGTTATTGGGTTGAATATAATCTTCATTGATTTCTAGGTGTATCATGTAGACAATGAGTATAAGACATTTGAAAGAGTGATGTGCTAAAAAGTTTTCAGAATAATTTCCCACAAAAGAGAGAATTTAGAAGCTATAAATTTACCTTAGAAGTATAACTATAGAAGCTCATCTTAGAACTATAACCTTCTACTACTACTTTCTTTTCAGATTCAAAATCAGAGACATTTGTGAGAACTTTGTAAAGTAAAACTTTGGCACAGATGTGGTCATTTTTCATTTTCCTTTTTATAAAGTACTATGCTAATTGTGGCTTTTAGAGTGATTTGGGGGGCTTCCCTGGTAGCTCAGTGGTAAAAAATCCATCTGCAATGCAGGAGACACAGCAGACACAGGTTCGATCCCTGGATCAGGAAGATCCCCTGGAGAAGGGCATGGCAACCCACTTCAGTATTCTTGCTTGCCGAATCCTGTGGACAGAGGAGTCTGGAGGGCTACAGTATATGGGGTTGCAGAGTCGGACACAACTGAAGTGATAGAGCACACACGCAGAGTGATTTTTATTTTCTATATTTGTCAAGAAGTTTTTTTTAATAATGAATACATATTTTATCATCAAAAATATGCATGTTATTTTTAAGTTAAAATTTGCATTTATATCATATGATTACAACTCTAAAAAAATATTCAGAAAGAATGCATTTGTTAGAAGTTATTGTCTCCAGATGATTAGGACCTTAGGCAACTAATTTTTTCCTTCTTGCTGTTGTTTTTCTATTTTCCAAGATTTCTAGCATAATCATGTATTACTTCTATAGGAGGAAAATAATATATAAGCTAACTAAAAATTCATAATGGACTTCTGTAAATCAGCCGAATATTCTTAATAACTTATTTTGTAAAGCCAATATGGCCATTTAAGTAGTATTCTACTAAAAAAGATTTTATTTTAAACATTTTATTTGATTTAAATTCTTCACAATAATGGTCTCTCAAGTGGAGAAAAAATATTTTTCCATGTTGATATTTTCATGCAAAGAGCTATAAAAATGAGCTCTTTTGTTGTTTTTTTCCTTTGTATTTTGTATTTCCCTCTAAGCCTTTTCTTCAAAGGAAGAGGGGCTGCTAATATGACTGGTGAAAGTCAGGCATCAACTGGTCCTGGTCTCCAGCAGCAGCTTCACAAACCTGAGCCCCACACCCCTTCTCCTGTACAGCCAACCTTGTGGATGGGTTGGGACCATACACCTTGCATGGTATCTGGCCTCCTGTGGTGGTCATATCCAGGCTGGGATGGAAGACAGGTCTACTTGTCTGCGCTGTGGGTGCCTGGGTGGCTGCTGAGCTAGCTTGTGGCCTCCCTCTAGCTCTTTCTCTTTGTGGATCCAGTTCTTTGTCTGGGGGCTTCCAAGACTAGAAGAGGGGAAGCATAAAGCCTCTTTTTGGCTTGAGTCCACTTGGGGTTTGCTAATCCACCTATGCCAGGGCACCCTGTATGCTGAGATTTATTTAGCTTTGAATAATAAGACTCACTGTGATCTCCAGGTGAGACTTCCCAGGTGGCGCTAGTGGTAACTTTCTGATGGTTGCTCCTAACTGATGGCAAGTAAAGATAGCTAATGTTTGAAGGTAAAAAGAAACACATGATTTTGTTCACATTTTAAATTTTTCCTCCAGTATTATGAGTAAAACATTAGGGTTTGGACTCAATGAAAAAACTACTCATGTATGAAATGTTTAGTATGGTAATAGGACCAAGTCCATATATAAAATTCAGTTTTATCTCTATAAATATAAAGGAGCAACAAACAACTAGAAAATAAAATGAAAAAACTATTCCTTTTTAAGAGCATTCAAAAACATATAATACAAATAAATTTAACAAAAGATTTGTAAAACATTACATTGAAAAGTTAAAAACATTGATGAGAGAAATTAAAGAAAACCTAAATAAATGGAGAAATATGTAATATTCTTAGATTGGGAGGCTTAATATTGTTAAAATGTCAATCCGTTCCCAGTTGATATCTATGCAGTGAATATAGATGTAGAGAAAAATAAACTTCAACCTCATATAATATACAAACAATAATAAAAATGAATCACAAACCCCAACATAAAAGCTAAAACCCTGAAAGTGCCTCGAAGAAAATAGGAGACTATATTGAGAGCTTGGAGTAGGCAATAATTGATAACACAGACAAAAATATAACCATAAAGAAAAAAATGATGAACTGGACTTCATCAAAAGTAAAATTTTTTGCTCATCAAAAGACACTGTTAATCACTAAATTGTGTCCAACTCTTCTGTGACCCCATGGATTATAGCCCACCAGGCTCCTCTGTCCATGGGATTCTCCAGGTAAGAATACTGGAGTGGGTTGGGATGTCTAGTTCTTGTAACAAAAAACAGTTGGACCATCAAAAAAATTACTGTTAATTAAAGAAAAACAGACACAACTTAGTGACTGAACAACAACAAATAATAACAAATTGTCAGCTTGGTGTGTAATCTTCCAAAATTTTTTAAAGTGAGAGATGCTTAACTGTACAATACTATACACAAACACTCACTCCTAAAATTGCCTTTTCATTCTTATTTTGGAGAACTTTCTATATCGCCAGGGATACATTTTCCTCATTCTTATTTTTATTGCACTGAATTTTTTTATATTTTCAGCTGTTATTGCTTTTAATGTTGAACAGAGTAACAGTCTTATGAAATACAGTCGGAGACGTGATTGGGGCCTTATTTTAAAAAGACTTAGCAGATTGGTGATGTAATTATGTAAACACAAGCATGATTGAAGGTGTTTGATCTGGATTATGGAAAGATGAATGTTTTAAGATTAAAAAAAGATACTGTTAAGAAAATGAACAGATAAGACATGGACTGGGATGAAATATGTGTAATTCAAAGGTCTGACATACATATTTACATATATGTGATACATAGATCAGATTTGCATCCAGAATATGTGTAAAGAACTTCTACAAATCAATAAAAAAATTAAAATACAATAACGATGGGCAAAAGATTTAAATAGACATCTCACAAAAGAAGATACATAATCATCAGTTGACATCTGAAAAGATGGTCAACATCAGGGAAGGGCAAATTAAAATTGCAATGTGATACTATGTTACACCTACTAAAATGTTTAATATTAAAAAGTCTGCCAATACCAAGTGCGAGTGAGGCTGTGGAACAACTAGAACTCACATGCATTGTTTATGAGAATATAAAATGGAGTAGTCACTTTGGAAACATGTTTGGCAGCTTCTTATGAAGTTAAACATATACTTAACCTGTGCCGTGCTCAGTCACTTCAGTTGTGTCCGATTCTGCATGACCCCATGGACTGTAGCCCGCCAGGCTCCTCTGTCCATTGGATTCTCCAGGCAAGAATACTGGAATGGGTTGCCATTCCCTTCTCCAGGGGAACTTCCCAACCCAGGGATCAAACCTGAGTCTCTTACATCATCTGCATTGGCAGGCAGGTTCTTTACCACTAGCATCACCTGGGAAGCCCCAGTATAATTACCCTATGAACCAATCATTAGGAATTAACTGAAAAGAAAACATTCATTCAGCCAAACCTGGAAACAATCCAAATGTCCATCAACAGGAGAATGGATAGACAAATTTTGATCTATTCATACAAAAGAACAGTTCCTGGAGATTTAGAAAAAAAAAAAGAATGAACACACAACAACATGGATGAATACCAAAAGCATTATGGTGAACAAAAGTCAGGCATAAAAGCAAACCTAAGTTCATGAACAGACAAAACTAACGTGTGATGATAGAAATCAGAACAATGGCTGTGTGTGGATATGGGTGGGATTGACTGGAGAGAGCACAAGGGAAACTTTGGCAGTAGCGGAAACATTTTATCTTGGTTGAGGTGTTGGTTTACTGTGTATATATATTTACCAAAACTCATAAGAGTTTATACTTAAAATCTGTTCACTTTTTATAAATTTTACTTCAGTAAAAATAAAAAGTGAATACATCGCTGTGGGGAGTCAGGCTGGGTAAACCAAATGAAAGCAACTTTATTTTGTTTCTCTGGTATTTGAAAATTTTAAAATACATCATTTACTTAGATATTTTCTCTCCATCATCCATTTTGCACATCCTTCCAATTTTAAGTTGTAAACCATGATGATTTTTATACTAATAATTTCTGTCTGAAGGTAAAAAGAAAAGGATCGAAGATATTACTTCACAGTTTAATAAACATTTATATTTATTATATAATTTATATTTATTTATATAATAAAATATATTTATTATATATAGATAATATAATATATAATTTATATTATATTTATTTATACTTTTATTTATATAATACTTATATTTATATATATAATATTTTGGCCACCTGATGCAAAGATCTGACTCATTTGAAAAGACCCTGATGCTGGGAAAGATTGAAGGCAGGAGAAGGGGATGACAGAGGATGAGATGGCTGGATGGCATCACTGACTCAATGGATATGAGTTTGAGTAAACTCTGGGAGTCGGTGATGGACAGGGAGGCCTGGCGTGCTGCAGTCCATGGGGTCACAAAGAGTCAGACACAACTGAGCGACTGAACTGAACTGAACAGATAAAAACGTAGGAAGAGCCACAAACTATGGTTTGCATTTTCAATAGTTCCCAGAAAGTAGTTTTAATTATGTGAAATTATATGTAATTTATAGCATCTCTAGTAATGTTGTCAAGTCATCAAATGCAATGGTGCTCTCTATAGATCAGCAGAACTGAAGGTCAAAGGAAAAATTCTACAGTTGACCCCTCATATCTGTGGATTCCACATCTGTGTATTCAACCAATCCTGCATGGAAAATATTTTGAAAAAAATTTCAGAATGTTTCAAGAAGCCAAACTTGAACTTGCCTCATGAAAGCAACTGTTTACATTGTATTAGGTATTAGAAATAATCTAGATATGATTTAAAGTATAGAGGAGAATGTGTGTAGGTTACATGCAAATATGATGCCATTTTATATAAGGGACTGGGGAGCATCCTTGAGTTTTGGTATCTTGGGGGTCCTAGAACCAATCCCTTTCAGATACCTAGGGATGCAGAACTGTGGGTGATAGAAGAGTTCTTTCCATTAACCTTTGACATTTTTAGAAGTTAAAATACCTGAGAGCAATGAAGGAGGGATTGTTGAAGGAGGTCATCAGGAGGTTGTGACCACCAGTTGACCAGAGGCTCTTCAACCCCTCCCCTGCCCTTGGAATGTTATGTTCTGCCCGCCGTTCTCACAGCTGGATCCATTTCAAGGACACAGCCTTGAGAGAACAATGTGCTATTTAGATCATTTGGATGGAATATGTGACTGAACTCAGTTAAGGCCTCTATATAAACTTTTAAGATTCTATGGGGTAGGTGTGAAGATTTACTCATTTTGTGGACATCCAAGACAAACCTCATAACGAAGTTCCCTTATTAAATCTGCCACCTACCAGTTAGGAGTGGTCTGCCTCTTAGGCTTCTTCCTGTCCTCTGTGTTCAGAGGCCAGTTTTCAAGTTTCTCCCAGGGAACTTCCAAGGCTGCAAACCAACAGGCATTCTGAGATTATGTAATTATGCAATCCAAAAGGATATTTCTTTTTTTAAATTAAATTTTGTTGCAGCTTCATTGAATTAGGAATCATATATTCTGGATTGTTAAGGCTTCAGCAATACGTAAACTGTGAACTTCCTGATGTTCAAGCTGGTTTTAGAAAAGGCAGAGGAACCAGAGATCAAATTGCCAACATCCAGTGGATCATGGAAAAAGCAAGAGAGTTCCAGAAAAACATCTATTTCTTCTTTCTTGACTATGCCAAAGCCTTTGACTGTGTGGATCACAATCAACTGTGGAAAATTCTGGAAGAGATGGGAATACCAGACCACCTGACCTGCCTCTTGAGAAATCTGTATGCAGGCCAGGAAGCAACAGTTAGGACTGGACATGGAACAACAGACTGGTTCCAAATAGGAAAAGGAGTACGTCAAGGCTGTATATTGTCACCCTGCTTATTTCACTTCTATGCAGAGTACATCATGAGAAACGCTGGACTGGAAGAAACACAAGCCGGAATCAAGATTGCCGGGACATATATCAATAACCTCAGATATGCAGATGACACCACCCTTATGGCAGAAAGTGAAGAGGAACTCAAAAGCCTCTTGATGAAAGTGAAAGAGGAGAGTGAAAAAGTTGGCTTAAAGCTCAACATTCAGAAAACGAAGATCATGGCATCCGGTCCCATCACTTCATGGGAAATAGATGGGGAAACAGTGGAAACAGTGTCAGACTTTATTATTTTGGGCTCCAAAATCACTGCAGATGGTGACTGCAGCCATGACATTAAAAGACGCTTACTCCTTGGAAGAAAAGTTATGACCAACCTAGATAGTATATTCAAAACCAGAGATATTACTTTGCTGACTAAGGTCCGTCTAGTCAAGGTTGTGGTTTTTCCAGTAGTCATGTATGGATGGGAGAGTTGGACTGTGAAGAAAGCTGAGTGCTGAAGAATTGATGCTTTTGAAGTGTGGTGTTGGAGAAGACTCTTGAGAGTCCCTTGGACTGCAAGGAGATCCAACCAATCCATTCTGAAGGAGATCAGCCCTGGGATTTCTTTGGAGGGAATGAGGCTAAAGCTGAAACTCCAGTACTTTGGCCACCTCATGCGAAGAGTTGACTCATTGGAAAAGACTTTGATGCTGGGAGGGGTTGGGGGCAGGAGGAGAAGGGGATGACAGAGGATGAGATGGCTGGATGGCATCACTGACTCGACGGACATGAATCTGAGTGAACTCTGGGAGTTGGTGATGGACAGGGAGGCCTGGCGTGCTGTGATTCATGGGGTCGCAAAGATTCGAACATGACTGAGCGACTGAACTGAACTGAAAAGGATGTTACTTTTTTAAATTTAAATTTTGTTGCGACTTCATAGAATTAGGAATTATATATTGTGGATTGTTAACGCTGTTTTAAAAATAAATACCCAGTTTTGAACAGCCAACTCATTGGAAAAGACCCTGATGCTGGGAAAGATTGAAGGCAAAAGGAGAAGAGGGTGGCAGAGGATGACAGTTGGATAGCATCACTGACTCAATGAACATAGATTTGGGCAAACTCCAGGAGATAATGAGAAACAAGGAGACCTGGAGTGCTGCAGTCCATGGGGCTGCAAAAAGTCGGATACGACTGAGCGACTGAACAACAACAACAACAACAACAACAACAACAACAACCTAGTTTCTGGGGGCCCATTTCTTCCTCTTGGTCAGAGGAACCGTTCTTGGTGACTGGAGGTAACTTAGCTGAAAGACAGAACATGGGTAGGACTTATCTTTTACTTCTTGTTTGCCAAGTACTTTTAAAAATCTGATTTCATTTGTTTGAAGCATGGAACTACTTAACCTGTGCATTAAGCATAGGTTTACTTAATTGGATAGTGAGTCCCCTTCTTTTAAAAAAAAAATTAATAGACATTTTCTTAGAAGCAGGTTAAGATGTATTAAAAAGTTGTACAGAGTACAGAGAATGCCCACATATTGCGTTCCCTCCTCTTCCCTCAAGTTTCCCTTATTATTAATACTTTAATGTAGTCCATTTGCTACAATTAATGAGCCAATATTGATGCATTATTATTATCAACTAAAGTCCACAGTTTACAACTCTTGTTGTTGTACATTTTGTGGGTTGCAGTAAAGGTGTAATGACATGTATCCAATATTATCATATCATACAGAATAGTTTCACTGCCCTAAAAATCCTTTGTGCTCCCCCTATTCATCTCTCCTTCATCCCAACCCTGGAAATCACTGATCTTTTTATTATCTCCATGTTGTTTTTGTTCAGTCACTAAGTCATGTCCGACTCTTTGTGACCCCATGGATTGCAGCATGCCAAGTTCCCCTGTCCTTCAATATCTCCCCAAATTTGCTGAAATTCATGTTCACTGAGTCAGTGATGCTATCTAACCTTCTCATCCTGCCTATCTAACCTTCTCATCCTGCCACCCCTTGTCCTTTTGCCTTCAATCTTTCCCAGCATCAGGGTCTTTTCCAGTGAATTGGCACTTTGCATCAGGTGGCCAAAGTATTGGAGTGTCAGCTTCGGCATCAGTCCTTCCAATGAGTATTCAGGGTTGATTTCCTTCTGGATTGACCGGCTTGAACTTCTTGCAGTTCAAGGGACCATCAAGAGTTTTCTCCAGCACCACAATTTGAAAGCACCACAACTTGTAAGTTCTTTAGTTCTTAGCCTTCTTTATAGTCCAGCTTTCACACCCACTCATGACTACTGAAAATACCATATCTTTGACTATACATTTGTTGGCAAAGTAATGTCTCTGCTTTTTAATACACTGTCTAGGTTTGTCATAGCTTTTCTTCTGAAGAGCAAGCATCTTCATGGCTACAGTCAGTCTGCAGTGATTTTAAAGCCCAAGAAAATAAAGTCTGTCACTGTTTCCACTGTTCCCATGAAGTGATGGGGCCAGATGCCATGATCTTAGTTTTTTGAAAGTCGAGTTTTAAGCCAACTTTCTCACTCTCTTCTTTCACCCTCATTGAGAGACTTTTTAGTTCTTCTTCACTTTCTGCCATTAGAATGATTTCTGCATATCTCAGGTTATTGATATTTCTCCTGGCAATCTTGATTCCAGCTTGTAGGTCATCCAGGGTGGCATTTTACATAATGTATTCTGCATAGAAGTTAAATAAGCAGGGTGACAATATACAGCTTGGATGTACTCCTTTCCCAATTTTGAACCAATCCATTGTTCCATGTCCAGTTCTAACTGTTGCTTCTTGACCTGTATACAGGTTTCTCAGGAGTCAGGTAAAGTGGTCTGGTATTCCCATGTCTTTAAGAATTTTCCACAGTTTGTTGTGATCCACAGAGTCAAAGGCTGTAGTGCAGTCAATGAAGCAGAAGTAGTTTTCTGGGAATTCCCTTGCTTTTCCTATGATCCAGTGGATGTTGGCAATTTGATCTCTGGTTCCTCTGTCTTTTTAAAATCCAGCTTGAATATCTGGAAATTCTCAGTTCACATACTGTTGAAGGCTAGCTTGAGGACTTTGAACACAATGTTGCTAGTGTGTGAAATGAGTAAAATTGTATGGTAGTTTGAACCTTCTTTGGCATTGCCCTTCTTTGGGATTGGAATGAAAACTGACCTTTTCCAGTCCTGTGGTCACAGCTGTTGTCCAAATTTGCTGGATATTGAGTGTAGCACTTTAGCTGCATCATCTTTTAGGATTTGAAATAGCTCACTGAAATTTCATCACCTCCACTAACTTTGTTCATTGTAATGCTTCCTCAAGCATTGCCTTTTCCAGAATGCCATATGGTTAAATTCATACAATATTTAGCCTTTCAGATTGGCTTCTTTCACTTAGCAAATGCAGTTATGGTTCCCTCATGCCTTTAGTGGCTTGATGTTCATTTCATGTTATTCCTGAATGATATTTCATTGTATGCATTTACCACAATTTTTTTAATCCATGCATCTATTGAAGGTCATCTTCCAAATTTTGGAAATTATGAATAAAGCTGTAGTTCAACTTATATTTTGGTAAAAACCCAGGAGCACAACTGACCTCCTTTTTCAGCACAATTTTTATATCTGTTATTTATATCTTGATAAATTGTAATTTGTCCCCTTGTAGCTCAGTCAGTAAAGAATCCGCCTGCAATACAGGAGACCTGGGTTTGATTCCTGGGTTCAGAAGATCCCCGGAGAAGGAAATGGCAACCCACTCCAGTATTCTTGTTTAGAAGATCCCATGGACAAAGGAGCCTGGTGGGCTACAGTCCAGGGGGTTGCAAGAATTGGACATGACTTAGCGATTAAACCACTCTTCACAGCTAACTCCTGTGCCTGAGGTCCTCCTTTCTTTCCCTTAATACTATTCCAGTTTTTGGCATGTATGTATTGTTAAGAGTGCAACACATGTCAACAGTTTTCTTTCTGAAAAATAAGGGAATGTTTTCAAATCTTGTAGGAACTGTCCTGATGCAATTGACCCTTATTAATAGAAATAGCCTGTGTATTCTTTCTGTATTTAACAGTCATGCCTAACAAAACACATTATCTTGTCACTTCTGGTTCTGACAGTCATATACATATTTCTTTTGAAGAGGTCCTAGCCTGATCATTCTGATCAAAAACACCATGTAATGAGAGATTCATGATTTCAGAATTCATATTCTTCATAAACGTGTAATTTATGAAGGAAAATTCTCAGCCTTTCTGGTCTTCAGTGTCCTCACTTGTGAAATGGGGCAATAACATCCATCTTGCAAGGTGGTGTTGAGGAATGCAAGTGATGTGAATAAAGCATCTGCGCTTCCTCTATGCCTGACACACTGGAAGCAATCTGTTGATGGGGTGGTGATGGCAATGATTAATAACAGTTGTGTGTATGGCCAATATATATTCCAGGAGAATTAAGTGCTTTTAGCTTCAATAGAGAAATTTTATCTGAAGAGTTAGAATGATGACCGGCACACTCTCATAGCCTTCTTTCACCTATTGATGCCCACTCACATTTTAAAACATTCAGAACTGTCCACTTGTCATTAACATCTGATTCTCTCAGGACCTGCCCGCAGAGTTTCCTCTTATCCGGCTGGGTCACCTCAGGATCTATGGATCTAATAAATAAGCCATTATTGACCTTGTCCTGTCCCAGGCCTGTTTTCAGCATGGCCTTCCTCCTTTTCCATGCCTGTCTGAGGCTTTTGATTACTCCAGGAAACTTTGCTGCATGTTCTGGTCCACAGAATTTGTGAAGTTCCCTTTCTTTCCTGACACCCCCAGAATACTTAGTGACTGGCCATTCATTAGCTCATTACTCATAAACTCTTCTTTTTGTAATGGTTAATCAATCTCAGCAAAGTCTTGAACTTAGGGAACATGACTTCCATTTCTTGTGTTCCATGCAGCACCCTGTCACATAGAGCTCTTTAATTATCACTGAATTAGTTAATTTGATTCAATTGCAGAAACTAAAAGGTGTTAGGCAGCTCAAACGATAAAGCTTATATAGCTTTCTAGGCAACTGTAACAGGACATGAATTTGTCCCGGAGAGATTCAGTTTTACTTAGAAGGAAGAATGTGGATTTATCAAGTATCTCTGGACATCCTTTCTAGGTGGATTGCTCTGTCCTATGTGTTTGCCATCTGGGCAACCCTAGGCTGTCTGTGGATGAGCTGGGGTTGACCTTTAACGTGAGCCACCAGTCTTCACATCTGCTCTATCCATGTTGACTCCATAATCTCCTAAGGAGCTCACGCGCAACATGAATGGCAACACTAGCCCAAGTGCCATATAACTCGGAAAGCAAGGCTTTTTACAATCAAAAGTAACATGAGAGATTCAAAATCCAAACAGAATGTGGTTGTGGATTATGCTGTGTTTGTGCTCATGTTATTCTCCTCTCTCTTCTCCACTAACACTCACTGTCTCTAAGTTCCTTCTACTGCTGCTGTCCCCTGTGACGACAGCAATGTGTTTGCTGGATGGAAAGCTTATATCAAGGTTAGTAACTCTTATGCAGCATATTTGTAGGATGTTCATTCTGAGTCTTGAGTTTGTGAGTCCCGAAAGCAATGGAATATTCCATGTATCCCCCGACACACATGTATCCTGCTGCCCCTGGGGTCTATTTCTCATGTAAAACGTCAGAGCTACCTGGCGGAGGCTAGCTCAAATCAGAAGAATCCTGACTTTCAGAAATGTGACCTAGTGTGTGAGAAATGAGGAGGGCATAATTAAACATGAGTAGAAAGACTTGGGGAGAAGGCAATGGCACCCCACTCCAGTACTCTTGCCTGGAAAATCCCATGGACAGAGGCGCCTCGGGGGCTGTGGTCCACGGGGTCGCAAAGAGTTGGACGCGACTGAACGACTTCACTTTCACTTTTCACTTTCATGCATTGGAGAAGGAAATGGCGACCCACTCCAGTGTTCTTGCCTGGACAATCCCAGGGATAGGGGAGCCTGGTCGGCTGCCGTCCATTGGGTCGCACAGAGTCGGACACGACTGAAGCGACTTAGCAGCAGCAGCAGCAGCAGAAAGACTTGGAGTCATTCCCATTCTCTATAAGGGGTGTTCACAGCTGTGACTGTTATTTTTCTGACTATTGCTTCATCTATGTTTCGACTAGCACTTGGAAAACTACCTCTGGGCAACTTAAATGAAAGCTTGTTTTACAGCTTGAAGCAAATTGGCAGAAATTTCCATTGTTCATCAAGTCTGTTGTAGATGATTTGCTTGAGCCAGATATTTCTGGGTCCTGGGTTCGCTCCTTAAGAAATAACTGCTGTTGTTCCAAGTAGAAAGTGGTCCAGGAAACTTGGAGCTTTTATTTTCTATCACTGATCTGTGAAAAGATAGCCAAATTTGTTTGAGAAGGAACAGCATTTAGCAATGCTGGATTCCCAATGCTTCCCAGATTTTGTGCTTTTTGGGAAGTTAAAATGGAGGAAGTCTCCTTCAGGATTCAGATGCAGGAGAGCAGGACCTGCCTGGACATCTGCCTGCATGCACAGCATGTCAGGTGATATCTCAGATAAGAGAGGGAGTGGGTCTTGGAAGCATTGAACCCTGAAGGTCAGGCCAGCCCCTGAGGTCTAAGAAGTCTTCTGACTCACAAGGTGAAACAAACAGCATTGTAAAAAGGTTAAGATAAAATCAGAGCTGCATTTTTGCACACAAACTGATAATGATAACAAATTGTGACCTTTGATCTTGAGTATTCTAAACCCTTTTGATATATTTTTTAAGTATAATTTTCATCTTATTGTCTTTTCAGAAAACCAGTATTTCTTCAGTCTTTAAGGACTTGGATTCTTAGATGGGCTTTGGTGGAGGACTTGGTGGAGGACGTGGAGCAGCACTCACAGGTCTAAATTGGGGTGGAGGTGTCCTGTTTTCCCAGGCTTCTGGAGGGTGATTACTGACTCCCTTGCTGTGAATGGCACAACTCAGGGCACCATTGTTCCTTCTTTCCTTGGTCATCTTGGAAGTGCAGAGACAAGAACCCTTTGATATTTATTGACATAGCTTAAATAAAATTCTAATGAAGCCCTTTTGACCTCTAGCTAACTTTGGGATGCTTCAAAGAGCCCGTGTGTGTGTGTGTGTGTGTGTGTGTGTGTGTGTGTGTGTGTTAGTCGCTCAGTCATGTCTGATTCTTTCCCCATGAACTGTAGCTAGCCAGGCTCCTCTACCCATGGAATTCTCCAGGCAAGAATACTGGAGTGAGTTGCCATTCCCTTCTCCAAAGGACCTTCCTGACTCAGAGATTGAACCCAGGTCTCCCGCATTGCAGCAGATTCTTTACCATTTGAGCCAACAGCAAAGCCCTCAAGGAGCCTGTAGGACATCCCAAAGAGAGAGATTAAACTAGTTGGGTTCATGGGAAACGTTGTTAAACGCTCCTTGGAAGGAAAGCAATGACAGACCTAGACAGTGTATTAAAAAGCAGACACATTACTCTACCAACAAAGGTGCTTATAGTCAAAGCTATGGTCTTTCCAGTAGTCATATACATTTGTGAGAGTTAGACCATAAAGAAAGCTGAGTGTCAAAGAACTGGTGCTTTCAAACTGTGGTGCTGGGGAAGACTCTTGAGAGTCCCTTGAACTGCAAGGAGATCAACTCAGTCAATTCTAAAGGAAATCAGCCCTGAATATTGGAAATCACTGGAAAGACTGATGTTGAAGCTGAAACTCCAGTATTTTGGCCAACTGATGTGAAGAGCTGACTCATTGGAAAAGACCCCAATGCTTAAGACAGAAGGCAGAATGAGAAGGGAGCCAAAGAGGAT
This sequence comes from Ovis aries, assembly GCF_016772045.2. Lineage (NCBI taxonomy): Eukaryota > Metazoa > Chordata > Mammalia > Artiodactyla > Bovidae > Ovis > Ovis aries. The sequence continues at coordinate 15,874,790 of NC_056059.1, read as the reverse complement.
GAGACAGTTGGGTAGTATCACTGATTCAATGGACACGAATTTGAGCAATCTTGGGAAGATGGTAAAGGACAGAGGAGTCTGGTGTGTTTCAGTTCATGGAATTGAGAAGAGTTGGACATGATCTTAGTGACTGAATAGTAACAAATTGTCAAATGAGCGATAAATCTTCTCAGGTTATATTGTATGGAATATGTTATTAATATATAGGTATTCTAGAAATTATATAGATTTCATAAAAGATCTCACATGTCCTGGTAAAACATTATCCTGTCATAATTCTAATTGCTATCTTAAAATGCTACATGTCACAGCAGTAACCAAGTTACTTTGTCAATTGCATTGTAATCAGACTTTAAAAAAAATAAGTTTAAGAATTTATTTATTTTTGGCTGTACTGGGTCTTTGTTGCTGCTTGGGCTTTTCTCCAGTTGGAGTGAGCAGGGGCTACTCTTCATTGCATTGCACAGGCTTCTTATTGCAGTGGTTTCTTTTGTTGTGGAGCATAGGATCAAGGGCACTGAGCTTCAGTAGTTGTGGCACATGGGTTCGATTGTTGGGCTTCCCGGGCTCTAGAGCGCAGGCTCAATAGTTGCAGCCCACAGGCTTGCTCTAAATTGCTCTAAGGCATGTGAGATCTTCCTGGATGAGGGATTGAACTCTGAGTCTCCTGCATTGGTGGGTGGATTCTTTACTACTGAGCCACCAGGGAAACCCCTGTAATCAGATTGTAAACATGCCTTTTAAAGCCTTTTTTGTCATTATAGAGAGCTATGGGTTTCACTCTGATGCCTTTGCAAAAATACTACCTCTTCAAGATTTATAGAAAGGATTTCTTAAGATTAAATTAAAACTAACTAGATATATCACCCAACACATATTAATCTTGTCTGATCATAAATTCTTGTGGAGATAAAGTAATATCATGAGTGGGAAAGCTCTTTGTAAAATAAAAAGTGATTTTCAAATATGTTATTAGAATTTAGAATGTGTGTGTGCATATGTGTGTGAATGCATGTATAGTTGGTCAAGAAATATTTTACTATGGAAAAAATTTTTAATAAACAATGGTAGAACCTCTAAAAAAAAACTAACTAGGTAAGCAAATTTTGTTATTAACAGTAAACTGGTATTTGGTTTTCTCTCTCTGTTAAGAGAAAAAAAGTTTTCTTATCATGTGACTTTTGATAACAGAATATATGAATTTATTTGCCTTTAAGTGATTTATATTTGTTTTTAAAATCTTTTGGTAAGTAAATATTATTTCACAATGATCTGTGAAGTTTGTGACACACATAGATAAAGCAACTTGTGTGTCTACAAAAATTTAACCTTCATCATCAGACTTTTGCTATCCTGATGCCCTTAGGACATGGCAAGAGTCTACTACTAAATCAAGGAATTTAAAATGGGTAAACAATAGCTGTAAATCAAGCAGCCAGGGCTATAGGAAATCTAAGACTGCTTGTTTTTTCCTGGTTCCCTGACAAACCTCATTTTTTATTTGAGGGGATAAAGCCTTCCCTGGCTGCAGGGTCAATGTCCTCACAAGAAATTTCTGTTTCACTGAGTAGTAAATTCTAGTTTTGTTAGTTGAGATCTATATTGGGAAGACTCACTTCCCAGATAGTTCCTTTTTGTTATGTTTGATTACTAAAAAGCTTAATTAAATTATTCTAAAGCTCATCTCAGTAATCTATCTTTGGATAGAGATTAGCTTCCCTGGTGGCTCAGTTGGTAAATAATCCACCTGCAGTTCAGGAGACCCAGGTTCTATCCCTTGGTCGGCAAGATCCCCTGGAGAAGGATAAAGCTACCCACTCCAATATTCTTGCCTGGGAAATGCCATAGTCAGAGAAGCCTGGCAGGCTACAGTTCATGGGGTCGCAAGAGTAGGATACAACTTAGCGCGTAAACCACCACCACCCCATGAGCTATACCCAGGGATTATAAAATTACATGTATCTATCAATGAACTATGTGCTAATTAGAGCTTAGGGAAAAAATAAGACGAAAGAATGTCCTTGGATTTCTGGAATACAAAATTTCCAGAAGCTGGAAAGAAGTATACCAAGAGTAGTCAATTTGTTGAATTATACACAGTATGCTGTTGTTGTTCAGTTGCTAAGTAGTGTTTGATTCTGGCACCTCACTCCAGTACTCTTGCCTAGAAAATCCCATGGACGGAGGAGCCTGATGGGCTGCAGTCCATGGGGTCGCGAAGAGTCGGACACAACTGGGTGACTTCACTTTTGATTTTCACTTTCATGCATTGGATAAGGAAATGGCAACCCACTCCAGTGTTCTTGCCTGGAGAATCCCAAGGATGGGGGAGCCTGGTGGGCTGCCGTCCATGGGGTCACACAGAGTCATATACCACTGAAGTGACTTAGCAGCAGCAGCAGCAGCAGCAGCAGTGTCTGATTCTTTGCAAACCCATGAACTGCAGCAGGCCAGGCTTCCCTGCACTTCACTATCTCCTTGAATTTGCTCAGACTCATGTCCACTGAGTCAATGATGCCATCTAGCCATCTCATCCTCTTTGGCCCTCTTCTCCTTCTGCCCTCAGTCTTTCCTAGCATCAAGGTCTTTTCCAATGAGTTGGCTCTTCACATCCATTGATCAAAGTATTGGATCTTCAGCTTCAACATCAGTCCTTCCAGTGAATATTCAGGGTTGATTTCCTTTGGGATTGACTGGTTTGACCTCCTTGCCATCCAAGGGACTCTCAAGAGTCTGGTCCAGCACCACAATCCAAAAGTGTCAATAGTATATGCGTGCATGTGTGCTGAGTCATTTCAGTCATGTCCAACTCTGTGCGACTGTATGGATTATAGTCTGCCAGGCTCCTCTGTCCATGGCATACTCCAGACAAGAATACTGGAGTGAGTTGCCATGCCTTTCTCCAGGAGATCTTCCCAACCTGGGAACTGAACCCATGTCTCACATCTCCTGCATTGGCAGGCAGGTTCTTTACCACTAGTGCCACCTGGGAAACCCTGCCAACAGTAGGCTTTCAAAGAAGAAAATTTGGCTGATACATATACACAGATTCTTGGTGAGTAGCCAATGGATTGGCCACTTGGCTTCCCCTATGGGTAAAGAACGGGGCTTCGCAGGTGGCACAGCAGTGAAGAATCTGCCTGTCAAGCAAGGGACGCAAGAGCTTCAGGTTTGATCCCTGGGTCAGGAAGACCCCTTAGAGAAGGAAATGGCAACCCACTCCAGTATTCTTGCCTGGGAAACCCCAAGGAGCTAGGAGCCTGGCAGGCTATATAGTCCGTGTGGTCGCAAAGAGTCAAAGACTTCGAGTTGGCTATGACTTAGTGACTATACAACAACAACACAACAACAACTCTTGTGACAGATTATTCTTGGAAGCCTGACTGTAATACGGATTGCCATTCACACCTCAATCTTCAGGGGTACGCTACAATTAAAAGAAAAATATGAAGAGAAGTGTCCCAAATAGGTTTCTTCATATTTTCCTTTTACTTGTAGCATATCCTTGAAGGCTGAGGTGTGAGCGACAATCCGCATTATAGTCAGGCTCCCAAGAATAATCTGTCGCAAGAGTTGTTGTTGTGTTGTTGTTTAGTCACTAAGTTGTGTCCAATTCTAAGTCTTTGAAACATGAGCCAGACCTAGACTCAGGATAATTTTGTGTTCCTAGCAGACAAGGTCTGTCCTTTCTTAAATTAGACTTTCTATGGGCAACATTTGTCTGTTTGCTAGATTGCACAGCGCTGATAAAGATATAGCTCAAGCCCTGAACACAAATATTATGTGCTGATTGACTTTAATAGCTGTACCCACCTATTGATAGGCTGTGACAAGACTACTGAGGAACTGCTATGTGGACCAACTTCTTGCCTTTAGGGGAACCAACCAACCATTGTGAATGAACTATCTTCCCTAAATCCTGTAAGAATTTTTTAAAATAGCCCCTTAATGAGTATGTATTGTAACTGACGATGTAAACACAACTTCTATATATCAATTAGTAACTCCTTTTTCCAGATGTCTAGCACATCTTTTTTTTAAAGTTGCTCAGTCGTGTCTGACTCTTTGCGACCCCATGAACTATACAGTCCATGGAATTCTCCAGGCCAGAATACTGGAGTGGGTAGTCTTTCCCTTCTCCAGGGAATCTTCCCAACTCAGGGATCGAATGCAGGTCTCCCACATTGCAGGCAGATTCTTTACCAGCTGAGCCCCAAGGGAAGCCCAAGAATACTGGAGTGGGTAGCCTATCCCTTCTCCAGCAGATCTTCCTGATGCAGGAATCAAACTGGGGTCTCCTGTACTGCAGGTGGATTCTTTACCAACTGAGCTATCAGGGAAGCTCAAAGATGGCCCATTGCTTTGACCAGGAAACGAACCAGAGTCAACTGCTCGGAAGGCAGCTATGCTCACCACTATACCACCAACGCTGCACAAACACATATCTAACATACGTTGATCATTTATATTGGAGGGGGACCACTTATTACTTTCCCCCCTTGAGAAATTAGGTATTATGGGCCCAAATATTATTCCTTACTTTGTCTGTTCCTAATATTAGCTTCTTCTTAGCACTGTTATGTAAGATTTAGCAAGGAACCAAAGAGTTACAAAATTTCATAGATAAACATAATCGTACCTTGATAGAACATTCTGTTGTTACTACCATTGCTGCCAGTAAGTTAATGGATGTAGAAGTTGATGTACAAAAGCGTACTTCTCATTCATGGTGGGATTTTTTTCTTTTTTTAAATATAAATTTATTTATTTTAATTGGAGTTTAATTACTCCATAATACTATATTGGTTCTGCCATACACCAACATGAATCTGCCACAGGCATACACATGTTCCCCATCCTGAACCCCCCTCCCTCCTCCCTCCCTGTACCATCCCTCTGGGTCGTCCCAGTGCACCAGCCCCAAGCATCCAGTGTCATGCATTGAACCTGGACTGGCGATTCATTTCTTATATAATATTATACATGTTTCAATGCCATTCTCCCAAATCATCCCACCCTCTCCCTCTCCCACAGAGTCCAAAAGTCTGTTCTATACATCTGTGTCTCTTTTGCTGTCTCACATACAGGGTTATCATTACCATCTTTCTCAATTCCATATATATGTGTTAGTATACTGTATTGGTGTTTTTCTTTCTGGCTTACTTCACTCTGTATAATAGGCTCCAGTTTCATCCACCTCATTAGAACTGATTCAAATGTATTCTTTTTAATGGCTGAGTAATACTCCATTGTGTATATGTACCACAGCTTTCTTACCCATTCGTCTGCTGATGGACATCTAGGTTGCTTCCATCTCCTGGCTATTATAAACAGTGCTGCAATGAACATTGGGGTACACGTGTCTCTTTCAATTCTGGTTTCCTTGGTGTGTATGCCCAGCAATGGGATTGCTGGGTCATAAGGTAGTTCTATTTGCAGTTTTTTAAGGAATCTCCACACTGTTCTCCATAGTGGCTGTACTAGTTTGCATTCTTACCAACAGTGTAAGAGGGTTTCCTTTTCTCCACACCGTCTCCAGCATTTATTGCTTGTAGACTTTTGGATAGCAGCCATTCTGACTGGTGTGAAATGGTACCTCACTGTGGTTTTGATTTGCATTTCTCTGATGATGAGTGATGTTGAGCATCTTTCCATGTGTTTGTTAGCCATCTGTATGTCTTCTTTGGAGAAATGTCTGTTTAGTTCTTTGGCCCATTTTTTGATTGGGTCGTTTATTTTTCTGGAATTAAGCTGCAGGAGTTGCTTGTATATTTCTGAGATTAGTTGTTTGTCAGTTGCTTCATTTGCTATTATTTTCTGCCATTCAGAAGGCTGTCTTTTCACCTTGCTTATAGTTTCCTTTGTTGTGCAGAAGCTTTTGAGTTTAATTAGGTCCCATTTAGTTTTGCTTTTATTTCCAATATTCTGGTAGGTGGGTCATAGAGGATCCTGCTGTGATTTATGTTGGGATTTTTTCTTTACTAAATCCCCTACTGCTTAAAAACTGTTTTCTGCATTGTATAATTCATTTCTTATTTCTTTGATCAGTTTATTTCTTTTGACTATCTGGAATTATTATTTGACTTATAGAATTAAGACTGCCCATTTTATTTTTCCTTATTCCTATGTTATTTAGCTTAAATAATCCTAAGGCCAGCTGTTAGGGAAATTAAAATGGAGGAAGTCTTGTTCAGGCTTCAGAGGCAGGAGAGCAGGACTCTGACCTGCCTTGGACCTGCCTGGACATTGCCTGGATTCCGTGCTTACCTACATGCATAGCAAGTCAGGTGGTACTTTAGATAATAAGCAAGGGAGTGGATCTTGGAATTCTTGAGCCCCTGAGGGTCTGGCCAACCCCTCGGGACTCAGAAGTTCTGTGATTCACAAAGTGAAATATATGGCATTATAAAAGTTAAAAAAAAAAACAGAGCTGCATTTTTGTATGCAAACTGATAACAATATCAGATTGCAGCTTGGGATTATAAATGGGGAGTCCCTGAAACTGCAATTTGAAGTCTCACCCATTGGGTGGATGCACCCTGGGACCCTTTCCCAATTGGAACTCCAGATTGCTGTTAATGAGACTTCCCAGTGCTGTCTAAGTCTGGATGTCCGTCATCCCAATTTGGTGATGTATGTGCTGTTACTTTTCTTTATTGTTTCTATTTCTCTTCTTTTAATGACTGTATATTGAAATTAAGTCAAATAATCCTCTAATATATATTGAAATTGTATATTTGTGTGTAACAAGTGATTTCTTTTGTTAATGAATCCTTTGAACCTAAAACAAAATAAAAATTTTGGCAAAACATAAACTGGCACTGTGAGCAGGATTTGTGAAACAAAATGCCACTCTTTAAAAAGAAAGAGATTAAGACTATTCAAGTTTTTATTCCCAGGTCGGAAGATTTGCCTTACTGCTCGCTAGCTACTGAATAGGGCATATCCACTGGATTGTGTGAGAACTGGGACCCCAAATTAAAGTGGGCCAAACTGTTAGAAGTTACTGAATGTCTGCAGCTTGTGCCACCTGGGAAAGGATAAGAATGTACTGCAATGGGTTGGAGAGGCTGGATCCTCCTCTCTGCCTACCATAAGGTAACAAAAGTAAAACTTCCAGCAGAACAGTGCTATTAGCTTGTTTTTTTCCAACACTGCTCTATGATAACAGTCCCCTCCTTTCCCTGTGCTCCTGGCCCCTCACGGTGTTTTATTATGGTCCTGCTGCAAGAAAGGGTGACTGCGCATACTGTAACTCTTCATCTGGCATCAGGGATTTCCCTTTGATTTGGAAAGAATACTCTTTCAAATTCCGCTATAAAATATACGGGAGGGAGAAAGAAAAAGCTCTGGGAATGTGCGCTGGTGTTGACATTCACTCACATAACAAACCGAAGGTCAGTTTTCTTTAGTATTGCTCAGATGAATGATCAGTTGCTCTAAGTCTGCATTATCAGCAGTGCTGTTCACCACTAATTTATACGACATGATTTAACGTTGTCTGCATCCTGCCAGATGTTAAAAGCCAATATTCAGCAGGTACCTCCAAGACACCAGAAGCAACTCCACAGCACCCCTCATGGCTCTTCACCTGGTTTTGCCCAGAATGCTCATGGTGAACAGTCAGCTGTCTCCTTGGCAGTGGTACCCGCTTTCCTGGAGCATGGAATTATTTGCAAACAGAGGCTCACTAAAGTGTTACTAAAGGAGAGGGGTGGAGTCAAAGAGGCTTTAAAAAGGAAAGAGGAGTCATTCTACTTTTCAAAATGAGAAACCATGTTTGAGGAGGAATCGTATGTCCTTATTTCATCAAGGGTTGTGCTTGGAAGTTCCCACCAATTCTTCCCTAGTTTCCTTTTTCTATCCTTGGCCCTGCAACTCTGCCTTGTCACAGTGAAGACAGCAGCAGGCCTCCAGTGCATGGCTGTTCAACTCTGTGAAATTTGTCATAAGGCTGTCAGATATTTCTTACAGCTTCCCCCAAATTTAAAGTAATCTTTCCCCTCAGGCTGCATCTGGATGTTGTCTTGAGTTGAAGGAGAAGGAGCAAGAGGGCAACAGCAGAGCAACAGAGGAAAAGATACCCCAGAGCTGCAGGCCAACCTGAGTGGACACACTGAGAGTCAGGCATACCTACCTTGCCAGGGCTGTGCTCAAGCAAAGTCAGCTTATTTTCTATTGAGAGTTCAAGTCCATCAACATCATGCTGCATTTCCTTGTCATTGTGTTGCTGGTAGTTTTCAAATTTAGTTTTGTTAGCCTCTCAGCCCTGCCGCACTGGAACTGTCCTGAAGGCTCTCCCTCTGGAAATGGGAATTCTACTTGTGCAGGTAAGTAATCTAATCAAAAGGAGTTCACATCTTCCCAGAAACCCTTCTTATACCTGTTCGTTCCATCTTGTATACTTGGCATTTGTTTCCGATTTGTCTTTGGATGTGTATATTTGCTTCCTTTTTGTTTTCAATGCATGTTTATTTCCTTATTGGCTGTTAGGACTGTAACATCCTATTGGCTGTTAGGACTAACTATAATAATTCAAACTATTCTTCTGTGTGTGAGTGAATAGGTCTCATTTTTAACTAGTTGAACATAAACCTCTGTCTTGATTCTGATGTGATGAGTGATTAAATACTTAGTTGACCAGCTTTATATGGGAAACTGGGGAAACAGATGACTTTTTTAACATTTTGAAACTGTCTCTAAGCCATAAAGAAAAAAACATCCTTTGAATAACTTTGTGTAGGAACTAAGAGGTTGCTAAAAACCAGTGAAAAATGAGGAGGGAACTGGGAACAAATGTGATTCCTTCATTGTGAAAGTTAAGCTAAATTTCAGATTAAACCTCCGTGCATTCTCCCCCACAGCTGTTTCTGAAGCTCTGATGCAGCGCCAGTTTTAGTAACAGGTGCATTGTAACTTTGGGAACTGCTAAGAAATGATAATATGCCACAACCCCTCTCATATTAAATGGGCTCTTAATCAAGAGGAAGTGGGAATTCTACTGAATGCAAAATAGCAATCCTGAGTAAGAATTTATTTTAATCCTTGGTGGCTCTCCAACCTGTTGCTCAAATAGGGAAGTCATTTCCATTCACTAAAGGGCATAAACTGCCCTGATATTCCTTTCTTGTCATTTTACCCTTTTGAGAAGAGGTCTGGCTCCCCAAAAGAGGTAGATCGAGGGGAACAGTAAATTTTCCAGAAGAGAAAGAGAAGCCTCTGGAAACTAGCACAAAATAATGGGAGTAAAGGGAACAGTTCTGAGCCAAACTGCTGACATTGGGCTCCTGTCCTGGCTCCTGTCCTGGCTGTAAAGGAAATTACAGGGATGAGGAGGTCAAGGCTCTGTCACCAGGCAGCACTCACTGGAATGGGTGAGCAGAACCCTAGGGCATTGGAAGGAAGGACTGAGTTCTAATTATCTCTGGGTCCCCAGCACCTGGAACATATCCACTGTCATAGTTTATACTCAGCAGATTCTTGCTGAATGAATGAGTATCCCTGACTTGATAATGCAAGTCCTAAACAATAAAAGCAAAAAAGGAATGACAGGGACTTTCCTGGAGGTCCAGTGGTTATTCTCTAAGCTTCTACTGCAGGGGGCTCAGGTTCCATCCCAAGTCTCATTGGGGAACTAAAATTCCACACGTTGTGCAGTGCAGCCAAAAAAAAAAAAAAAAAAGACAAAAAGCAAAAATAACCCCATGAGCTGGTGACTCAGCTGTTGGAGGCAGAGCTTTTGAGCACAGTTTTTTCGAGTGGCCTGGACCCTCTTGGGTTGGGAGAGAGTAATTGGCAAGTGACCACAGCCAGGCATCTGCATGGGATGCAAAGAGAGAGTGGGAACCAGTCAAGAAGCAGAAACTGAGAGAGAAAAAATAAGATGCAAATGAACTTCTGTACAGGGCTTTAGAGTCTCAAGGAACTCGCTGCTAACAAGGGAACCTACACCTCACGCTTCTCACTAGTCCCTGCTGGTGGCTCAAAAGTGCCTTCACTGGGGCTGGTTGAAGAAATAAGCCTGAAGCCCAGGATAGAGATAATGAGTTAGGAGGACTGTGTCACAAAATGGAAGGAACTGAGGTTTTAGAGGCAAATAAACCTCATTTCAAGTCTATGCTACCTAGCTAATACTGGAGCTATAGTGGAATATATTCTAATTCCCTGGTGGCTCAGTCAAGTGAAGGATCCATCTGCAATGCAGGAGGCTGCCTGCAGCACAGGTGACTGGGGTTCGATCCCTGGGTCTGGAAGATCCCCTGGAGAAGGAAATGGAAACCCACTGCAGTATTCTTGCCTGAAAAATCCCATGGACAGAGGAGCCTGTGGGATGCAGTCCATGGGATCGCAACAGTCAGAATCGACTTAACAACTAAACCACAACTACATAGTGAAATATTGCTGAAAAATAATAATACCCCCTTTCAGAATTGTTGTGTGGATCCCATGGGATAATATGGGAAATGCACTTAACCACAGAGGCTGGCAGATTGTGCTTAATAAATATCCTCTTGGCTCCATATCTTGGCTAAATCTCTTTGATCAAATCATGTCACAAGATGCCTTATTTGAACACTGCAGTGACATGGCCCAGACCCCATGGAGGGTGGAATGCCTGGATACCACTTTGTGACTCTGACTCTTTGCTCCCTCATTCCTTTCAAGTCAAAGATTTAAAGCCTCTGCTTGACACTCCATGTCTTATGTTAGCCAATAACTGCCCTGGTGGCACCCTATGCCCATGCATTTCAGAGGATATTATTTCTCCTAAATAGATATGATGCCATCATCTATTTTTCCTCTAATTAAATTCTATTTGCCTTATTCCTCACCCTTGGCATTGAGACAGACCACCTGTGGCCAGCCTGACCCAGGAGGAAGAATCCTTTGTGGTCTGATTCAGGTAACTTTATGCCATGTTGTCTTGAATGTGACTATGAGCCTGATAAACCAAGTGGTAAGACAGACATGGGTTTTCTTTTCATTTCTCCCCTCCCCTCCTGCTGCTATTGCTTCTTTTTTTTTTTTTTTTTTTTAATCACTGAGTATTCTGTTAGCTTCTGTTTGGGCTACACTACAAAAGGAGAGCAATAAGAAAAAGTGCTGTCGAGTAGCTTTTGAACTTTCAAGCCTATTTTCCTTGGAGGAGAAATAGCAATTGAAAAGGAACTTTTCCTGTTTGCTGTCTCTGCCTGCATTATTTATATGAACTTTCCTGGTAAATAGAGTGATGAAGAAATGCAGGCCAAACCTCAGTACTAGTCAGCCATCTGGGGGAGGTCACTTTTAGCAGTAAACAGTGAAATCACTGATTTTAGCACTGGCTAGGATTTGGTCAGCTTCCCTGTCACGTGCAAACCAGAGTAATTCCATGATCAAAATCTGGTTTATTTTTTCAGCTAGAGTTATGCAAAAGCTTTTTCAAAAAAAAACCTAAGTGCTCAGAAATTACAGGAATGATCTTTTATGCATACCACATAAATAAAACCATCCCCTAAGTCCTCAGTGGTTCCCGGTCTTTGAAGGGGTAGTAGAGCTTAGTGGTGAAGTCGCTCAGTCATGTCCGACTCTTTGTGATCCCATGGACTGTAGCCCACCAGGCTCCTCCATCCATGGAATTTTCCAGGAAAGAATACTGGAGTGGGTTGCCATTTCCTTCTCTAGGGGATCTTCCCAACCCAGGGATCGAACCCGGGTCTCCCGCATTGTGGGCAGATGCTTTACCATCTGAGCCACCAGGGAGCTTAGTGGTAAAGAGCTTCAGTTTTGGAGTCTGCTGGCCTGAGTTCAGATCCCAGTTCTGCTGCTTGTGAACTGTGTGTCTCATTGTCCTCATTGTAAAATAAAGATAATTACTCCTTCCTCCCAGGACTGTTGTCAGGATTGTGTTCAAGCATTTGTTTTCAATTCTGGCTGCATGTTAGAACCACTAATAGGGTTAGCACCTGGACAATGTGAGTCAGAGACTTCTCTGGTGGTGGAATCTGGGCATTTTTTAAAATTACCCTCCCTTGGTGCTTCTAACAGGCATAATGGGCAGTTTGGGTTCAGGACCACTCAGTTATCACATAACTGAGTAAAGTGCATAAAATGGAGCCTGGAATGTAATGAGCACTCAATTAGTCTCGTGTGCATGCATGCCAAGTCACTTCAGTTGTGTTCAACTCTTTGCGACCATATGCACTGCAGCCTACCAGGCTCCTCTGTCCATGAGATTCTCCAGGCAAGAATACTGGAGTAGGTTGCCATGCCCTCCTCCAGGATATCTTCTCCACCCAGGGATCGAACCCACGTCTCTTGGGTCTCCTGCTTTGGCAGGCAAGTTCTTTACCACCAGTGCTACCTAGGAAGCCCCTCCATAAATCTTAGCTTGTATTAATATTTTTATTATAGTTAACATTATTTTATTGGTGGTAATAGTAGTAGTATTCTCTAAAGCTCCAATACTTTGGCCACCTGATATGAAGAACCAGCTCATTGGTATAGATCCTGATGCTGGGAAATATTGAGGGCAGAAGGAAAAGGGGATGACAGAGGATGAGATGGTTGGATGACATCACTGACTCAATGGATGTGAGTTTTAGCAAATTCTGGGAGATAGTGAAAGACAGGGAAGCCTGGCCTGCTGCAATCCATGGGGTCACAAAGGATCAGACATGACTGAGCAACTGAACAGTGACAACAATTTTATAGATGTGACTTAGTTTCTTCTATAATAATTAAATTTCTTTTACACATGGAAAAATCCTATGTTGAAAAACCTGATAATAGTTTTATAATATTACAATTTATATTCAAAATAATTTCAACATATATAGCTTATATTTTGTGTTCAGAAGAAATGATTATTAAAAATATAAAACCATATCAAACTGGTTTGACTGAGTGCCCTCGTGGAACTGCAGCTCCAGCATTTGTCTTTCTGTGACACCAACTGATAAAAAATTTCACTGAGTGCAAAGTAAGTCTGCTTGTTAGATATCTTACCAGTGGTCATTTAAACAGTAGCAAAAACAAGCCACTACGTATTTAAATCTCTAATGTATTCTTTCCTATGTTTGGAACCAATTTTTTAAATATTTGTAAAATTGTTGAGGGCATATAAAGAAATGATAAATTAGTTCTTTAAATGAATTTACATTTTGGAGCTTGTCGTGGTCTGTCCCTTTTATTTGACATTCAATTTAGAAGTTGGAAGGTGAGAAATATTTGCTTATTTGAGTAGAGCAAGTGCTTCCCAACAAAGGTAAATGGATCCATAATTTGGCTTTAAATTCAAAATCTTACTTTATCATCTACAAATTTGCCTTCATGAAAATCTAGTGACATATTTCCTTGTATAGTATAAATGGCTGGGTTTTTTTGTTTGTTTGTTTGTTTTACCTTCCTTTACCTCCAAACTCCCTTCCACTTTAAAAAAAGTTAAAATGTGAACATATGCTCCCAATACAGTTTTATCTATCACTTACATTAGTTATATACACTATTATTATGAATATTATGCAACATGTAACATTTCTAACATTTTCTTTCCACACAATAATGAAGCATCTTACAGTCTCTAACTGGTACACATCCTACTTGGGAGAAACTGTTTCAGAGAAGTAGTAGAATGATGGAATAAATGTTATCCGTCTTTATTAGTTCAGCTCCTTTCACTTAAGCGTGAAGAGAAAAGCAAAAGGACGGCTAATTATTTTTCAAGTAAAGGGGGGTTTACAAAAAAGATCTTCACGACCAAGATAATCACGATGATGTGATCATTCACCTAGAGCCAGACATCCTGGAATGTGAGGTCAAGTGAGCCTTAGAAAGCATCACTACGAACAAAGCTAGTGGAGGTGATGGAATTTCATTTGAGCTATTTCAAATCCTGAAAGATGATGCTGTGAAAGTGCTGCACTCAATATGCCAGCAAATTTGGAAAACTCAGCATTAGCCACAGGACTGGAAAAGGTCAGTTTTCATTCCAATCCCAAAGAAAGGCAATGCCAAGGAATGCTCAAATCACCACACAGTTGCATTCGTCTCACACGCTAGTAAAGTAATGCTCAAAATTCTTCAAGCCAGGCTTCAGCAATACATGAACCGTGAACTTCCAGATGTTCAAGCTGGTTTTAGGAAAGGCAGAGGAACCAGAGATCAAATTGCGAACATCCCCTGGATCATGGAAAAAGCAAGAGAGTTCCAGAAAAACATCTATTTCTGCTTTATTGACTATGCCAAAGCCTTTGACTGTGTGGATCACAATCAACTGTGGAAAATTCTGGAAGAGATGGGAATACCAGACCACGTGACCTGCCTCTTGAGAAACCTATATGCAGGTCAGGAGGCCACAGTTAGAACTGGACATGGAACAACGGACTGGTTCCAAATAGGAAAAGGAGTATGTCAAGGCTGTATATTGTCACCCTGCTTATTTAACTTCTATGCAGAGTACATCATGAGAAACGCTGGGCTGGAAGAAGCACAAGCTGGAATCAAGATTGCCGGGAGAAATTTCAATAACCTCAGATATGCAGATGACACCACCCTTATGGCAGAAAGTGAAGAGGAACTAAAGATCCTCTTGATGAAAGTGAAAGAGGAGAGTGAAAAAGTTGGCTTAAAGCTCAACATTCAGAAAACAAAGATCATGGCATCTGGTCCCATCACTTCACTTCATGGGAAATAGATGAGGAAACAGTGGAAACAGTGGCAGACTATTTTTGGAGGGCTCCAAAATCACTGCAGGTGGTGACTGCAGCCATGAAATTAAAAGACGCTTACTCCTTGGAAGGAAAATTATGACCAACCTAGATAGCATATTGAAAAGCAGAGACATTACTTTACCAACAAAAGTCCATCTAGTCAAGGCTATGGTTTTTCCTGTGGTTGTGTATGGATGTGAGAGTTGGACTGTGAAGAAAGCTGAGTGCTGAAGAATTGATGCTTTTGAACTGTGGTGTTGGGGAAGACTCTTGAGAGTCCCTTGGACTACAAGGAGATTCAATTAGTCCATTCTAAAGGAGATCAGTCCTGGGTGTTCTTTGGAAGGACTGATGCTAAAGCTGAAACTCAAATACTTTGGCCACCTGATGCGAAGAGTTGACTCATTGGAAAAGACCCTGATGCTGGGAAGGATTGGGGGCAGGAGGAGAAGGGGACGACAGAGGATGAGATGGCTGGATGGCATCACCGACTCGATGGACACGAGTCTGAGTGAACTCTGGGAGTTGGTGATGGACAGGGAGGCCTGGCGTGCTGCAGTTCATGGGGTCGCAGAGAGTCGGACATGACTGAGTGACTGAACTGAACTGAACTTACATATTGTCTCTCAATCCAGACAGTTAAAAAATCAAATATAACACCTCAGATGAAAGGAAACAAAAATTCCTTAACTGGAAAATAAGTCTTCTAAAATCTGTTCAACATTCTTAATATTTTAGTCACTTTGATTATAGTGGAGAAAAATTGGAGAAGAAACTAGTAACCTTCCAATATATGTAAACTGCCTAATCTATTTCAGCAGTTATTTTAATGAAGCAGTTTTGTTTGTTGTGAACAAAAAAAGACTCAACAACTAGTGTGAATAGCTAGAGAACTTACAATGTACTTTTCTTCAAGGAATTCCTCAATATTTTTCAAGACACTCTCAAATTCCATAAAACAGCTTAGTGTTGTAGTAATAACTCCAAATTTGAGAAATCCTAGAGAGTTGAACACGACTGAGTGACTTCACTTTGACTTTTTACTTTCATGCATTGGAGAAGGCAATGGCACCCCACTCCAGTACTCTTGCCCAGAAAAATCCCATGGATGGAGGAGCCTGGTAGGCTGCAGTCCATGGGGTCGCTAAGGGTTGGACATGACTGACCGACTTCACTTTCACTTTTCACTTTCATGCGTTGGAGAAGGAAATGGCAACTCACTCCAGTGTTCTTGCCTGGAAAATCCCAAGGATGGGGGCGCCTGGTGGGCTGCCGTCTATGGGGTCACAGAGTTGGACACGACTCAAGTGACTTAGCAGTAGCAGAGCTAGGGTGGAGAAGGCAATGGCACCCCACTCCAGTACTCTTGCCTGGAAAATCCCATGGACGGAGGAGCCTCATAGACTGCAGTCCATGGGGTCGCTAAGAGTCGGACACGACTGAGCGACTTCACTTTGACTTTTCACTTTCATGCATCGGAGAAGGAAATGGTAACCCACTCCAGTGTTCTTGCCTAGAGAATCCCAGGAATGGGGGAGCCTGGTGGGCTGCCATCTATGGGGTCGCACAGAGTCGGACACGACTGAAGTGACTTAGCAGCAGCAGAGCTAGGGAACAAAATGTGAGCTTCATTATGTTGTAGTTTCTAATATTAAAATTAACTTTAAGAAAGAACAAGGAACAAAAATAACAGCAACAACAAAACCTTGACCATCAGAGCATAATTGTCCCCACTGTCTGTTTACTTCTTGCCTATAGGTCAGTACTTTCATCCACAATGCTAATACTACTCACCATGAAGGCAGTATTACCTGGATATTAGGTGAACCAGGAATGAAGATTTATTTTGTAGAGATTCTTTTTTAACAATAATGTTAATAAATATTGGCTTTGTATATTATCACTCCAGGCATGTCCCCAGCTGTCCAGTTGTTGGGATCCATGACAAGAAGATGACTGATACCTGGGCCTGGAAGGATAAGTGATGTTCTTGTCAGGTGAGAAGAAGAAAAAATTACTTTAAATAGAAGTGAACTTTATATTTCTTGAAAGGTCTTGCTGTATCAGAAAATATTTTATTTTGTATGGCCAATGTTACTAACCTCTGCGGGCAGTTGTAGACAAAAACATACAACTATGTTTTTCTTTCGGAGATCTTTCTCCTTGACATCATCATTCAGAGCTTTCCTTTGATGCTGGAAATTAGTTAATGTGCAGAAATTTCAGTCTCTTTAGCTAAATACAAGGCAGGAATGTCTGTTCTCATCACCTCTTGACCTTTCTGAGTCTGGAGTTTCAGTTGGTGTATGCACCTGTCTTCACTTATGACCTTGATTTTGGGATTCTCCCAAGCCTAGCTGTGCTAATGTCACTCAGTGTCTGGATTTTCCAGGATACTTAGTACCCTGGAGTTTATGTGAGTGTGACAGTGATTCATGGTGTGCACGGATTCATTTGCTAAGCCCCATCCAGTGTAAAACAGATGAAGGCTTTCAGAGGAACACATTACTTGCTTCCTCGCTTCAGAGCTGCCTATCAGGGTGCTATGGACCAGCTTTGTGTGTAGTGAGTAGATCTCATTCATTAGGTGGCTCTTTTTGTGGATGCTTGGTAGCTAGGATACAGACAGCTAGGATACAGACATCAGAGCAGCTGTCTTATTCTTTAGCACCTGGTTTGTCAGTTGAGAAATAGTATTCTATTTCATTCATTTCAATGCTTTTCTGGTTAAACTTTCAGAAGCGTGAAGAATCATCTTTCTTCTTCTATAAACTATCCTTGAATAAATAGGTCAAAGATGGAGGTTCTTGAAACTCAACACTGTCGTAATGTATGGCTGCTGACACCAATCCTCTACATTTTGGGTCCTTCCCTAATGAGGTTTCAAAACATGCCCAGAGGTAGAACCTACTAGGTATATTTTGGTGTTTCTTTCCTTCCCTCTGAAGCTTACAATTATTCTGTTTACTACAGGAGCTTAATTTTTTCTTGGTTTGCAAGGAAATTGCAAAGGTTACTATCATTAATGGTGATTTACCCAGTGTGTGGAAATGTATATTTTTTAAGATTCAACCAACATTGTTGAGAATTTTAAAAGTGCTAAGTGGATTACAAGTTATTATGTTTTGGAAAACATATTTGAAACAAATTCTGAAACTTTTATATTTCTTGGCTATTCTAATGAATCATGGCAAAAATTTCATGTAAGAGGGGGAAAAAAAATAAGGTATGTGAAGAAAACTTTTCATTGTGAGCCTCAGTGCATTTAAGAACCACCCAACAAGGTTCATGAAGGATAATAGGAGATTGTCTTCCAACATCAAGGTGTTATCTTCTGCAACAGAAAGCTAAACAGAAGCACCTTCTGCATGGATATTCCTCTTTAATGCAGATTATGTTGACACATGTGAAATGACCAGGGTTTTGCTACTAAAGAGACAGGATAAAGTGCCATTTTCAAACAGAGGATATATTTTAGACAGAGTGAATTTTGGTTGGTGCTTTACACAAGTGGATTGATTTTGCCCCAGGAAAACCTGGAGCTGTTTCAGACAGGTGGTGGTTCCTGTGTCCCACTTGCTTATCACTTTGCATTGTGTGAAGGAATCCTCTCATGGCTGGTCAGTGCACCCTGCCTGGCAGGTCCAGCTAGGCCTCAACTCCTGAAATGGATAAGGTCCAATTATATAGTTGATATGAGATGTTAATACTTAGTTCACAGGATTGTTGTGAAGACTAAATTAATTTGTGTAAGGTGCTTAGAATCTTGCCAGACACACAGTGTGTTCCCACTAAATATTATCTATTATCCTATCAAACACAGTAAGATAAGGCATATTAGAAACGCCTTTGCTTTGTGTAAGTTTTCTAATACCTATTTCTTCAGATTTTCAACAATTCTTAGAGAAATGTGAAGTTTGTTTCTTGGCATGAGCCAGGTCCTAGCAATCATCTTATCCTGGATGTGCTCTGGTAGAATATGAACAATGGAAGTGGTAACTTAGGAAATAACTAAATTCCAACCCTTCTTATTTTCTTTTTGTTTCTGTCAGTCTAGAAACACTCAGAATGTAGTACCTATAGGCAAATAATTGTTCAACCTTTTGATGTGGGGAATATTGTTGTAAAGGTAGGAGAAGAAGGTAATTGTGTTAGTTATAAATAAGACCAATATCAAATTTTTAACCTTTAATAAATTTTTACAGATTTAATCAATCAGTTAATTTTGTAGACTTATTTAAAAGAGTTGAGCTTTTTTTGTCTTTTGGGGGAGGTTGTTTGTTTTAGGTTATTATTTTCTTTTCTTTATCAGAGCTCATAATAACACATTATTGATTTGGTATTTGAAGTTTAGAGAAGCAAAGAGAGGAAACCTTTCATAGAAAATAAGGGTTAAGATGGATAATATCTATTTATGATTTACCACAAGCTTAGGCTTCTTTTTTTTTTAATTTTACTTTATTTTACTTTACAATACTGTATTGGTTTTGCCATACATTGACATGAATCCGCCATGGGTGTACATGAGTTCCCAATCCTGAACCCCTCTCCCACCTCTCACTCCATATCATCTCTCTGGGTTATCCCAGTGCACCAGCCCCAAGCATCCTGTATCCTGTATCGAACATAGACTGGCGATTCGTTTCTTACATGATAGCATACATGTTTCAATGCCATTCTCCCAAATCATCCCACCCTCTTCCTCTCCCACAGAGTCCAAAAGTCTGTTCTATACATCTGTGTCTCTTTTGCTGTCTCACATACAGGGTTATCATTACCATCTTTCTCAATTCCATATATATGTGTTAGTATACTGTATTGGTGTTTTTCTTTCTGGCTTACTTCACTCTGTATAATTGGCTCCAGTTTCATCCACCTCATTAGAACTGATTTAATGGCTGAGTAATACTCCATTGTGTATATGTACCACAGCTTTCTTACCCATTCGTCTGCTGATGGACATCTAGGTTGCTTCCATCTCCTGGCTATTATAGACAGTGCTGCGATGAACATTGGGGTACATGTGTCTCTTTCAATTCTGGTTTCCTCGGTGTGTATGCCCAGAAGTGGGATTGCTGGGTCATAAGGTAGTTCTATTTGCAATTTTTAAGGAATCTCCACACTGTTCTCCATAGTGGCTGTACTAGTTTGCATTCCCACCAACAGTGTAGGAGGGTTCCCTTTTCTCCACACCCTCTCCAGCATTTATTGCTTGCAGATTTTTGGATCGCAGCCATTCTGACTGGTGTGAAGTGGTACCTCATTGTGGTTTTGATTTGCATTTCTCTAATAATGAGTGATGTTGAGCATCTTTCATGTGTTTGTTAGCCATCCGTATGTCTTCTTTGGAGAAATGTCTATTTAGTTCTTTGGCCCATGTTTTGATTGAGTGGTTTATTTTTCTGGAATTGAGCTGCAGGAGTTGCTTGTATATTTTTGAGATTAGTTGTTTGTCAGTTGTTTCATTTGCTATTATTTTCTCCTATTCAGAAGGCTGTCTTTTCACCTTGTTTATATTTTCCTTTGTTGTGCAGAAGCTTTTAATTTTAATTAGATCCCATTTTTTTATTTTTGCTTTTATTTCCAGAATTCTGGGAGGTGGATCATAGAGGATCCTGCTGTGATTTATGTCAGAGAGTGTTTTGCCTATGTTCTCCTCTAGGAGTTTTATAGTTTCTGGTCTTATATTTAGATCTTTAATCCATTTTGAGTTTATTTTCATGTGTGGTGTTAGAAAGTGATCTAGTTTCATTCTTTTACAAGTGGTTGACCAGTTTTCCCAGCACCACTTGTTAAAGAGATTGTCTTTAATCCATTGTATATTCTTGCCTCCTTTGTTGAAGATAAGGTGTCCATAGGTGTGTGGATTTATCTCTGGGCTTTCTATTTTGTTCCATTGATCTATATTTCTGGCTTTGTGCCAGTACCATACTGTCTTGATGACTGTGGCTTTGTAATAGAGCCTGAAGTCAGGCAGGTTGCTTTCTCCAGTTCCATTCTTCTTTCTCAAGATTGCTTTGGCTGTTCGAGGTTTTTGTATTTCCATACAAACTGTGAAATTATTTGTTTTAGCCCTGTGAAAAATGCTGCTGGTAGCTTGATAGGGATTGCATTGAATCTGTAGATTGCTTTGGGTAGTATACTCATTTTCACTATATTGATTCTTCCGATCCATGAACATGGTTTATTTCTCCATCTATTAGTGTCCTCTTTGATTTCTTTCATCAGTGTTTTATAGTTTTCTATATATAGGTCTTTAGTTTCTTTAGGTAAATATATTCCTACGTATTCTATTCTTTTCTTTGCAATGGTGAATGGAATTGTTTCCTTAATTTCTTTTTCTACTTTCTCATTATTAGTGTATAGGAATGCAAGGGATTTCTGTGTGTTGACTAGTAACTTTCTGGTGGAGTCTTTAGGGTTTTCTATGTAGAGGATCATGTCATCTGCAAACAGTGAGAGTTTTACTTCTTGTTTTCCAATTTGGATTCTTCTTATTTCTTTTTCTGCTCTGATTGCTGTGGCCAAAACTTCCAGAACTCTGTTGAATAGTAGCAGTGAAAGTGGGCACCCTTGTCTTGTTCCTGACTTTAGGGGAAATGCTTTCAATTTTTCACCATTGAGGATAATGTTTGCTGTGGGTTTGTCATATATAGCTTTTATTATGTTGAGGTATGTTCCTTCTATTCCTACTTTCTGGAGGGTTTTTATCATAAATGGATGTTGAATTTTGTCAAAGGCTTTCTTTGCATCTATTGAGATAATCATGTGGCTTTTATTTTTCAGTTTGTTAATGTGGTGAATTACATTGTTTGATTTGCGGATATTAAAGAATCCTTGCATCCCTGGGATAAAGCCCACTTGGTCATGGTGTATGATCTTTTTAATGTGTTGTTGGATTCTGATTGCTAGAATTTTGTTAAGGATTTTTGCATCTATGTTCATCAGTGATATTGGCCTGTAGTTTTCTTTTTTTGTGGCATCTTTGTCAGGTTTTGGTATGAGGGTGATGGTGGCCTCATAGAATGAGTTTGGAAGTTTACCTTCCTCTGCAATTTTCTAGAAGAGTTTGAGTAGGATAGGTGTTAGCTCTTCTCTAAGTTTTTGGTAGAATTCAGCTGTGAAGCCGTCTGGTCCTGGGCTTTTGTTTGCTGGAAGATTTCTGATTACAGTTTCAATTTCCATGCTTGTGATGGATCTGTTAAGATTTCCTATTTCTTCCTGGTTCAGTTTTGGAAAGTTGTACCTTTCTAAGAATTTGTTCATTTCTTCCAAGTTGTCCATTTTATTGGCATATAATTGCTGATAGTAGTCTCTTATGATCCTTTGTATTTCTGTGTTGTCTGTTGTGATCTCTCCATTTTCATTTCTAATTTTATTGATTTGACTTTTCTCCCTTTGTTTCTTGATGAGTCTGGCTAATGGTTTGTCAATTTTATTTATCCTTTCAAAGAACCAGCTTTTGGTTTTGTTGATTTTTGCTATGGTCTCTTTTGTTTCTTTTGCATTTATTTCTGCCCTAATTTTAAAGATTTCTTTCCTTGTACTAACCCTGGGGTTCTCCATTTCTTCCTTTTCTAGTTGCTTTAGGTGTAGAGTTAGGTTATTTATTTGACTTTTTTCTTGTTTCTTGAGGTATGCCTGTATTGCTATGAATTTTCCCCTTAGCACTGCTTTTATAGTGTCCCACAGGTTTTGGATTGTTGTGTTTTCGTTTTCATTCATTTCTATGCATATTTTGATTTCTTTTTTGATTTCTTCTGTGATTTGTTGGTTATTCAGAAGCATGTTGTTCAGCCTCCATATGTTGGAATTTTTAATAGTTTTTCTTCTGTGATTGAGATCTAATCTTAATGCATTATGGTCAGAAAAGATGCTTGGAATGATTTCAATTTTTTGAATTTATCAAGGCTAGATTTATGGCCCAGGATGTGATCTATCCTGGAGAAGGTTCCGTGAGCACTTGAGAAAAAGGTGAAATTCATTGTTTTGGGGTGAAATGTCCTATAGATACCAATTAGGTCTAACTGGTCTATTGTATCATTTAAAGTTTGTGTTTCTTTGTTAATTTTCTATTTAGTTGATCTGTCCATAGGTGTGATTAGGGGTATTAAAATCTCCCACTATTATTGTGTTATTGTTAATTTCCCCTTTCATACTTGTTAGCATTTGTCCTACATATTGCAGTGCTCCTATGTTGGGTGCATAGATATTTAGAATTGTTATATCTTCTTCTTGGATTGATCCTTTGATCATTACGTAGTGGCCTTCTTTGTCTCTTTTCACAGCCTTTGTTTTAAAGTCTAATTTATCTGATATGAGTATTGCTACTCCTGCTTTCTTTTGGTCTCTACTTGCATGGAATATCTTTTTCCAGCCCTTCACTTTCAGTCTGTATGTATCTCTTGTTTTGAGGTAGGTCTCTTGTAGACAATATATATAGGGGTCTTGTTTTGTATCCATTCAGCCAGTCTTTGTCTTTTGGTTGGGGCATTCAACCCACTTATGTTTAAGGTAATTATTGATAAGTATGATCCCATTGCCATTTACTTTATTCTTTTGGGTTCAGGTTTATACACCCTTTTTGTGTTTCCTGTCTAGAGAATATCCTTTAGGATTTGTTGGAGAGCTGGTTTGGTGGTGCTCAATTCTCTCAGCTTTTGCTTGTCTGTAAAGCTTTTGATTTCTCCTTCATATTTGAATGAGATCCTTGCTGGGTACAGTAATCTGGGCTGTAGGTTATTTTCTTTAATCATTTTAAGTAAGTCTTGCCATTCTCTCCTGGCCTGCAGAGTTTCTATTGAAAGATCAGCTGTTATCCTTATGGGAATCCCCTTGTGTGTTATTTGTTGTTTTTCCCTTCCTGCTTTTAATATTTGTTCTTTGTGGTTGATCGTCATTAATTTGATTAATATGTGTCTTAGGGTGTTTTGCCTTGGGTTTATCCTGTTTGGGACTCTCTGGGTTTCTTGGACTTGAGTGATTGAAAACTTCCCTAAAATGGGGAAGGAAATAACTATTATCTCCTCAAGTATTTTCTCATGGTCTTTCTTTTTGTCTTCTTCTTCTGGGACTCCTATAATTTGAATATTGGAGCATTTCATATTGTCCTCGAGGTCTCTGAGATTGTCCTCATTTCTGTTAACTCGTTTTTCTTTTTTCCTCTCTGATTCATTTATTTCTACCATTCTATCTTCGATTTCACTAATCCTATATTCTGCCTCTGTTATTGTACTATTTGTTGCCTCCAGAGTGTTTCTGATCTCATTTATTGCATTATTCATTATATATTGACTATTTTTATTTCTTCTAGGTCCTTGTTAAACCTTTCTTGCATCTTCTCAATCCTTGTGTCCAGGCTATTTATCTGTGATTCCATTTTGATTTCAAGATTTTGGATCATTTTCACTCTCATTATTTGGAATTCTTTATCAGGTAGATTCCCTATCTCTTCCTCTTTTGTTTGGTTTGGTAGGCATTTATCCTGTTCCTTTACCTGCTGGGTATTCCTCTGTCTCTTCATCCTGTTTTTATTGCTGCTTTTGGGGTTGCCTTTCTGTATTGTGGCAGTTTGTGGAGTTCTCTTTATTATGGAGTTTCCTCACTGTGTGTGTGTGGGGAGGGGCGGGGAGTTGTATCAGTGGCTTGTCAAGATTTCTTGGCTCGGGAAGCTTGTGTTGGAGTTCTGGTGGGTGGAGCTGGATTTCTTCTCTCTGGAGTGCAATGAAGTGACAAGTAATGAGTTATGAGATGTCAGTGGTTTTGGAGTAACTTTGAGCTGCCTGTATATTGAAGCTCAGGGGTGTGTTCCTGTGTTGCTGGAGAATTTGCGTGATATGTCTTGCTCTGGAAATTGTTGGCCCTTGGGTGGTGCTTGGTTTCAGTGTAGGTATGGAGGCGTTTGATGAGCTTCTATCAATTAATGTTCCCTGGAGTCAGGAGTTCTCTGATGTTCTCAGGCTTTGGACTTAAGCCTCCTGCTTCTGGTTTTCAGTCTTATTCTTACAGTAGCCTCAAGACTTCTCCATCTATACAGCACTGATGATAAAACATCTAGATTAAAGATGAAAAGTTTCTCCACATTGAGGGACACCCAGAGATGTTCACTGAGTTACATGGAGAAGAGAAGAGGGAGGGGGTAGTTAGAGGTGATTGGAATGAGATGAGGTGGGATCAAAAGAGGAGAGAGCAAGCTAGCCAGTAATCACTTCCTTATGTGCGCTCCACTGTCTGGACTGCTCAGAGATGTTCACAGAGTTATACAGAGAAGAGGAGAGGGAGGAAGGAGACAGAGGTGGCCAGGAGGATAAAAGAGGGAAATGAAAAGGAGAGAGACAAATCCAGCCAGTAACCAGCTCCCTAAGTGTTCTCCACCATCTGGAATACACAGATTCACAGAGTTGGTTAGAGAAGAGAAGCGGGAGGGAGGAGACAGAGGCAACCTGGTGGAGAAAAAGGAGAGTCCAAAGGAGGAGAGAGTGGTCAAGACAGTAATCTCGCTCTCAAGTAAAAATGGGTACTGAACATTGGGTTTTTAAAGGTATAAAATTGATAACAAATACCAAAAAGCAAAGATTAAAAATCTAGAGTAGAGGTTGGATTTTCAAAAATACAATATTAAAGAAAAGAAGAAGAAAAAAAAGTCACAAGAATTATTAGAAAACAACAACAACAACCACAAAAAAATATATATGGCATTTGCTTTAAAAATACAGTCTTTTTTTTTTTTGAAAAGGAATAGTAGGTTATAAAAATAAAAATTAAAGGAGAAATAGAGGACTTAAAAATTAAAAAATGTTGAAAAAGAAAAAGAAAAGAAGAAAAAAACAAAACAAAACAACAACAACAAAAAGAATGATCGTAAAAATAGTAAAGGTATATCTGAGACTTTCTCTGGTGGTGTTGTGGGCAGTGTGGGGTCAGTTCATTTTCGGATAGCTCCTTGGTCCAGCTTATATTTCTCAAGATCTATAGGCCCCTTCCTATGCAGTTGGTACTAACGACAGGGTTTTAATCTATTGCACCTGTTACTTCCAAGGTGGTTCCCTCTGTTTTAGCTTCTTCTGTTTGCTGGTCTCTTCAGTGTCAGATTTCTGCCCTGACACAAGGGGAGCGGTGGTGGACACTTTTTTTAGGCTCACTTGTTCAGTCGCGCTGTGGGGAGGGAGGGACGCTGCAAACAAATAACACTGGCGTGTGCTCACAGTGTCTCAGCCATGCTGGGACTGCCCCCGCCCAAGGCACACACCGCTCAGGCTCTAGGTTGCTCAGCCGGGTAACCGTTTGAGGCCGGCCCTGGGCTGCGTGCACCTCCCCAGTCTAAGCCGCTCAGGCTCAGGCACTCAGGTAGTCCTCAGAGGTGCAGACTCAGTTAGGCCTGCGTTTTGTGCCCTTCCCAGGTCCGAGTAGCTCAGGTGTTTGGTGAGCACAGTCGCTGCGACTTATTGCCTTTCCTGTCCCTGCTGCTCAGTTTTCTGGGTGTACAGCTGGCGCCCCTTCTCAGGCGGATGGTGACTGTCCAGAACCCCAAGAAGTCTTAGTTAGCAAAGAAGCTTGCTTGCAGTTTGGTAGTTAATGTCTCTCTGGGGCTGCAACTGCCCCCTTCCAGCCCTTCTGGCTCTGGCTGCCTGTCACCGGAGGGTGATGGTCTGCAGCCGGCTAATTCTGTTCTGTCCTTTGTTCTGTGCACGGTCCTGGTGGTGTCTTAGGTTAGAGCTTTTTGCATGGTAAGCTTAGGCTTCTTTACAAAAATTATGCAAACAGGGAAACTATTGAGTTCTGTAAGACAGGCAGGATGGGAATTGATATGTTAAATTAGAAAGGATCTTCAAAATCATCTAACTCAACTGCCTCATGTTACAGATGAGAGGTTAAAATCCAGAGAGATGAGGTAACTCACCAGGATCCTAAGAGAACTAGAACTCAGGACCCTCAACTCATTGTACAGAATTTACCAAGAACATGCTGCCCACCACAAATGATTGTTGAAAGCCCACCAATGTAATGATTTCATTACTTCTTTCTACTGAAAAGTATTAATAATGTTAATTTGGCTTTATTAGGTCTCTATATTGAAAGCATTTGGAAAGTAGGACTATGTCCTCATAAATACACAAATTACACCAATGAATTAATTTAAATCAACTCAACAAATATTTATTAAACATCAGTTGTATGTTTGGACTGACAGTGATGACATCACTGACGATGACCACTATCCTGAGGGGACAGTGAGCTTCCCAGCTTAGAAGGTGAGGTGCAGGGTAGGCTACAGTTTACCTCATGATTTATGGACTTTTATCAAAACTAACTCTTACAAAATCTGACAAGTGACTTAAAAACCCTCCTGCAAAGGAAATAAATATGGCAGATAATGCTAATAAGCCCAAGAGGATAATGAGGGAAGAACAGTACTGACCCCTTATTCCTTGTTGACTGCATAAGGGATAAAAATGTTTAGATCTGACCAAAAAAAGAGAAACTAACAAGAAGGAAGTCTTGGATTTATACTTATTATAGTTATTATTAGTGATAAATCTTGAAACAAGTGAAAATTTGCCTCAAAACATTAGCTAATGAAGCCATCAAGACAAGCGAGATATTTGGTAATGAGACTCCAGAAGGTGAAAATTAACTTTTTATGATTTTCACAATTATGTTCAAAATTATGATATGTAAGACTACATTTGTTAAACTTACTGATAAAATGTTCCAAGGCTTCCTTGAGGTTCTTGACTTTATAGCAAAAATGGTAAAGCCTCACACTATTAGGAAAATACTTGTTCTTCCTGCTTTCCACTATGGTAAACATGCCTAAAACAATACATGGAAAACACATAACAACAGATTCAATGTGTTCTTTTGTCAGCAACTACTACTGAAAGCTTCACAGAAAGCATTACTAAAATTTTAAGAAAAATAATTCAGTTTGAGAGTAAAAGTGTTTCTGATATATCTCAGGTTATGGTATTTTCTAGGGACTACTAGTGAACATTATGGAGAAGCAAATGGCAACCCGCTCCAGTACTCTTGCCTGGAAAATTCCATGGACTGAGGAGCCTGGTAGGCTACAGTCCATGGGGTCGCAAAGAGTCGGACACGACTGAGCGACTTCCATTTCAGCTTCAGTGAACATTTACTGAGAACTCACTATATATAGGGGAAGATTCTAAGGACTTGGCATGAATTTATTTAGTCTTCATAATAACCCCATGAGTAAATACGATTATCATTTCCAAGATGAAGGAACCTATGCAGAGAGAGGTTAAGTAATGAACTGAAAGTCACATGGCCATTATAGCTAATAGCAGAGCCAGTAATGAGTCCACATGGGTATTCTGTCTCCAGTGCCAGTGATCTGAGCCACATTCGTGTCACCTCTCTACTTCAGCAATGAAATGTACAAAGAACTGAGATACCTTTTCATAAGTCAGTAAAAGAAAAACGCATCAGAGAAATTTTTCCAGTAGTCAATGACTTCTTGACTTCCTTATGTATTAACAAATATATTATGAAAAAAATAGTTCACCTGTACCCAGAGGCAGTAGAGCCACTGCATTTACCGGAGCATCAACAAAAATTCTTGGGTGAGATAATAGTGGACCCTACAGTACAGTCTCCACAGTTTTGCAGGGAAACAGGGCAGCAAAAACACTGAAACTGGAATTCCACAAAATGCAGTGGGACGTCACTCATGTCATTACTCCTATAAAAGCAAGACTAAACTAGATTCTTTATAATACTTTGCATTGAATAGGGAGTAACCATGAAAATGTTAATCTTTACCTTACATGCTTTCTGCAGAGTATCTGGAAGTAAAGCACTTATAATAATAATATTACATATTATTACATATTATGATAATAATCAAACATTATGTATTTTTCTTTTAAAAAGAGACAAGTATTTAAAATTTTTTTTTTTACCTTTTCTGTGATAAGTTGATGTCACAGGTGTGCTACTCAAAAAATAACTAAAACAACAGAAATTTATCCCTTCAAGTTAAAGGTGATATTCTAATTGGTAAGAAAGTGATTTGCTGATTGTAGGCAATTTATGATGAAGAAAGTGGTTTGAAAACTGATGTTGGAAATGTTTTTTTTTTTCCCCACGTGATTTGGTTGTTGAATCAATGTCAATATGTCATTTATTAAAGATACTCATGTATGCATTCTTAAAATTACTCCTGTATGCAGAATTTTCCAAACTGTTTTTTAAACTTCTAAATAAAGAATTTTTGTCCCTTTAATTCCACTTGCTTAAAATATAAAATGCAACACCTGGTTAGTTTATATTTACTGATTAAAATTACAGGAAGGAAGAAATTTGCTAGTCTAATTCAATAAAATTTGTGAATAGCTGAAAGATACAATTAAAAAGGCTTATTCTACGATTCTATAAATACAGCCAGTGAAGCATTTTCTTGTATTTGATATAGATATAATTGTGAAATATCCTTTTTGTCTATCACAGTTATCAAAGACTAAATAGCAAAACACAATGAACTTTAAACCAAAAATTTGAATTCCTATATCATATTTGCCCTGGAGGAGGCATGGCAGCCCACTCCAGTATTCTTGCCTGGAGAATCCCCATGGACAGAATAGCCTGGCAGGCTACAGTCCATGGGGTCACAAAGAGTCGGACACAACTGAGTGACTAAGTATGTATCATATTTAATTTTTTAAGTAGATGCAAATGAATCAGAAAATGATGCATACTCTCAATTTACAGCATGCAGAAGGACTTTTGGGGCTGTGCAACATCCCCAATTGGAAATGTCCAGCAGAAAATAGAAAATATAAGAGCAAAACTCAGAGAACAGGTCAAAATAGTGACTTCTGAGTCGTGCGGTGTGTGTGTGTAACATCTGGAAAAACTTCTGATGCTTTAATGTTTTTTTAATTTAAATTTATTTATTTTAATTGGAGGCTAATTATTTTAAAATATTGCATTGGTTCTGCCACACATCAACATGAATCTGCCACAGGGGTACGCGTGTTCCCCATCCTGAACCCCTCTCCCACCTTTCTTCCTGTACCATCCCTCTGGGTCGTCCCAGTGCACCAGCCCCAAGCATCCTGTATCCTGCATCGAACCTGGACTGGCGATTCATTTCTTATATGATATTATACATGTTTCAGTGCCATTCCCCCAAATTGTCCCACCCTCTCCCTCTTCCACAGAGCCCTAAAGACTGTTCTATACATCTGTGTCTCTTTTGCTGTCTCGCATACAGGGTGATGCTTTAATGTTAAGGGAATGCATTTTAGTCTGGTAGCATCAATCTTTAAATAAGATTGAGCATAGTTTATGCTGATGAGCTGAGGGATAAGCCTGCTTACTTAAGAAGAACAATTACCTATAGCATAGGAACCTTCTAACAGTGTTCACTGCTCTTCAAAACAGCATTATTTTTTTAAATATTTATTTATTTATTTGGCCTTGCCAGGTCTTAGCTGTGGCACATGGGGTCTTGAAGCTTTGCTGCGGCATAGAGGATCTTTAATTGCAGCATGTGGGATCCACCTCTCTGGCCAGAGACTGAACCTGGACCCCCTGAAAGCAGAGTCTTAACCACTGGACCAGCAGGGAAGTCCCCCAATCTGCATTATCATTAGTTTTTGTAAAAAGTTATACTGAGCTGTGATATTAGCAGAGTGATAGACACATAAATTAATGGAACAGACTAGAAAGTCCAGAGATAGACTTACATAAAAAGTCATTTGATCTTTGACAAAGATGCCAAAGCAATTCAACAGAGAAAGGAGAGTCTTTTCAACATGATGTTGAATCTATTAGACATTTACAAGCAAAATAATTAACCTCAACCTAAACTGCACACCTTATTACAAAGGTTAACTCAAAATGGATCATAGCTCTAAATTTAAAATGTAAAAGTGTAAAGCTTTTAGAAGAAAACAGAAATCTTTATGTCCTGGAATTAAGAGCTCTTAGAAATGACACACCAAAAGCATAATATACAAAGGAAAAATTTTGTCAAAAGGAAAAATTTTGTCAAATTGTATCTCATAAAAATTAAAACTTCTGCTCTACAAAAGGCAATGTGAAGAGGATGAAAACACATGCCATGTGCTGGAAGAAAACATTTGCAAAGCATGTGTCTGTCAGAGGGGGGTTCCCAGGTGGCTTAGTTATAAAGAATCTGCCTGCCAATGAAGGAGACACAAGAGCCTCAGCTTTGATTCCTTAGTCAGGAAGATACCCTGGAGTAGGAAATGGCAACCCACTCCAGTATTCTTGCATGGACTGAGTGAGCACACACATACCTCTGACTAAGGGCTTGTATTCAACATATATTTTTAAAAAAAAAACCTTTAAAATGCAATAATAATAAATAATCTAATTAAAAATGAGCAAAAGATTTAAACAGATATATTCTCCAAAAGGATATAAGGATGGTAAATAAGTCTGTGAAAAGATACTCACCATTGTTAATTATTTCAGGCTGAATACGGACCCCCAAATATATCTATGTTTAATTACTGGAACTTGTGAATGTGACCTTACACAGCAAAAGGGATGTCATAAACATGATCTTGAGATAGGGCAATTATTCTGGACTTTTAGGTGGATCCCAAATGTACTCACCAGCATCCTTATGAGAGGGAGGCCAAAATATCAGAGGAGGGAGATGATCGAAGCAGAAACATTTGAAGATGATAAACTGATGGCTTTGAAGATGGAGAAAGGGACCATGAATGCAGGGATTACATTATATGTGGGTTGCAATATATTATAGAATTAGGTATAAAAATATACAGGTGATATAGAAGCCATTGAAAGGACCCACTTTCTAATTGGTTCCTAGAACATGGATGGATGCAGAGAACCCAGCCTTTTGGTGAGATGCCTAGAAAATGTGACCCAAAGTGGGTGTCTGGACAGATATGAACTACAAGATGCTCAACAATGAATTCTGGATACATTCAGTTCAGGATAAGCATGATATTTAAAAGTTAAACTCTGTGATCAGAAAGACATGGCTTTAAATCTCCAGTTGTTATTTATTGGACATGTAACTTGTAGCAAGTTAATGGCTCTAAACTTCAGTTTCTTTTGTAAAATGAAGATGCCAAGAGCACCTACTTCCTAACATTACCCAGTGAAACCAAATTATGTGTTTAATGTGCCACCCCAGAGGTAACACTTAGGAGGCTGGCTCTTCCTATTATGGTGATAGGCACCACCCACCCTCTTGGAGAATCAAAGTGTATGATAGCACAGGAAAGACTGAGCAACTTTGTTGAACAAGTTCAATTTTGTGGAACTTGGTAGCCTCGGTTACTGTCTTGAGGACCTGGCGATGGGTCCTCTTTAGCTGATAATCAGCAAGAGGTTGAGGGTCAGGAAGGGGCTATTTTTTGCTTCAGGTGATTTTTACTACCATTTTACCACAATTCAGGGTCTAGAGTGGCAATCTTCACATTTTTCAGAGCTTTTCTTACAGAATTAAGATTTTGTAACTGAGCAGGACCCGATGGACCCCTCCCCCTTACCCTCTGCTTCAGGTCCTCTCTGAAGTACCTACATAACAGATTTGATGCACTTTTCCTGAGTTGTTTTACAGGTGTTAATCCCCCACCCCCACCAAATGGAAGTAAATAACTATTTGATGACCATGAGCATGTAGCCCTCCCTACACACACCTATTGTTGCCTAAGGATTGATATGTTAACCCCTGGGGCACTGCCCAATTACCTCACCAATCAGAGAATTGTGTGCGAGCTGATCTCACAGTCTGGGACCCCCCCCCCCACCCCCTCACCTTCCATTATAAATGCTTTGCAGAAAGCCATGGGGAGTACAGGGTTTTTGAACACTAGCTGTTCCAGGCTTTGTATGGCTTCCTACAATAAACATTGTGCTGTCCTTCACCACAACCTGGTATCAGCAGCTGGGCCTTACTGCACACAGGTGAGCAGACCCAAGTTTGGTTTGGTAACAGTTTAATTTCACATCTCTTTTCTCACCTTTCTAGATGTGTTATTATTTTCTAAAAAATTTTATTGAAGTATAGCTGATTTTCAGTGTTGTGTTAATTTCTGCTGTATAGTGATTCAATTATACCTATATATTTATAGTCTCTTCCGTTATGGTTTATCACAGGATAATTCCCCATTGTGACCTTGTTGTTTATCCATCCTATATATAATAGTTTGCATCTGCTAATCCTGAACTCCCAATCCTTCCCTCCCCACCTCTCCCTCCACACCCCGCCTTGGCAACTACAAGTCTGTTCTCTGGGTCTGTGAGTCTGTTTCTGTTTTGTAGTTATGTTCATTTGTATTGTAGTTTAGATTTCACATATAAGTGATACCATATGGTATTTCTTTTTCTTTCCTTCTTACTTTGCTTACTATGATAATCTCTAGGTCCAACCATGTTGGTGCAAATGGCGTTAGTTCATTCTTTTTATGGCTGAGTATATTCCATTGTATTTGTGTACCACGTCTTCTTTATTCCTTCATCTGTTAATGGACATTCCACATCTTGGCTATTGTGAATAGTGCTGCTATGAATATATGGGTACATGAATCTTTTTGAATTATGGTTTTCCCTGCATATATGCCCAGGAGTGGGATTGCAGGATCATATGACAATTTTATGTTTAGTTTTCTGAGGGCCTGCCATACTCTTTTGCCATAGTGGCAGCACCAATTTACACTCCCACTAACAGTGTAGGAGGGTTCCATTTTTTCTATACCCTCTCCAGTATTTGTTATTTATAGACTTTTTAATGATGGCCATTCTGACTGGTATGAAGTGACATCTTTTTCTTTCCTACTTACTTTGCTTTTCTCTAATAATTAGCAATGATGAGCATCTTTTCTTGTGCCTATTGGCCATCTGTATTTCTTTGGAGAAATGTCTATTCGGGTCTTCCCATTTTTTGATTGGGTTCTCTGGGTATTTTTTATTATTGAGTTGTATGAGCTGTTTTTATTCAATGTATTACTTCTGAGTCATCCCGCTTCTCTCTCGCCTGTCCTGAGTTTTGACCCTAATGAATAAGTTGAGAAGAAAGCTGTGATTTCCCAAAAAGTAAATGTATATCCTTTTAAGTCCTGTAATTGAAAAAAGAGGAGCATAGACTTTTAGAGTGAAGTAAAACTTTTGCACTTTATGAGACAGATAATATTCAAGTCAGCTCCTTGCTGGGGAGAAACAAATTACTCCTATCGGGAGCTTAGGCAGGAACAGGTGAGGAAGCATCAGGCTTTCTTACACCAGACCCATCAGTTTAAATCTACATTCTTTTCCCAGGGTGTCATTGAATCCTGAAGGTCCAGAGCTCTATTTTTTCTTTTGTCCTGTGAGCCTTCTTCAATCTGTCTCCAGATTTAGAGCAAGAAAGCTGTGGTGTTGAGGGCAGGTGACTGTGTGGGCCTGAGAAGACCAAGGTATCTTGCTAATATGCTTGCCAGTATCCTTGATGTGTTCACTTGGTCCCATGACCTTTAGCCCCCAAGGCCCAAAGTAGACAGTTGATTCCTCTTCTCATTTACCTGGGTCAGGCTACTCTCCCAAACGTGGAGCAGATGAAGAGGTGCTGGTTGTGCAATAGTGCCGCCCACCCACCTACCCCAAACCCCACTTTTTGTGATTAACCTCTGTGCTATGGAAGCCCCAGATCTTCAATGTGCTCCAAACATCCTGGACTCCTTTCTAATTCCTGACGATCCCCTATTAATCCCCAGGTTGAGAGGTCAGAGTTTCCATTTGATTTGCTGGGACCTGTTTGCTGTCTTTGGGTTTGTGTTGCTTAGAAGTGATTTTCTATGCACTTTCTTCTCACTGAACTGCACCCAAAATAAATGCTGTAGGCTTTGACATGGGAGAATTTACTTGTTCAAACAGGCACACCCTGCCAACACATCCACAGATTGTACCACTTACGAGTCCTTGACAGGACTTAAAAACCACTAACGTATTTATCATTTCCAGCATAGTACAGACTAATGACTATTTCACCAAGACTAATCTTTTAACTTTCTTTTAAATCATATTATAATTTATTTTTACAATACTCAGCCTAGGCTCTGGTTTACACACAGCGATGCTGACAGTATAGGAACGGCGTTTGGAGGGGAGCAGAATTAAAATCATTTACTTGAGTAAAATGAAGCTTGTGATGTCTTGACTCATGACAACCCAGAGCGAGGCAGGAGAGAGTGCTGGATTGAGAAGATAGTCCTTGAGTTCTAAATCTAACTCTGCCACCAACTGTTGGTGGGACTTTGGGAAGCATCATTGAATTTCTCATCTGAACTAGATCTATGATTTCCACATTCAGTAGGATAAAAGAATCACCTGGATTATCTGTTCAAAAAACAGATTCCTAGTCCTCAGCCCAACCTTACTGAATTGGAATCTCCAGGGAAGTGATCTGCAAAAGACACACACACAACACCCTGTGTGATTCTTTTGAACAATTTTGGGAAACACTGAGCTAGGTAATGTCTAGGTCTTCTAGTTCTGGGAGCTAGGATAAAGCCCTGGATGCTAGAATTTGCCCATGAATGAGAACAATCTTGAGATAATATTTGTTATATTTAGTATTTTTATAAATATTTTTGAAAAGCTGTTGAAGTTAATGCTATGGTTTATTTTGTGGATTTCAATGTTTTTCAGATTTCTTTTTTTCCTCTTTGATTCATCAAATGTGGTATATGGCCTATATAGCCTGTGTTATTATATTAAGGGTAAATGAGATCAGGTTGTAAAAGTTCATTATTATTATTATTAGTAAAATAACTACCATAGGATAGATTCTGCTTTTATTAATTTGATAGGTCTGCTAGTTTCTTTGACTTTGTTCCTATTGGTGAAAATATTAAAACAGAATGGAGTCACCCTGGCAGTGCAGTGAGAATATGTTGGAATTCTTTCCTAATCCTCCACTCATCTGTGTGGTTACCTGGTATTGTTATCTAAAGGCAGAGTGGCAGAAGCCTCCTCAACCTCAGTCAGGAAAGATCAAGAAAACCAACCTTTTCTAACCCTGGCTGCAGGGATTGAAATTGTCCCCTGTCTTGGAGCATCGCAGCCAAGCTCTATGTGAAGTCAGCTAGAATTTCTGCTGAAATTTCCAGAGAAAGGTATCAAATTCCCAAGCAAGTATTGAGTACTTGGGAGTCAGAATGGGTAGATGGTCATCACCTAGAACAGAACAGAGTCTCAGGTATGGGGTTAGGATACAGGGCAAGACCTTATAGAAATCAAGATGTCCAGTGAAGTCCACTACTCAGATTTGGCAAATAAAAATATAGGCCACTCAATTACTTGAGTTTTGAGTTTCAGGTAAGCAGGGAACAATTGTTAAAGGTAAAGGATGTCCCATGCATTATGTATGCAATTTGAATTTAATTAGGTGTCCTAAATTTTATGGCTTCCCTGGTGGCTCAGAGGTTAAAGCGTCTGCCTCCAATGTGGGAGACCTGGATTTGATCCCTGGGTTGGGAAGATCCCCTAGAGAAGGAAATGGCAACCCACTCCAGTATTCTTGCCTGGAGAATCCCATGGATGGAGGAGCCTGGTAGGCTACAGTATATATGCAATTTGAATTTAATTAGGAGTCCTAAATTTTATGTGGCAATGTTAACAGGAACAAACTATTTCAGAGCTTTCATGGATGGCATTTCAGTTTTTCCTGCTTCTGCCTAAGACCTCTAGGTTTCACCATGTTCTTCTCTGTCAGTAACCTGGAGGCTCTATTCATAAGGTAAGACTAGAGGAGGGAGGGAGAAGGCAATGGCACCCCACTCCAGTACTCTTGCCTGGAAAATCCCATGGACGGAGGAGCCTGGTGGGCTGCAGTCCATGGGGTCGCGAAGAGTCAGACACGACTGAGCGACTTCACTTTCACTTTTCACTTTCATGCATTGGAGAAGGAAGTGGCAACCCACTCCACTGTTCTTGCCTGGAGAATCCCAGGCATGGGGGAGCCTGGTGGGCTGCCATCTATGGGGTCGCACAGAGTTGGACACAACTGAAGTGACTTAGCAGAAGAGGGAGAGATCCATTTCCCAAACAGCAATATCTGCAATTTTATTTCGATTTACATAATTAGATTTGACACTCATACAGACCCTCTGTATAATAGAATACAGAAATACGGTTTCTCTTTGAACATACAATATTACTAAGCCAGGAAGTATCTTTCTCTTCAGTCGTTTTTCTTTTCATAATTTGGCAACATTCATTTCTTACAATCAATTTGTGGGATGATTTACAAAATTAACTGTGAACATCTACAGGCATTCTTTATCCTCTAAACAATGGTATTTATTTAAAATATAAAACCAGGACTTAAAAATTAATTCTGCTTGTGTTATTTGTCATGGGGAAGTATTTTGTCTAAATCAGATAAAAAAGCATTGAAAATATACTGTTTGGTTTCTTCCCATGCAGGTCTTGTGCCCTTCTTAATTTTCTCCCATGGAAATAGTATCTTTAGGATTGACTTGGAAGGAATGAATTACGAACAGTTGGTGGCAGATGCTGGTGTATCAGTGATCACGGATTTTTGTTACAATGAAGGAAGACTCTATTGGGTTGATCTACAAAGACAACTCTTGCAGAAGGCAAGA
This sequence comes from Ovis aries, assembly GCF_016772045.2. NCBI lineage: Eukaryota > Metazoa > Chordata > Mammalia > Artiodactyla > Bovidae > Ovis > Ovis aries. The sequence continues at coordinate 15,837,487 of NC_056059.1, read as the reverse complement.
GGTAAAGTACCGTTTCCTGTGTCATTTGAGGGATTTTTGAACAGGCTGTCAAAAATGATAAAGCAAAATTTGTTAGCATTCAGATAAATGAAAATTATTACAATGCAGATATGCAGCCAGCATACGTAGGTATTTAATCTGCATCTGTGCTGTCATGTTATTGAACAAGCCCGTGCATGTGGCGTTGATATTCAGAAGTCCCCAAAGGAGAAAGTGAGGATGTCAATGTAATTTTGGAAAGATATAAGTTTAATAAGCCAGATCACCATTTTATGATTAAGACAGATTATTTGCATCATTATTTTCTATTCTAGTGGTTCTCAGCTGGTGGCAGTTTTGCCTCCAGGGGACCTTTGGCAATGTCTAGAAACATTTTGGTTGTGACAACTAGAATGGAGAGAAGACAGAAGGTGCTAGAGGCCAGAGGCACTGCCAACCATCCTACAATATATAGGACAGTCCCCCAAACAGATAATTATCAGGCCCTAAACATCAGTTGTGTTGAAGTTGAGAAGCCCTGTTTTATTTGTTTAAAATCTGGCATGGGTTTTTGCACCTGAAATTTAGGAAGAAATTTTTTTTTCTTCTCAAGGTATTTGCATGCTGGAAAAAAATAATAAAGCAGGTGATATAGCAAAATACTTAGGTTCAAGAACATACAAAAGATCTTTAATCTTTCTTCTTCATTAGTAAAACCCTTAAATGAGTCCCAATAGGAATGTTTTCTCCTGGAAAGTGAATTATAGAGAGCAGGTGGCTTCATGTTCAGTATTTATCCTCAACAAAAAGTACACACTGTTTGCTTTTGTGTTTTTGTTTAATTTTTGTTTTTAAGCAAAATTTTCGCCCTGCTAAAGCCTTCAGTTAGGTGCTAATTTGTTTTATCACATCTCTAATACTTGCTAATCTCACTTTTAACAAAAATGGCTACTCATTACTCTCCAGCCATCTGCAGACTAGCTTCAAAATCTTGACTTTAAGAATCTGGAGGGTTTACTGTCAGAAAAAACTGGAAAAAAGTATTAGATAGTTGGGAATTTGTGGCAAATCATTAGGAACATACTGGCCTGGAGCCTAAAATCCACTTGTATTAGTCCCTCCTTTGGGTTAAAACATTGCTTATAGAAGATAACCATTAAAAAGCAAACAGTTTATCTGTGTGAATTAATATATTAGCAATTGATTAAATGGATTGGCTAGATTACTTTGTATGAGATGTGGGAATAGCACAGATTCTGGAGACTGATTTCTGCCCAGCTCTGTGTTCAGTGACTTCATGTTGGTAGCTGAAAACCAGAGAACTGTGGGACTATTTCCACCACGGAAATTTGCTGTGGTGCAAACCAGGGCTTCCTCCTGTCTCTCACCCTCCACCCTGTTAGAGGACTGGTTTACTTGCATAGCCTGAAATGAGAAGAGGTTTAGTTAAGTTGTTTTTATCACAAGAAAGTATAAAGAAAAGCCCTGCTATGAGGATCCTGGAGTCATAGCCGGAAGGGTGAGGGCTTGTAGAAAGAGCAGGACCTGGTGGAGGAGGTGCTAGAAGAAAAGTGGGGGCCTTAATGCAAAATCTACTTCATGACCCTATGCACAACCTCCAAGGCAGTCTTGCTAGAATTTAGCAAAGCTTGAAACTGGATTCAGGTGAGAATCTGGGAAATTCCACTGGCAAATGGAATTGAATAAACTAACTGTAAGGTAAAATTGAAATTCTGCCATTACTGTAGTTAAAATTATTCACACATTATGACTGACTGCCTAATTTACATAAATAGAGAATACATTTTCATTTCAAAACTGTGATATCAATACTATGCCCAGAAATATTCACATGGGAGAACGAATATTGCTGCATCTGAACAATGGCACAGTGTCTACAAATAGTTTATCATTTAAATAATTTTGGGAAAGTACAGAAATGACAATTACTTAAAACAATAAACCTTGTTATATAAAAATAAACAATTTTGTTGTGAATGGAGAAATATTAATAAGAATTTTAAATTTTGGTTTTACAGAAAGTATGCGATATAAATAAAAATGTTTCAGGAATGGCAATAAATTGGATCAATGAAGAACTGATTAGGTCAAATCAACAGGAAGGAATCATTACAGTAACTGATATGAAAGGAAACAATTCCCAGGTTCTCTTAAGTGCCTTAAAATAGCCTACAAATATAGCAATTGATCCAGTAGCAAGGTAAATTCTGTTGGCTTTGGACATTGAAATATATTCCAAAATCTGATGAAAAGTCAAGGAATCATAACATTTTGACTCAAAGGGGCCTCCTGATAGAGACAAAGACCCTCTTTTATGGTGCACAAACCCCATTTTCAATAGGGCATTTGCCTGGATTTGAACCGAAGCAGGCTCCCTCCACCAATAGCAGCTTGACTACCAAGGTTTCCCACTAGAGAAGCAAAATTCTCCTTCTAACTTGAAATCACATGGAATTGCAATAAGTATCTGTTGGACTGAATTTTCATTCAAACAGTCAAACTTGTCCTGTGCAGACATCTGGGGACTACTGAAACACTGAGAGAGTCGACCACTTAAGTGGCCTGACACTCACTGAAGTGTCTCTGTGGTATGCTGGCCCTCAGGTTTGTGTTTTGGTCTTCAGAGGTGGCTGGCAGCCTTCACAGAGCAGCTCTTGGTGGTATGGAAGTGAAGCTTCTGTTAGAGACATCAGGGAAAATAGCAGCTGTATCATTGGATGAGCTTGATAAGCGGCTCTTTTGGATTCAGTACCACAGAGAAGGAGGTGATCCTTGTATTTGTTCCTGTGATTATGACGGAGGTTCTGTCCCTTTTAGCAAATACCCCCTGTGGTAAGTTTTGCTTTTGGTGTAAAATAAAACACTTGCCATTTGGAGTTTGTGTGATAAATAAATTTTATTTTTGTCAGCTAAACTGGTGTAGTGGTTTAGCACAGATTTGGGGGTCCAAAAGACTTGAGTTCAAGTCCCAGATATACTATTTATTAGGTGAGTGACTTAGATAGGTTGCATGACTTCTCTCATCCTGCTTCCTTTAACGCGGGTATTGGAGGATGGAGAGAACAGAAAGTGCCCACTGAATTGAAAAAGTATCTTGAGACTGAAAAAGAAGGCAGGCCACTCCATACAATCAGTGGATTAGTCTATCTTTGGGTAACTTATAGGGTGGAATCAGGTGGAAATGATCCAAAAGCAATTGTAACTGCATACTGTGGCTTCCATACTGTGAAGGGGCTGTTGAGACAAGTTTATAGTTAACCTAGGGTCTAGGAGTACATACTTGGAAACAGGAAGTGCACTCCTAAGTCAAGAGTCATGAATGAGTAACTTAGTCTTGTGGGTGCTGGAAATACAACAGTGAAGGTCCTCATCACTGTTTGGTGACTAACAGAGCATAGAGACTACTCGATCCTAATGATTATTAAACCATATTTGTTGATTACAAGATGCACTGGAGAAGGAAATGGCAACCCACTCCAATATTCTTGCCTGGGAAATCCTGTTGACAGAGGAGCCTGACAGGCTATGGCCCATGGGTTGCAAAGAGTTGGACATAACTTAGCGACTGATCAACAACAACAATTAATTACAAAGCCCTTGACAACAGAAGTTATTTGCTGCACAGAACAGTCCTGAGTAGGGTAGGGTCAGTGGAAAGGCAGGAGAAACTATACAGGCCTGATATGTTATCAGTTAAGCTGACAGCCATACAGTGGGATAATTTGTTGTTGCCCAGTTGCTAGGTCATATCCATCTCTTTGTGACCCCATGGACTGTAGTATGCCAGGCTCCTCTGTCCCCACTATCTCCTAGAGTTTGCTCAAATTCGTGTTCATTGAGTTGGTGATGCTACCGAACCATCTCATCCTCTACTGCCCCTTCTCCTTTTGCCTGTACTCTTTCCCAGCATCAGGGTCTTTTCCAATGAGTCAGCTCTTCACATCAGGTGGCCAGAGTATTGGAGCTGCAGCATCAGTCCTTCTAGTGAATATTCAGCATTGATTTCCTTTAGGACTGACTGGTTTAATCTCCTTGCAGTCCAAGGGATTCTCAAGAGTCTTCTCCAGCACCACAGTTTGAAAAGCATCAATTCAGCACTCAGCCTTCTTTATGGTCCAACTCTCATATTCATATATGACTCCCGGGAAAACCATGCCTTTGACTATACAGACATTTGTGGGCAAAGTAATATCTTTGCTTTTTAATATGCTATCTAAATTTGTCATAGCTTTTCTTCCAAGGAGCAATTTACCTTTTTTTTCCTTTTTAAAAAAAATTATATATTTTAGTTGGAGGCTAATTACTTTACAATATTGTAGTGGTTTTTGCCATACATTGATATAAATCAGCCATGGGTCTACGTGTGCTCCCCATCCTGAACCCCTCTCCCACCTCCCTCCCCATCCCATCCCTCTGGGTCACTTTTAATTTAATTTCATGGCTGCAGTCACCATCTGCAGTGATTTTGGAGCCTAATAAAATAAAGTCTCTCACTGCCTTCACTTTTTCCCCTTCTATTTGCCACAAAGTGATGAGACAAGAAGCCATGGTCTTAGTTCTTTGAATGCTGAGTTTCAAGCCAACTTTTTCACTCATCCTTCGCCCTTACTAAGAGGCTCTTTAGTTCCTCTTCACTTTCTGCCTTTAGTATCTGCATTTCTGAGGTTGCTGATATTTCTCCCAGCAATCTTGATTCTAGCTTTTGATTCATCCAGCCTGGCATTTCACATGATGTACTCTGCATATAAGTTAAATAGGCAGAGTGACAATATACAGACTTGTACTCCTTTCCCAATTTTGAACCAATCAATTGTTCTATGTCTGCTTCTAACTGTTGCTTCTTGACCCACATATAGGTTTCACAGGAAACAGGTAAGGTGGTCTGGCACTCCCATCTCTTTAAGAATTCTCCATTTTTTTGTGATTTATTCAGTCAAAGGCTTTACCATAGTCAATGAAGCAGAAGTTTTTCAGTAGGAATAATAGTAGCACCTATTTCTTGAGATTATTGTGAAGATTAAGAAATAAAAAAATAATGAGTACTTGGCTTATAGTTTTCACATGCTGGTTAGTTATTTTTAATTATTATGTCCTGTGGTTTGTAAAACATCTGTGTTTCATTTGACTTGCTATCTTGCCAGCAGCTAATCTAGCTGCCCTTAGTGAGAGCAGAAATTAAGCCTGTGAAAGGGATGAAACCAGCAATCCACTCTTATCCTGTGTCTGTTTTCTTCAGTGTTTTATTTTCAGCACAATTACATGCTGAGTAGCAAAAAAAAAAAAAAAAAAGAGAGATATTGGATCTGAAGCTAAAAATATATCCTATTAATTCAGGTTATGGCTACATAAATACAAATTTAAACTTAATGTTTGTTTCTAACCCTAAATGAGAAATGATTGAAAATGTAGGTGATTAAAATTCGGACCATAAGTTGAAGTGAAACTTTAATAAATCCAGGAAGAAATATTCTGCCACTCTTTATGCTTTTCTCCTGTTGTTTTAGGCACAACCTGCTTGCAGCGTCCCTCTTTGGTGATCGTATCTTCTATTCAACATGGAAAAAGAAGACAATTTGGATAGCTAACAAGCACACAGGGAAGGATATGGTTAAAATCACCCTCAACTCATCATTTGTGCCACCCAGTGGAATTAAAGTGGTTCATCCACTCGTACAGCCCAAGGCAGAGGGTGATGCTTGGGCATCTGGTGAGTCATCTTTGACCTCAAACAAGGTCCGGCACGTAGTCCCCACTTCTCCACGTACTCAAGACAGACATTTAGGAGTCATCCCTGATTTCTCCCACTGCTGCTGCTAAGTCACTTCAGTCGTGTCCGACTCTGTGCGACCCCATAGACTACCTCACCCCAATTTTCAGCCTCCCGCCAAATCCTTTCCATGCTATATTCTGATATATCTCAAATGTCCACTTCTCTCTCCCACTGCCACCACCATAGTCCAAACAGCCAGCTTGTCTTTTCTGGCCTGGTGGAGCTGCCACTTAATCTTTTCATGTTCTCCTCTTGCTTATAAATGGTAAATCTGATGGGTTCACTCCTCTACTTAAATTCCTTCAAAAGCTTTCCTTTGCAGTTAGATTGTAATTTAACATTTAACCAGGCCTATCACTATTTGACCAATTTGATTTAGCATTCTTTCCCCCTCCCCTCATTGGACTCTAACACAAAGCTTCACGTAATTGCTCAGACATCCCAAGCAAGGGGGCACCGTGGATGTACATATTCAGGCTCAGCTCGCCTTTGCCTCTCAAGGCCCACGAGCATTATCTGCCTTCTGAGCATTTCTACTTGGATTTCTTGCAAGTGCTTCAGGCACAGAAGGAATAACTGACTCACTCACTTTCCCTTCCATTCTGCCCAGCTCTTTTCCCTCCAGTGTCTGGTTGAAGACCTCCAGGTGTAGGCCTCGGTGAGTGGCATTTTATCTCCATATCCCCAGGCATAGATCATCCCTGTGAGATCACTCTCCAACTCCTAGCAATTCCACCACCTACCGTCTTGTGCCCCTCTTGGCAGCTCTCCATCCCTGGGGTCCACTTCATTAGTGTCCCTGGCTCCCTCTGCCATGCTGCAGGGGGCATCACCCTTCAAAAAGGAGAACCCAATCTTGTCATTCCTGGGTTAAAACACTCTCAGTTGCTAGTAATAAAACCCAGTGTCTTTTTTATTGAACTGGTTCCCCAGGGCCCCAGTTTGTTTCTCAGTTTCATTTATAGTCAGGGCTATAGCCATCCTCAAAGTTTTGATTTTTCTCTGACCCTAGGAGGCACACTTGCTCTCTCCTCCAGCCTTTCAGCATGATTGGGAACATGGTTTCTCCTTTTTTTTGGCTGCACGGCTTGCAGGATCTCCATTCCTTGACCAGGGATTGAACCCAGGCTGAGATAGTGAAAACCATGAATCCTGATCACTGTTCCCTGGTGGTTCAGACGGTAAAGAATCCACCTGCAGCGCAGGAGACCCGGGTTCAATCCCTGGGTCAGGAAGATCCCCTGGAGTAGGAAATGGCAACCCATTCCAGTGTTCTTGTCTGGGAAATCCCATGGAGAGAGAGCCTGGCAGGCTACAGTCCATGGGGTCACAAAAAGCTGGACATGACTGGGCAATGAACAATTTCTTTGACTTTCTTTCAGGCTACCAGGGAACTCCCTGGGAACACTCTCTCTCATTCACAGCAGTGACTTACTCTTCATCCTCTAAGAAATATTAATAGCTCCAATATCTCCTTTCAGGAACCCCTTCCCTGACCAGCTCACTGGAGCCTCAGTAGCTCTTTTTAGAAAATAGCAGATTTCCCATCACAGAGCACCTATCATGGTTTGCTGTAATTGTCTGACTTCCTCAGCTTTCTTAGTCCTGTGAGGACAGAGAATACATCTCTCCATTGTATTTCCAGTGCCTAGAGGACATTTAATAAACTGTAGTAGGAAAAAAAAAAAAGAATTACAAAAACACCCTTTGACACCTTTTCCCCTAAATAATACCACAAGGAACAAGTTCTAAAGATATTACACGTTATAAGCCCTACCCCCACCCTTGGCCAGATAGTCTTCAGGGGGCTGCTCCCTTTTGTATATTATGAATGAATCCCAGTGTTTTAAATCAATTTTCCCTGCAACAGATCTTTGTAGCTCAGCTCTGTGCTGTGCTTTAGTCACCCAGTCGTGTCTGACTCTTTGCGACTTCATGGACTGTATAGCCTGCCAGGCTCCTCTGTCCCTGGGGTTCTCCAAGCCAGAATACTGGAGTGGGTTGCCATGCCCTCCTCCAGGGGATCTTCCCTGGAGGGTTTGAACCCAGGTCTCCCTCATTGCAGTAGGATGCTTTACCATCTGAGCTACTAGGGAAGCTCTAGTGAGAGTCTTTTTCAATCTTTTAGACTCTCTTGTGCTTCAGAGACTTTTTTTTTTTTTTTAATTCCTTAGTTAAGTGGTCTAGGTTTCAGGGAAAAGATCTGGGCTAGGAATAATAGATTTGGGGATCACATAGGCTGCTGAATAGGAGATAAAATAGAAAAATGGCACAGGTTGTAGTGCTCTTAGAAATAATAGTAATAGGTCATGACTATAGAATGGATGCAGAATGATCTGCTCTTAGCTATGTTATCTCATTTAATCTTAGTATTAGTCGCTCAGTCGTGTCCGACTTTTTGCAACCCTATGGACTGTAGCCCGCCAGGCTCCTCTGTCCATGGGATTCTCTAGGCAAAAATACTGGAGTGGGTTGCCATTTCCTCCCCCAGGGGACCTTCCCAACTGTACATAAAGGAGACTTCATTAATGTACATTAGAGGACCCCCCAGGTTAACTTGTTATAGGAAACTGTCTCTTAAGTCTTCAAATTCTATACCAATTCTATACCTCTGGTTGGCCGATTGTTTCTTTATTTAGGTTTTAAGATGAATGACCTGGGGCTATTTATTTCTATCCACCTGATTGCGAATCTAAAGGCGCAGTTGAAAGGTCTATTTTTCATGCTATCCTCAGAAGAGACTGCTACAAATCTACTCTATGATTCTTGTTCTTTTCAGCTTACAATACAAACAGCTTATTTATTTTTTGCAACCTATGTCTTATAATAAAGCAGGGCTGAAAAATTAAATAGAAGAATGTTCAGTTGCCATATAGGCTACGAAAACAATTTTCTGGTGGTGATTTTTAAGCTTGATTCTAAATAGATTTATGAAGAATGGCACTTGGAAGACGTGGCTCAAATTTTGTTATTTAAGCTATCTTGAAATTATAGGCTCACTCTCCCTAAAATTTCAAAAAGCGTAGAGCTTAGGCTCTTAAGGGTATAGCAGTGATAAAAGCTTTCATAGTCATTTCTAAAAAGCAACATTTCATAGTTTTCTGACTCCAGTGGTTCTCTAATATATTTAATCTTAAAGTGAAAGTGAAGTTTCTCAGTCATGTCTGACTCTTCAAGACCCCATGGACTGCAGCCTACCAGGCTCCTCTGCCCATGGGGTTTTCCAGGCAAGAGTACTGGAGTGGGTTGCCATTGCCTTCCACCCTACAAATCATGTGATTATTAGTGCCATTTTATAGATTAAAAGCTGAGGTTCAGCAATGTCACAAATGCTTGTTTAAGGTCATGCTGGGGTAGACCTGGAATTTGAACCCAGGCAGACTGACACCATGCTGCCTCCTCAACTTTACTCTCGCTATTGTCTATAATTTCATATCTTAGATTTGCCTTGCTTGTTTTGGGAAAATCTGTAATTTGGCATATTGTCTATCCATGGCATGCTTGTGGTTAAAAGCTTCCATTTACACAGATCAATGGGACCCAAATCTTATTTTTTCTTTTAAAAATGTTTTCTATTTAGGAACTCAGGAAATGAATCTCTCTCTCTCTCTCACACGCACACGCACACACACAGAGTCTCTCTCTTTCTTCTCCTCTGGCTCTCTGAAAAGAGACTGACTTGATCTCACATTTTTGTTGTCATGATTAAACTGATGAGGCAACAGTGGTCTTGTGGCTGCCCTGACAGCTGTACAATTACAGCCATCCCTCTGTACCCGTGGGGATTTGTTCCAGGATTCTCGCCAACATTAAATCCAAGGCTGCAATAGTCCCTTATATAAAACAGAATAGTACTTGCATATTACCTAACATCCTTATACTTTAAATTATCTCAAGATTACTTATCATACATAATACAATGTAAATACTGTGTAAATAGCTGTAAATGCAATGTAAATCCTATGCAAACCATTGCAGGTGCACGGCAAATTCAAATTTTGCTTTTTGAAACTTTATGGAATTTTTAAAAAGAATACTTTCAATCCATGGTTGGTTGAATCTGCAGATGTGGAATGCACAAACATGAAAGGCAGATTGTATATGAATCTCAGAGCCAGGGTGGGAACTTTGTATATAATGTTAATGACATTATTTCAAGTTCAACATTTGGGGAATTTGCAACTATAGTTTTGCTGCTCACAGATGTTCTTTTATAAAAGGTGCAAATAATTCTGCATTCTTCTGTAATTCTTTAAAATGTTTCCAGTTTAAAATTCATAAGAGAATTTCAAGAGCATATTCTTTAGAAAATATAGGATATCTGTCATCAACAGTATTTAAAATACTTTGCATTCATTTCATGCACAGAAATATTTCTGAATGTCATTAATTCTGAGAGGAGAATTGCTTCTGTCTAAAATGGTGGGCTGCAGTCCATGGGGTCGCTGAGGGTCGGATACGACTGAGCGACTTCACTTTCACTTTTCACTTTCATGCATTGGAGAAGGAAATGGCAACCCACTCCAGTGTTCTTGCCTGGAGAATCCCAGGGACAGGGGAGCCTGATGGGCTGCTGTCTGTGGGTTCGCACAGAGTCGGACACTACTGAAGCGACTTAGCAGTAAAAGCAAAAATATACTTGTTTATGAAAGAAGCTAGTGTAGCTAAAGCTGTCCAGGTGCAACTCTGATTCATTTTGATTATGTCATTGCTAGGGTTTCTACTATAAAACCTTGGGGGTTTTGTGAAACTTCTAGAAAAGAATCATCCTAGATATATAAGTATTTTTTTTCATGTAGCTTTTCTGAAATGTGAAAATTGTGGTAAAATACATATAAAATTTATCATCTTAGTTTTTTTTTTAACTGTGCCATGCGGCATGCAGGATCTTGGTTCCCTAACCAGGGATTGAACCCATGCAGTGGAAGTACAGAGTCTTAACCACTGGGTCACAAGCAAAGTCCCTCACCTTAACCACTTTTAGTGTACAGTTCAGTGGCATTAAGTTCACTTATGGTTTGTGTGTGTGTATGTGTAAGCAACCATCACCACCATTCATCTCTGTAAATGTTATCATCTTGTAAAACTGAAACTCTCCACCCTTTAAATAACAACTGCCCATTTCTGCCTCTCCTCGGTCCCTGGCTCCCACCATTCTATTGTTCTTTCTGTTTCAAGGATTTTGACTCCTACTCTAAGCACCATCTGTAAGTGTAATCATGCAGCATTTCTCTTTTTGTGACTAGTCTATTTCACTCAGCACGATGTCCTTAAGATGCATCTGTTTTGTAGCATGTGTTAGAATTTTTTTTTTCCTTTTTAAGCCTGAATAATACCCCATTGCATGTATATATTCCATTTTACGTACCCATTTACCCATTGATGAATAATTGGGTTTCTTCCACCTTTTAGCTATTGCGAATAATGCTGCTAAAAATGTGGGTATACAAATTTCTTTTTGAGACCCTGCTTTTAATTCTTATGAACATATAGTCAGTAGCGAATTACTGGATCACATGGTAATCCTGTTTTCAGTTCTTTGAAGGCCCGTGACACTGCTTTCCACAGCGGCTGCATCATTTTACCTTCCCACTGACAGAGCACGGGGCCTCCAGTTTCTCCATGTCCTTGCCTACACTTATATTCTGTTTTCATATAGTTTAAATGATCAATTTGAGTACCCAAATCTGCTATTTCTTCTAGAAATCTTAGCAAATTGTGGATTTCTATATCTTCCTAACATTTATAGATATAGATATTTTCTTAATGATAAGGATCACATTTGCATAGATTACATACCACTGAGGCAAGAATAGGACTGATTTGAGGCAAAGCTGGGTTTTTTTAATGCAAGTTTGCCCTGACACCAAACGGCTGCCATTTGAAATGCCTTTTAAATACTTTGAATAGCTCTTTATCATTTTTCTATCTTTCTTGCCATTGTCTCTTCTTGGTTGGTTTCCATATGCCTCGCTATGGCCTCTGTTTATTCTCTGAGGCTTTTCCCTGCCATTTGTTTTTTGAGGAATCCAGATCTTGTCCCTTAGAATTTCCCACATTCTGGACTTTGCAGATTCTATCCCATGGTATCATTTAGCATGACTGTGCATAAACTGGCAGTTTTGGCCTAGAAGCCTGATCAGATTCAGATTTTTTGCAAGAGTACTCTATAGGTGGTACTGCAAGTAGTACTGTGTGCTGCTAGTAACCAGGCCAGAGGGCATGTAGTGGCGGGGTCTCCATTCTCCTTGTGATGCTCAAAGATAGGTCAGGGATTTAGGTGTTACCAGCCCAGTTAGTCCATTGTAGAGTTTCCTCTCAGCCTTTCATATAATGGCTTTACAAGGTATTGATTATCATTGTCTAGAGCCATTTTTTCATTAGAAGGTTGACGTAATGACATTCTAATTCTATTACTGCTTTATTAGTTGAAGAACTTTTCCAATCAGGTATATGATTTCCCTGAGGAGCATCTTTTATTAAAAAAGGTAAATGCTTGATTTAATCTTTCCCTTACTTTATCTGTTTTCAGAATACAGGGTTAGTGTATCCTCCAGAGGTGACCTTTTAATTTTTTTTTGTAAGGCATCTTTATAAATTCAAGGATGTAAAAAATATCTGACATGTTTTTATTCATTGCAGTTATCATTTTCACACTCTACATTATGCCATCTTTCTTCAAGAAGAGTGGTGACATGAGGATACGGTGGTGGAAAAACTGACCAGTAACTAACCCTTAGTGGTCTGCAGTGCTGGGCTGAGGCTGCGTCTGGCTCAGCAAGAAAGAACTCTGGAATCATGCAGCCACCTGCCTTGTGGGGAGAATTGAGGGGTGGCAGTGAGGAGATGGGCAGAGGCCTGCACACCATCATCGTGTTGTGGGTGGGCCAAGCTCCTCAGAAACAGGTCTAAAGTGCACAAAGACCAAGTGGGCCTTTAGTTAAGGCTCTTCTGTGAGTGAGAGGCTTTCATTTTTTAACTGCTCAGAGGCTGTTGATTTGTTTACTTTCTGGTTCTTAGGTTTAGATGGATAATGATACCAAGTAGCTAAATTCTGGCTAAGTGATTTCCTACTATAATTAGGAATTGCAATAGCACAGAATAACTTTTCTTGTTTCTTCCTCTTTCTTTCCTATTAACAAAGAACTCCTATATTATACTGTTTGGGAGGTTTTTTGAGCAAGGTGAGTGAGCCATTGATTCAGGAAACTCACTAATGAAATAGACAATGAAACAAAAATCATGGACATTTATAGAAAAATATACTAGGTACATATAATTTACATATATAAAAATATAGTATAACATCTGTTAATATGTTAATAACTGATATATATCAGTAAATGGTATATATTAATATATAATATCACTAATATAAATGTGTTTTTCTATAAAACCCATTGTTCTATATACATACATAAGTATACATATATACATGTACACATACACACGTGTTATCTGTATTAAAGAGATGGGGTGTATCACTGAAGACTGGAATTTGAGTCCCAGTCCTACCCCTTATTATCTATATGTGATCTTTAAGATACTATTTCATAATCTATAAATGAAGGCAATAATTGCTGTACATAGCTCAAAGGCTTGTTACGAAAATATACATGTGATAATATAAATGCTTTATAAAACATTATTCAAATTTTGTAACCATTGGGGCTGCTAAATATTTAGTTACAAGAATGACTCAAGTGAATGGTTTCAAATGGAAGAGATTGGAAAGGCTTTGTTGATGATGTGAATCTGACACTGAATTTGAGGTTGAGAAAAAGGTGTGATCAGTGGAAAGAAGCAGGCTTGGGAATCCCACGTGTGTTGTTTCATAACTGGCCCAAGGTAAAAATCTATAGTTTTCTTGGCTGTAGCAAGGCTCATGAGGGTGTGCTGGACAGTTATTGAAGGCGCAGTTGGGGGTGGACATTAAATTCCATGATTAAGAAGCTTTAATTTGATCTCAGAGGTAATCAGGCTGCACTGCTGAGCTCCAGGAGGGGTGTTATCTGAGGTCAGCAGCAGCATTCTGAGTGCTGGCTTCAACCTAATTTGAGGCTAAAGCACAGCAGAAGATTAAGGAGATTAAGCAAAATACAGCTCTCAATCTTCTGTTTTGCCACTTCCTAAAATGGCTTTTAGGTGTTGAGTGTCTGAATTCAGGTCACTTCATTAGCACAACCATTCAGAGTAGAATAGTGATTGCTTTTCTCGTATGTTCACCATTGAATACTATTGTATATTGTTAATAAGTATCAGTAAAATCATCAGCATTGTGGAATAGTAAAAAGAGTACTGACCATCTGTTTGAGTTCTAACTCTGAGGTTGACTGGATATTCAAGGAAAAGCCAAAGAAGGGAGTTAAGTTGCAGGTTTCCCTAGCACAGATTTTTGTGCATGTATTCCAGATGTTTGTAGCTCCCCTGTGTGGTGAAAGGCACCAGGTTAGGTGCTACTTGGACTATAAATGTGAATGGGATACGTGCCACATCTTCAAAAGCTTATTGATTAATGAAAAAGAGATACATATATGCACATGCATATACATATAGAATTGTGATGATAATGGCAATGTTAATGATGAATAAACACACAGAGCAAGTAAGAGGTAATAGAAAAGTACAAGAAGAAAAGAGATAAATAACAATGGATATAGATGAAAGAGCAATTTCCTATACCCTATACACTCACTGTTTTCCTCATAAGTCAGTTTGAATATCCCTTAACATTTATAAGCAGTAATTAAGGTTTGAGAATCTTTAAAGATGTAAACTTAGAGGAATTTACAACAAACATCTGATTCGGTATAGAACCATAATGTTTTTTCAGTGAGAGATTTCAGGAGCTATCTTCTTCAACACTTATTTCATGGAAACTGAAGTCAAAGAGATAAAGTGATTTTATATAAAAGCAGTACTGAGACAGAAATCAGTTTTCCCAACTCTTAAGTTCAGTGGTCATCTATCATGCTTGGTTTGGAAAGATTTTTATAAAAGATATTTATAGGACGCATGATCCCTCAATTTTTTGTTACCTCAAGAAAGTGGTAGCACTTTGGTGCTATTAAAAGGCTGGATCAGACCTTGCTGGATTTTTGTTGATTCTCACTTGTAAATATTATAAAAAGTACAGTTAAAACAATCACATGCTCTTTTTTTTAGAAATTGAAGTAGGTATATTTTGTCTCCAATACGTCTTTAAGTTTCTGACTTTAGTCACTTTAAAAACTGGGATCATTTGGTTCTTAATTTTCTTAATTAAAATGTTGATATGTGAAGCATGTAGGAACATGAACAATGTACTAAGTGTGTAATTGGCATAAAAACTGTGGACAAGAAACAAAAATTTTGGAATCAATATCCAAAACTATTCTATGTAAATTTTACCTGACTTAGTAGGTAGTATTGCAGTAGTATTAAATAATCAGAAATATTGTGCTTTTAACTCTATCAAGAGATCTGAGTAAACAAGTTTAAAACGACCAGAGAAATAACACAGATTAGCTAAAAGGAGGTGTCAGTAATTTAGGTGAAAGTGGGGTGCTCCCTTAGCATATTAGGCCAGTGTTTCTTAAAGTGTACTGTGGAGACTCTTACCATCAGAGTTGATGTAGATTCTGGTGAAGATGAGCCTTTCCCTTCATTTACCAGGTCAGAATCTCTAGTAGGTGACATGCCCCCCACGAGATCTCAATGTACATTAGAAACATTTTCAAGGGGACAAGACTATGTTTTCAACATGTGATGCTTTGGGCTTCTCAAGTGGCTCAGGGGTAAAGAACCTGCCTGTCAATGCAGGAGACCGGAGTTCCATCCACAGGTTGGCAAGATCCTCTGGAGAAGGAAATGACAACCCACTCTGGTATTCTTGCCTGAAGAAGCCCATGGACAGAGGAGCCTGGCAGGCTACAGTCCACAGGGTTGCAAGGAGTCGGACACAGCTTAGTGACGTATGCACGTGTGATGGTTTGTTGGTCAAGGAATGTGTTTAGTAACTTGAAGTAGGAGGAAAGGGGCAGAGTCAGGGTTAGCTGCCATCATTCTAGGTACTAATAGATGAACAGAGACCAGGGAAACAAACCTACATGGAGGACAGCTTAGGCCTCTCACACTGCCGTGCGTAGGCTCTCGCTGACTTGTTGCTTGTTTCTTTCACCGAAGGCTGGATTTTCAGTGGTCCTTTTCATAGGTCCTTGGCTCCTCACATTATTCAGGCTGTCACTGATCTCAGTTATGCCAGGACTCCTGGTCCATGGCCCCAGTCCTCTTCCCCTGCCGTCTCCTATTGCCAGAGCTCTGGCCTCCAAAATGCACCTTGAGAGCTGCCCTCAAACTCAAGCTTATCCCATAGTATTTCATAAAATCATTAAAATTGGTAGAAAAAAAAAATGAGCAAATTGTGAAAAGGGATATATGTGTTGCCAGTTTAGCCCAGGACTCTGATAACCAAAGGTGCCAAGTTGGCCATTTGTTGTTCAGTGTATTTGGCTAATTTAGCCCAAGAGCCTACCTCACTGAGCAGATTTTACTACGCACTCTGGCTATTTTACGAAACAAGGAATGCTTGCAGCAATAAACAGAAATTTGAGGATACGACATATGGCAATGGAATATATTGTCTGAAAGATGCTGTTCTTTACATAATGACCCTAAAAATAAATAAATATATAGATCTGACCTGCAAATATTATACTTAAGAAAACATGTTCTTAATTTTGTACCTTTTTTGCTTCTTAAACATACTTCATTTTCAGCATTTTCAACAAGAAACAGCATCAGAAAAACAAACATTTGTTTTGTGCCTTTTTAAAATAAATGCATAAATACATATTTTCATAAAAGCAGGTCAAAAAATAAAGCTATTAAGTTGTACTTAGTGTTTATAACCCAAGGAATGACATTTCCATTTAATTTTATGTCCTAACCTGAGAACTAGGACTTCCCTGTTTGCTCAGACAGTAAAGAATCTGTCTGCAATGCAGGAGACCTGGGTTCTGTCCTTGGGTCAGGAAGATCCCCTCGAGAAGGGCATGGCAACCCACTCTAGTATTCTTGCCTGGAGAATCTCACAGACAGAGCAGCCTGGCGGGCTATACAGTCCCGGGGTTGCAAAGAGCTGGACAAGCCTGAGCTACTAACATACATACTTTGTTCACTCTGAGAGCTACTGTGGGAGGAGTGCAATTAGAGAAATAAATGGGCTTTGGAATACTGAGTAGTCTGGGCTATGGTTTGACCCTAGAGCAGAGCCACCACTGTGAAACAACACTCCTGCTGATGTCGCAGAAGATTGGAGTTCTTAAGAACCAGGCAGGGATCATGTAGCATCCCTGTCAAAACACACCTCTGCTCCAAATTAACTGTCTTCTCTTTTAGATCAGAAACTGCAAAGTGAAGAAAGGTAACTGCAGCCGCAGCATGTGTGAGCAACAGCCTAAGTCCCAAGTGTGCATGTGTGCAGAGGGATACACTTTAAGCCAAGATGGAAAGAACTGTGAAGGTAATCTGTGGTGAGCAAGCTCAGCTCAGCTTAGCCAGTGGCTGGTCTTCAGTGGGTCATCAAGAGCTTCAGTGTGAAACCAAATTAAAATTTCCTCATATTTCCCCCCCCAGAAAAGGAATGTTATTTTCCCCCCCAGTTTTAAGCGTTTGTAGCACTTTTAGCTCTCCTTTATATCTTCTGTTCCTAGATCAAATACTTTCAGAGGCTTCGCAGGGATAAGACAGGAATTCTCTGAGTGGACTCCATGGACCGCTGTGGTTTGATGGTGTGCAAAATGTCAGTATTGTCAAGTTTTTTAGCTCTCATAAGAGATCCTCAAAGAGTATGTGATTCCCACATCTCATTATGTAACCATTTGTTCAGAATCTTGAGACTGTGCCAGGGCCGGTTATGTTAGGCTTTTCCTGTTTTGAGACTCCAGACTCAATGTAATGAACCTAGGGAGAAATGCTGTGTCCCTTCTCCTGGGAGGGCCAGTGAAGTACTGACAAAAAGAATTCAGTGGAATTAGTTGGGGTGAGACTTTAGGTAAACCTGGGATCTGCCTGTTAATTGTGGCTCCCTGCTTACATGAGACCAGTAGATGAGAGCCATTGCGTAGAACAGTGATCTGGAAGGCTGGGTTTTGGCCAGACTAAAACTGCTGGGGAATGTTCCCACATTCAGGTAAAGGGCCCCTGTCAGCATTGAAGGCTGAAGAGCAGAGCATGGGATGTCTTATCCTTGTCAAGGTCCTTTCTTAATGGCTATATCTTTTCAGGGGAAATAGTGCTACTTTATCCCAAGAGTAATTTTGATAAGAAAATCTATATTTGAAAGAATAAACTGTGACAGTTTAAATGGTGGCTTTCAGGATACTTGAACTTTCTTTCACCCCTTGTCAGAGTAGCAAAAACTGTCTTGCTACAGTTATAGCAGGTAGAGGTGTGAGATACCCTACAGATTGCTGACATATTAATGATACTACAATTTATTTTCAAAAATTACCTTCTGACTGTTTTGCTGTTGCCATGGTGTAGATGTCAGTGAGTGTGATTTTCGGAATCATGGCTACACAGAGAACTGTGAAAATATCCCTGTTTTTATTCTTGTACCTGTTTGATAGTCTGCATACTAAACTGAAAAGGAACTTTGTACTTGCAGGGTAGGTTCTATTGAACAAAACTGATAATTTAAAATGAAATTATATATTGTTAGAGATGAAAGGAATGTTAGCAAATATCTCGTCTGATTTTGTGATTTTTATAGCTGAGAAAATTGAGATTAAATGACTTAAATGAACCATGCACACTGTTATTGGGAATGTAAATTGGCACAACCACTGTGGAAAACACTATGGAGAGTTCTCCATAAACTAAAAATAAACCCAGCAATATAACCCAGCAATTCCACTCCTGGGTATATATCGGAAAAAAATAAAAATACTAATTCAAAAAAATACATGCACCCCAATGTTCATTGCAGCATTATTTACAATTGCCAAGATATGGAAGCAACTAAGTATCCATCGACAGATGAATGAATAAAGATGTGGTATAAATAAATAAAACAATATAGTAATAAGCCATAAAAAATGAAAATTTGCCATTTGCAACAACATGGATGGATATCATGGGTATTATGCTAAGTCAAATAAGCCAGACAGAGGAAGAAAAATACTATATGATATAACTTATATGTGGAACCTAAAAAAATACAATAAACTAGTGAATATAACAAAGAAGCAAGCTCACAGATATAAAACAACAAACTAGTGATTACCAGTAGGGAGAGGGAAGTGGGGAGGGGCAATATAGCCGAAGGAAATTAGGAGGTTTAAACTATTATGTACCATGTAAAATAAGCTACAAGATACACTGTACAACACAGGGACTATAGCCAGTATTTATAATAACTATAAGTGGAACATAAACTTTAAAAATGGTGAATCACTATATTATATACCTGCAACGTATAATATCATACATCAGCTATACTTCAATTTAAAAAATATACAAATAAGTAAAATGATTTAACCAAGGTGATCAAACAAATAAATGCCAAACAGGGAGATGAAGCCTTGTGCCCTGACTTGCAGTGAAGTGGAGTCCTGTAGATCAAGCTGTGGAAGATAAACCTCAGCTTACAGCCCCCATTAAACTGCTCATCTTTGCTCCCTTTCAGACTGTAGCAGCCATTAGAGTTTAAATATGATGGCTTTGTTATTGTCCAGTGATCAAAGATGAGCAAACTACCTGGAATAGAAATATGTGCCAGGCACAGGGCTAAGGGTGTGTGTGTGTGTGTGTGTGTGTGTGTGTGTGTGTGTGTGTAAAATTAATGCCTTGATAGCATTATTCACATTTTGCCAATAAGGAAGCTGCGCTTCTGAGACATT
Organism: Ovis aries; assembly: GCF_016772045.2. Lineage (NCBI taxonomy): Eukaryota > Metazoa > Chordata > Mammalia > Artiodactyla > Bovidae > Ovis > Ovis aries. The sequence continues at coordinate 15,817,834 of NC_056059.1, read as the reverse complement.
GAGTAATTTGCTTAGGTTTATACACATTTGGGAAGCAGCAGAGAGAGGGTTCAGTTCCAGGTGCATCTATCTCCAAAGCCAAGCTCTGAATGATTATACTGTATGATACAAAGATTTACTAACCCTGTTTGTATATATTCCACATTAAGTTTTTAAACATATCAGACTGTAGGCCTGTGTTCTCTTTCATAGATATACTTTGCCCATACAGTCCTGAAGTGGACAGAAAGAGCTAATATGGATGGTTCCCAGCGAGAAAGTCTTATCGAGGAAGACGCAGGTTTAGCAGAAGGTCTTGCTGTTGACTGGATTGGCCGTAAACTCTACTGGACAGACAGAGGGTATGTGTCCTCTTTTGCTGCTAAGTCACATGGGATGGGAGTGATGGATATGCAGTATAGTTGGCCTCATCCTTCACTTGGAAAACAGGAAGATATTGCTGGTTTCCTGACTGGCATCAGAGGAAGATGCCCCAGTGCTGCTCACAGTCCCTCCCTACCCCGCTCCCCACCACCAAGCAGCACCTTCCCCCTTTCATCAAGATTGTATCTTTCATTAAGGGTGAATGTTGAGGACCAAGAAAGCAGCGTGTGTTTTTGCACTTCAGGCTGTTGTAATCAGAGAAACGCAAAGGCTGTCTGGATACAGTCCGCACGCTTTTTCTGAGGATCTGCTATGGGTCAGCTGTTACCTAGGTGGCCGGGAAGATACACAGGAGCATGAGGAGCTCCATGTTTGCAGTCAGCTTAGTGTAGCCAGGGAGACAAAGTGCATATACACAGGAAAAACTAATGCAAACACTTGGTCTGAATCTCAGTATTAAAAATGTCATAAGGTCATGCATAAATAATTGCCAAATGAAGGTGGGTACTCCCAGAGGGGGCTCTGGAAGGAGCTTCGGGGACCAACTTCCCCTTCATTTTACAGGTTGCGGAGGCAGGGGGAAACTAAGCCTCATAAAGCTAAGTGATTTATTCAAAGTTTTACAACATTCAAAGGGCAAGTCTCGCTGGAACCCACATGTTGGCTCTTTTAAATGAGTGTGAAGGAGGGAGCAAGTGCTTCTCACTGGAGTTGTGAGGAAAGTTCTCTTCAGGGCGGAGAGATGGTGTGTTTTCTCTTTGCTGGGAGACAGGAGGACCAGAGAGAAGCTGTGGTGTGTCTGCCCTCTGGGCACACTGCTTTTGGGCCTGCAGGAAGCACTGCTGCACTTGAGTGTGTGTGTGTCCTGCATGAGCCCCAGAACAGTCGCGGTGGGGAGGAGGGAGGGGAGAGAAGTGGCTGTGTCTCTTGTGTTCGCTACTGAGAGTCCACTTCCTGCTTCTGAGTGAGAAAGAGCCAATCACAATACCTCACGGGAGAGGCTTAGAGACTCTAGGCCCTGGGACACTGTCTCAGAGGATCTTAAAGCTATGGAGCGACCTGGTGGCCAATTCAAACCTCTGGCACCTCCGCAGCCACATTAAAGTAAAAGAGAGAATGAGCTGGGATTTTACTTCAAACAGTGGTCCCAACACAGAGGAAGAAGTCCCAGGGAGTGGGTTTAAATGCTTCAGGGCAGGTTTTCTATGTCCCAGAAAATCTCTTTTGGCCTTGATAACCCATGGGAAACAAACGGGCTTTTAAAAATGAGCCAGATGTATGATGTGGTGCTCAGCTATGAATAATAAGGTATTTCTCTGTCCAGACCGAGTATATTTTAATTAATTTGTTCACTTATTTGCTTATTCATTTAGCCATACCTTTATCCCATTTCTTTATTCTTTTTGTATTTATTCATTTACTGAATAACTGAAATGCACCAGATACTGCACTAAGAGCTTCGTATCGATATTGACACCCCAAAAGATACGTTTTCATATCCCCAACTTAAAAATTAAAAAAAATGAGAATCAGAGAGGTAACAAAACTTTCCCAAGGTCAAGCAGCCAGCAAGTATTGGATCTGGAATTTGAACTCAAGGGCGACCATTTCTGAAACTTATGTTTTTAATAATCATAGGTATGTGGCTGCCTCCAACAACCAAGGTTGATTAAATGTGCTTGACCCAGAGTCCTATAACAAGTGAAAATCAACTTCAGTTGTAATAATGATAAAAATCATAATAATGGCCTTCTCTGTTTTGAACCTACTTAAAAGGACATTTAAAATGTTACCTGTGCATAATGACAGAGCTTGTACACGGCTGTTCTCAGAAACGTTGATCAGGACAGCAGATGTCAGCCACTTTTGGACTCTCTAAGGATGCTAGGTCTCCTCACGTTTCTCACATTCTCATCGCACCTCTAATTTTACATGTTTGATTAATAGTACTGTAGTACCTACTGCTAAGGCAGTGCCTTCAGGAGATAGACAAGCACCACCCTATCCTGGAGTATCAGACCTCAAATTCCCTAGTTCATTGACTTGAGTAATAACAAGCCCTTCTCAAGCCCTCTCCCTCTAAAGGCAGCTGCTAAGAGAAAACCTTTAATTTGTCTGGAAATGAGAGGTTTATAGTGTGAAAACCTTGATATTAGCTAGAAATTTGATTTAAATAACTGGGATTCCTAGCTTGTGATATTAGATTATATAGTAACTCTTAAAAGTTAAAAAAGAAAAAAAGCAGAATGGATGCTTATGGTTTCTACTGGCTTAGGAGAAGACAGATTCATATTAACATCTAACTGTAGGAAGGAAGGAAGTTGGTAATTCCCCTGGCAATGTTATTATTTAGTGATAAGGGGTCCTGATTCCTAAAGTCAGATCCTTAGTGAAAAGAATCAGGAAGAAATCTGTTTGCTCATCTTTTTGAGGTGACAAAAACCACTATAAGGTAAGAAAATCACTCTTCTAGAGTTCTGGATGGACAGCTCTTGCCCTGGAAACAGGATGGATTTAGGTCAGCATCCCCAACCTTTTTGGTACCAAGGACCAGTTTCGTGAAAGACAATTTTTCCATGGACCAGGGGTGGAAGGATGCTTTTGGAATGATTCCAGTGCATTACATTTATTGTGCACTTTATTTCTGTTACTATTAGATCAGCTCTGCCCCAGATCATCAGGCAGTAGATCCTAAAGGTTGAGGACCTTTGGTTTAGAGGATCCCAGTGGTGGCATTGAGACCAATTAGATAACGACTCTAAAAAGAAAGATGTTCCACTCGATTGGGGGTTATGCTTGAACTCATGTGAACCCAAATGTTTGTCCTTGTCTTTGCTTTCTCATGACCAACACTGGAGTTCAAGATGTGCTTTCTGGCTGAGTCAAGCAGAAGTCTGTTTTGGGTGACCCCCTTGGGGAGCTTTGAGAGCAAATACCAGCCGTCCTGCCTGAGACAGCGCCAGAGTCAGGAGCTTACATCTGTGTCAATTCTCACCCCCTCACTCCCGCTCAAAACTGAGGATTTAGAGATGATATAACTAACAGTGAGATCAGAACTGACAGCTGTATCCCCTCTGGTCACAAGCAAGTGGCTTCAGAATTCCTTGCCTCCTACCAAGGGCACAGGCACAGTGACAGTTGTGACTGAGTGAAGTTGACACATTGAGTTCAAAAATGCCTTCTGCCTTGCAGTACCCTTCCTACAACCTCTTCATCTAGGAATGAAGTGGCACTGCAGTACAAATAATTTCCAGTTATCCACTGCCCTAAGTTGATCCTTTGCAAAGTGTGCTTGCCCCAGCCCAGGCCCTGAGCCAGTGTTACCTTTGTCTCCTTCTTGCATATGGCATGTGAGGAAGAAGAAATCAAGCCCCTTCTCCTGTCTAGAAAGGGCGCTCGAGCAAGCCACCTGGAGAAGATCTCCTTAGTGTTTGTTCTGTAGGACAGGGAGGAGGGAATGATCCTGCCCTGTGTTTCTGGGCACGTCGGTTGTGTGTACACACTGCCTGGAAGAACAAGGGCTAGGCCTTTCCAGATGTTTATTGAATGACATATAGCTGTACTTTCTAGGTTGCAGTGGGAAAACTGGGCAAGCAGACCTCACATGGAAGGGAAGGGAGGTTCTTTTTTATCCCTTCTATTTGTGATCCTGCCTGTTCCAGGGAGCTGCTGGGGCTCATGGTGCCCTCCAAGCCATGGCCCTGAATCTGCCAGTTGTATTCTTTTTTGTTTGCTTGTTTTGTTTTTGTTTATTTTAAATTGTAGAATAATTGCTTTACAATGTTGCATAGGTTTCTGCCACACAGCAGCATGAATCAGCCATATGTGTACACATGTCCCCTCCCTCTTGAGACTGCCTCCCACCTCGCATCCTATCCCACCCTTCTAGGTTGTCACAGAGCATCACGCTGAGCTCCCTCTGCTGTATAGCAATATCCCACTGGCTATCTATTTTACACGTTAATGATGTTGAAACAGAAACTCCAATCCTTTGGCCACCTGATGCGAAGAGCTGACTCATTTGAAAAGACCCTGATGCTGGGAAAAATTGAGGGCAGGAGGAGAAGGGGACGACAGAGGATGAGATGGCTGGATGGCATCACTGACTCGATGGACATGGGTTTGGGTAGACTCTGGGAGTTGGTGATGGACAGGGAAGCCTGTCATGCTGCAGTCCATGGGGTCGCAAAGAGTCGGACATGACTGAGCAACTGAACTGAGTGTATACATGTCAGTGTCACTCTCTTGATTTGGCCCACCCTCTCCTTCCCCTTCTTTGCCCACAAGTCTGTTCTCTATGTCTGTGTCTCTCTCCTTTCCCTGCATATAGGTTCATCAGTACCATCTTTCTAGATTCCAGATATATGCATTCAGTTCAGTTCAGTCGCTCAGTCATGTCCGACTCTTTGCAACCCCATGAATCGCAGCACGCCAGGCCTCCCTGTCCATCACCATCTCCCGGAGTTCACTCAGACTCATGTCCATTGAGTCAGTGATGCCATCCAGCCATCTCATCCTGGGTCGTCCCCTTCTCCTCTTGCCCCAATCCCTCCCAGCATCAGAGTCTTTTCCAATGAGTCAACTCTTCGCATGAGGTGGCCAAAGTACTGGAGTTTCAGCTTCAGCATCATTCTTTCCAAAGAAATCCCAGGGCTGATCTTCAGAATGGACTGGTTGGATCTCCTTGCAGTCCAAGGGACTCTCAAGAGTCTTCTCCAACACCACAGTTCAAAAGCATCAATTCTTCGGTGCTCTGCCTTCTTCACAGTCCAACTCTCACATCCATACATGACCACAGGAAAGACCATAGCCTTGACTAGATGGACCTTAGTAGGCAAAGTAATGTCTCTGCTTTTGAATATGCTATCTAGGTTGGTCATAACTTTTCTTCCAAGGAATATACGATATTTGGGCTTCCTTGCTGGCTCAGATGGTAAAGAATCTGCCTGCCATGCAGGAGACTTGGGTTTGATCCCTGGATTGGAAAGATCCCCTGAAGAAGGGAATGGCAACCCACTCCAGTATTTTTGCCTGGAGAATCCCCATGAGCAGAGGAGCCTGGTGTGCTGCAGTCCATGGGGTTGCAAAAAGTCAAACACAAATGAGCGGCTCAGCACAGCATATGATACCTGTTTTTCTCTTTCTGACTTACTTCCCTCTGTGTCAGTTGCATTCTTACACATTCCATAATATAATTCCCTCTTCCTCTTTTTCTCTTCCCTCCTGGCCTCCCTCCCTCCCCCTCCCTCCCCCTCACTCTTCTGTGGATCTTTAAGCTCTTTAAGGACAGAGCTGGGTTTTGTATACTACTGTGTCTCCAATGCTTAGGGCAATCCCTGGCACACATTAGGTGCTTCATAAGTATTAATTTGATAATAAAAACTTGTTTGGCAAATGGGAAAACTTAGAAAACAAAAGTTTTCTCCCCAGCCAGATTCCAAAGAGTTGTTATCATTTTTTAATGTGAAGGGTAGCAAATAATATTTCAATTCTCCCATTTGTCTTAGAATCACACGGAAGAAAATTAAAGTCCACATAGCGCTCCCCTTCCCGTCCTTGTGTTGGCTGACTCTGTGGCCCTGAGAGATCTGCTCTCCCTGCTCCCCGGGGTCTGTGACAGAGGCTGGTGGTTCCTCTGGCTCTTACTGGTTTCAGCAGGAGCTGGGAAGTTGTGAAGAGAAAGGAATGGTGGTATTTATTTACACATCCTGGCTTTAACCCTATCAGGCCACTGACATAGCCCCTCTTACCTTACCTTTCACTGCGTACTTTAATAACATGGGTTGAATATTGAGAGACTAATTAAAACATTGTGTGTGTGTGTTTTTTTTTAAAAACCAGACTATGAGAGTGTTTCTCCTGACTTGTGTATGAGAATGTGTATGGGCTTGTGCACGGGTGTGATAGGGTAGTTTAGAATGCCTATTTTGCTCTTCAGTACGCAACAGAGAAAGTATTTTTGTTTAAAAAGTAAAGTTGGTGTAACAAGCCCCTTTACATGCATTTTAGGAAATCTCTCATTGAAGGGAGTGATTTAAATGGCAAGTATCGTGAAATAATCATTAAGAAGGGCATCTCTCAGCCACGAGGAATTGCTGTTCATCCAATGGCCAAGTAAGTAATTGTGAAAATAAGGCCCTTTTTGCAGAGATCATAGAACACTTCATGTTTGATGTGCTAGTGTCTAAAATTTGTCTTAAGATCTCAGGTAATCAGTGGAATCAGAAACCAAGAAAATCCATGAGATGTGTTCAAATGTTTGGAAATTATATGGCTAGCATGACTTCCTCCTCCTTTTAATGTCTTTTGATTTACTTTTGTATACAATTTTATTGTTTAGAAAACCCTTCATTTTAAGCAAATTCAATTTCTTTTTGAAAAGAAATGGGTTGTGATTCATTAATCAATGAAGCATAAGGCCACTACACTCTGTACTTTCTTTAAAAACTATACTATTCCCTGAGAGGATGATATTTGAATTGCATGGCTTATGAATTCTCTTCAGAAAAATCATGCATTGCCGTGATAGGTCAGTCCTAGATTTAGAGAAGAGGAAAGAGAAATTGAGAAAGATTAGAGGGCTCTAGTTGTTAACTTGAATTGGTGACAAGTGTTGGTTTATGTTTAGAGAATTAAGAGAATAAACAATCCTTCCTAGTTAAAAATTGAAGATAAAAACCAACACTATTTTATGTATAATGAGAATGTTATGATGGTCTATAGAAAACAGTAAACTCAGAAAATATATCATTAATTTGGAGCTAGCCATGTGATTAAAACAGTGAAAAGATAGTGAACCATATTGAACTCAAAAAACTCTCAGCACCTGACTCACAGAACTTAAAACTGACCAAGTTAACCAAGTTTATCATATAAAACTGGATAATAGACAAATACGCTCTTCCCTTTATGTTGTAACTTTGCATAACCAGTGAATTTTACATATGTATAGCCAAGGGAGAGACTAGCAAGATTCCATTGTCTTTTGCAATGTAAAATACTAATAAGAATATGCACTCAAAAACTTTTGATGTATTTGTATATTTGTAATATATAATATACTATATTTTTTTAAATGAATAATTCCTCTTTATCTAATTATCAGAGCTTAAATTCAGTATTTTCCTGTCCAAGTTGTTGTACATAGAGAAGATAATTTTTTGATTTTGAAAATTATTTGTCTAGCATACAGTGCTATGTTTTTTGTATTCCTTGGTGTACCACTTTAGTTTATCCTAAAGCGATTTACATTGATGTTTTTAATAATAAAAGAGTATGGGGAACTCATGTACATCTGTGGCTGATTCATGTCAATGTATGGCAAAAAAAAAAAAAAGAGTAAAAGAATTTTTTTCCTTGCAAATTTTATTTGTTATATGTTTCCTTGATTAAAGGAGATTATTCTGGACTGACATGGGAATTAATCCACGAATTGAAAGTTCTTCTCTTCAAGGCAGTGGCTGACTGGTTATAGCTAGCTCAGATCTGGTCTGGCCCAGTGGAATAGCAATTAATTACTTAACTGACAAGTTGTATTGGTGCAATGCCAAGCAGTCTGTGATTGAAATGTCCAATCTGGATGGCTTGAAATGCCAAAGACTTGCCCAGAAGGATGTAGGTAAGGCTTTGATTGTCTTTTTGCTAATATGCATGCATGCGTGCTAAGTCACTTCACTTGTATCTGACTCTGCATCCCCATGGACTGTAGCCCGCCAGGCTCCTCTGTCCATGGGATTCTCCAGGCAAGAAGACTGGAGTGGGTTGCCATGCCCTCCTCCAGGGGATTTTTCTGACCCAGGGATCGAACCTGGGTCTCCTGTGGCTTCTGCATTGCAGGTGGATTTTTTACCACTGAGTCACCAAGGAAGCCCTGGTAAGGCTTTGGAATGGGGGATTTCTTTAACTTGACTGAGTGTTGATGAATGTTAACACCCACATACACACTCACACACACACTCACATACACTCACCACCCCCTCCCATAACTACACACGTACCCTTAAACACAGGGTGAGAAAGAGACAGAAACAAACAGGCTAATAGATTTCTCCAGGGGCTTATAAGCTATGAAGATTATTTTAATGTTGAAATATTAGATTGAAAAACAGTGCTGCATTATCATTTCTCTTTGCCAAGATTTCTTAAAAGCAGAATGAAAATATTAAACACTTTAAAAGATTTTTAAGAACTTGTTCAGCTGTTATCATTTCTTATGTTTTATAAAATGTCATTTTCACAAGTGATAACATTCCCTTTAGCCATTCTGTGCAAAGATTAATAAATTTTCCCTTCTGTTATATTTTCAGATTTTGCATAGGATGTCATGTATTTTCATAAATAGTTTTGGAACACTGTAGATTATGCTATCTGTTAGAAGTACAGATGGTTATCAGATGAAGTAACAGTGGGGGATTCACTTTGACTGTATTTGAACTGGACCATGTGGTAAATAAATGCTGATAAAACACTATCATTTGAAATAAGGCTGCAAAATTTGGTCTTTGTAGTCCTGCCAGAATACGATAACTGAAATTCATTCTGAAGGTACTGGAGAGCCGCTGCATAATTCTTGAGCAGGAACTGTATCTGATAAAACTGGTATATCAGGATAGCCACTTAGGTAACAGTAAAAAGGTTAGATTGGAATTTGGAGAGAAGGGGATGAGTTAGGAGGTTACAGCAGTTGTTCAGTCAACAGTTAATAAAAGCCTGAACTAGAACATTGCCATTTAAAAGTAGAATGGAGGATTACAGTATTAAAAAAAAAAAAGAACCACTGGGAATGAAAAACAGAAGATTTAGTAACAGATTGGATGTCAGAATAAAGGCCAGGGAGATGTTAAAGATGCTTCAGAAATTTAGAAACTGGTTGGTTGAGAAGATGAGAAAACATGGTCTCTCTCTTCTAGGAAAGAGCTAACAAAACTAATAATTTGTATAAGGTATTAATTTTGCCCTTTGATGATGAATTTCTAGATTTGTATTATACATTAAACAGATCAAGATAAATATAATTTAAAATTCTACCTACTTCCAAGCTTCTTAAAAATTGACATACTTCACATGTATGTAATCATAGGCTTTATCGTCCATGTGCCCAACAGATATTTATAGAATCTTGTAGGAAGTAGAGATAAAGTGGAGGGTACAATATGGTTCCTGTGAAGTCACCGAGTCTAGTATGGAGACACACATTGTTAAAAAATGAATCTCCCAAATAAATGTAAATGTATAGCTTTGATATATAAAGGGATTTGAAAATTCCTTACTAGAATGTAAAGATACCATATTCTAAGCCAAAAAGTATAGTAGGTATTTTATAAATAATTTGCATTGCTCTACTCTATGACCAATGCAACTTTCTATTAAATACGTTCACAAATACAAATAATCTGGTATGAAAATATCTAAATAACCATTCTCATCATTATAGTGCCACCTGCCGGTATTTAAATGGTAGCATCTCAACGACCAATTCAGGGTTTTTCATTTCAAGATTGAAGGAATTCATTCTTAATTTAACACACAATTGTGGCTCTCCTGTAGACAAAAAATAAGAAAGATGATATCTAGTTAGGGGTTTGTGATGAAAAACTATAGCTAATTCTGACACATACTACCACATAGGTGAACCTTGAGGTTATTTATCTGCTAAGTCATGTCCGACTCTTGCAACCCCATGGACTGTAGCCTGCCAGGCTCCTCTGCCCATGGGATTCTCCAGGCAAGAATACTGGAGTGGGCTGCCATTTCCTCATGGAAGTTTGGCTAAATGAAATAAGGCAGTTACAAAGACAAATGTTTTTAACTTAAGGTATTTATTGAATAGAATAATCACACTTTCAGAAACAGAAAGTAATATAGGGTTTCCAAAGGACTGGCTGGGCAGGGACTGAGAAGTTGTTTAATAAGTATAGATTTTCAGTTTTGCAAGATTAAAACAAATTCTGGAAATTGGTTGTACAGCAAAGTGAATGTATTTTACACTGCAGAAACTGTGGGTTAAGTCTTAGGCTTAGAGGGTAAATTTTGTGTTAGGTATTTTTTTTTATCTCAGTAAGCAAAACAAAACAAAAGTTATGTAAAAAGTTCCCTTTCTGCGTTAATGGCTTTATTTGGAACAAAGATTAGATACCGAAATGAATCTTAAGGGCCCCCATCAATAATGATGGGCGCACTCATTTCACCAGGACTAATCATTTGAGTTTGCTGCCACTAGAGGGAGACATTCATGCTAGTCCACCAAATCCATTGCTCATTTGTGAAAATGACTGGCCCGGGAAATGTGACTGTACATGCAGTGATTAAAAAGCTTCTGAACTTAGGGCTCCTTAGCCGTAGCCTCTAACCACTTGAGATAGTATATTAAAACATCTCCCAGCTTACTTAACACTGGAATATTTTATCAGAGCAGTTTCAGTGGCATGGAGAGGTGGGTTTAGTTGAGGTAAGATGGGAAGAGCCCACTTGGGGGTTGATTAGAGCCGTGAATATGGAAGCAGTGGATAATAAATGGCTTCCAAAGAACTTGGCTGCAAAGGGTAAGAGAGAGACGAAAAGAAGAGAGGTCAAGGGGATGTGGGAACTAACATGGAGAGACCTGGAGATATTAATCAGCTAAAGGAAAGAAGCTGGAGAGATGACGGGAATGAATAAGTGAAAGAGATAATTGACAGAACAAGGCCTTAGAGTGGGAAAGGAGGTAGGGGTTTAATGCCTGGAAATGTGTTGGAGATGGGAGTTTGAGGAGACTGTTATTCAGTTACCTTAGATTTTTTTTTTTTTTTTTTTACCTTAGATTTTTAAAAAATTTTACAAAAACCTGTGAATTTAGTCTACTACGTATTACTGCCATTCAAAAGACAAGGAAGCTAAAATTAAAAAAAAAAAAAAAAGAAAATAAAAATGCCTTATTACTTTATATTACTTTTGGTAAACCATATCTTCCCATTTCAGCTCCAGTTAAGAGTCAAAATACTCCTCACAATATTGCGAAGGGAAAGTTGGCTTCCAATTGGTACTAACTTAGCTTAAGAAGAATGTATTTTTGCAGGGTAGGCAGATATATAGTCCTAACAGCAACGTGGTTTTTATTAAAAGGAATGCCAATTCTAAATCACTACTGATCATTATGTAAGTCAGTGGAAAAAAAAAATTCTGGAAAAAAAAAAAGACGAGGAACCTAAGACAAAGAGGAGGAAAATAACTTACACAGTCAAGTTGTTTAGTCTATAAATAGTGATAGAATCACTGAACATGGAAATGTTCCTGCCCGGGTCTCCTTCTTCTTGGTGATATTATGTCAATCACCCACATTCTCTCACTCTCTGAATGCTGAGTGACAACCAGCTTTGCTAGGACTTTGTACCACCAGGCTCCCCTTCTAACAGGTTTCCTCATCCCATGGGTTTTCCTTGATGTGGGTGGCTCATTAAATTGTTTCAGTTCAGTTCAGTCACTCACTCGTGTCCGACTCTTTGCGACCCCACGAATCGCAGCACGCCAGGCCTCCCTGTCCATCACCATCTCCCGGAGTTCACTCAGACTCACATCCATCTAGTCAGTGATGCCATCCAGCCATCTCATCCTCTGTCGTCCCCTTCTCCTCCTGCCCCCAATCCCTCCCAGCATCAGAGTCTTTTCCAGTGAGTCAACTCTTTGCATCAGGTGGCCAGAGTATTGGAGTTTCAGCTTTAGCATCAGTCCTTCCAAAGAACACCCAGGACTGATCTCCTTCAGAATGGACTGGTTGGATCTCCTTGCAGTCCAAGGGACTCTCAAGAGTCTTCTCCACACCACAGTTCTAAAGCATCAATTCTTCAGTGCTCAGCTTTCTTCACAGTCCAACTCTCACATCCATACATGACCACAGGAAAAACCATAGCCTTGACTAGACGGACCTTTGTTGGCAAAGTAATATCTCTGCTTTTGAATATGCTGTCTAGGTTAGTCATAACTTTCCTTCCAAGGAGTAAGCATCTTTTAATTTCTTGGCTGTAGTCACCATCTGCAGTGATTTTGGAGCCCCCAAAAATAAAGTCTGACACTGTTTCCACTGTTTCCCCATCTATTTCCCATGAAGTGATGGGACCAGATGCCATGATCTTCGTTTTCTGAATGTTGAGCTTTAAGCCAACTTTTTCACTCTCCTCTTTCACTTTCATCAAGAGGCTTTTAAGTTCCTCTTCACTTTCTGCCATAAGGGTGGTGTCATCTGCATATCTGAGGTTATTGATATTTCTCCTGGCAATCTTGATTCCAGCTTGTGTTTCTTCCAGTCCAGCATTTCTCATGATGTACTCTGCATATAAGTTAAATAAGCAGGGTGACAATATACAGCCTTGATGTACTCCTTTTCCTATTTGCTTAGCAGCTTATTAAAGAATTGATTTAGTGTAGGAATTGGGTATTCTTTGTCCTTTGAAAAATATTTATGATAAAAACAAGATGTTTGTAATGGATTTGACTGCTTCCAGGTCACCCATTTTCTGTGGCTATGTTTGAGGATCCTGTGTGGTTCTCTGATTGGAGTATGCCATCGATAACAAGGACGAACAAGAGGACTGGCAAAAAATAGTGTACGTCTCCAAGGCAGCATGCTGAAGCCCTCATCTCTGGTTGTAGTTCATCCATTGGCAAAACCAGGTACACTGGTCTTTCTTTGACTGGCATGTGCAACTATTTAAATTGTTTGATGGCAGGGAAGGGAGGGCGGTGTTGCAATTCTCACTAATTTGGGTAGATGTTAAGATTTCCTGAGACTTGAATTTTGTTTAAATTAAGACAGTCTAGTAATGAATTTGGGCTTTATCCCTCCTTCCTCATCTTTGCTTCTCTTAATTAGTTTTTACTAACTTGCTCCTTTTCAAAGACTTGGGTTAAAGGCATTACGTCCAGGAGTAGGGATGGGCTGGGGGAGCAGTTTAGAAGCCTGCAGGGGAAGCTTCTACCTACATTGGGCTTTACCCCACCTCCGGAGAATGCCAGTGAGTAAGCTTCAGCCAGGAGTAGGTAGAGCAAAATGGAAAAGCCGCTTGGTTTTCCATTGTAACTCTTCTTTCTGAATCACCCTTTGTCAGTTTGACTGGATGATGAGTCAGGAAATCTGATTCCTATCTTCCCAAATAGCTTCTCGAACAAAAGTACTGGCTAAATTCAATAAATACTCATAAGGTGATAACTTTCTGAGCTTATCTGAGAACCAGTGGCTCTTCACAGGAACTCTCCTGAAATAGCTCTTGATATAAACTCCACTTAGATACAGTGTCTCTCTCCCAAGCTGTATGCTGTAGTTTGCATCACTGGCAACCTTTTCATCTCCAAGCCCATCTGTGAATGCATGTCTTCTCCCTGCTAGGAGCAGATCCCTGCTTGCATCGAAATGGAGGCTGTGAACATATTTGCAAAGAGAGATTTGGAACTGCTCAGTGTTTGTGTCGTGAAGGTTTTGTGAAAGCTCCAGATGGAAAAATGTGTCTGGCTCTTGATGGCCATCGGATATTGGCAGATAATATGACAAATTGTGCAGCTGAATTATCTTACTTTGGCTCAGGAATATCATTCTATATTGATTCCTGTGCTTGTGCTGATTTTTAATATTTTGTGTTATGAAAAGCTCCCTTACTTTTAGGGATGCCAACTGTCTTCTCTCTCTCTCTCTCTCTCTCTCTCTCTCTCTCTCTCTCTCTGATGAGTTTCAGCTCCTCATTACAAATTAAATTCAACCGGCCTCCCTTCCCTGATGGTAGGAGACCCAGATTCAGTCCCTGGGTCTGGAAGACTCCCCGAGAGGAGGGCATGGCAACCTACTCCAGTCTTCTTGCCTGGAGAATCCCATGGACAGAGGAGCCTGGTGGACTATAGTTCATGGGGTCGCAAAGAGTTGAACACACCTGAGTGATTTTAACTTTCACTTTCAGCTGTAAAATTAATGAACAAAGATAACATTCAAAGTCTTCCAATGCTTCAGCCCCCCATTTATGATGTAAGAGACCCAGGTTTGCTCTCTGGGTCTACAAGACCCCCCACCTCAATATTCTTGCCTGGGAAACCTGAAGGACAGAGGAGCCTGGTGGGCTACAGTCCATGGGGTCACAAAGAACTGGACATGACTGAGCAGGTATGCACACACAGGTTATTCTTAGAAATAAACGCCAGTATTTTACCAACTCAGGAAATGTTCAAAGACATTTTGTCCAGAAGTTTTATGGCCTCTATTTTGAAGGCAGTCATATACAACTCCCCAGCCACATGACTGTCTCAATATGAAAAGAAAAGTGTTTTATAATAAATAAGTTGAGGATACCAAACAAGTGCAGGGAATCCACACTGACATGGTTTGTGACCCACATTTTAAACATGACTTTGAGGAAGAATAGTTCTGATATGATGTGTAACCAGAGGTGCTAATTTACTTCCCTTGAATGTGCATCCAGACAAGTAAGGTGTATTTGGATTCATCTCTTGACAGACATCTAATAAGAGAGAACCTCAATTTTATTTTATATGTTTATAAAATTCATAGGCGTGATGTAAGTTAGGTGACAGATTGACAGCAAATGGATTAATTTATCCATGGACCAGAACTGGATATTTTGGATTTTCAGATCTATTAATTGGTGCCTTAGGATAACAATTCTCAATCTTTTTGATTTCAGGACCTTTTTATGTTTTTAAAATGATTGAAAAACTGAAGGTTTTTTTGTGTGAGTTTTATCTGTTAAGATTTATGACATTAGCCGATTATACAGAGTGAAGTAAGCCAGAAAGAAAAACACCAATACAGTATACTAACACATATATATGGAATTTAGGAAGATGGCAATGACGACCCTGTATGCAAGACAGGGAAAGAGACACAGATGTGTATAACGGACTTTTGGACTCAGAGGGAGAGGGAGAGGGTGGGATGATTTGGGAGAATGACATTCTAACATGTATACTATCATGTAAGAATTGAATCGCTAGCCTATGTCTGACGCAGGATACAGCATGCTTGGGGCTGGTGCACGGGGATGACCCAGAGAAATGTTATGGGGAGGGAGGTGGGAGGGGGGTTCATGTTTGGGAACGCATGTAAGAATTAAAGATATTAAAATTTAAAAAATAATAATAAATAAAAAATAAAATAAAAAAATTAAAAAAAATAAAAAAAAGATTTATGACATTAGAAATTAAAACTAAAAATCTAATGTCTATTAAAGTTACAGTAATCTATTATATGTGAACATGTTTTATGAAAAGGAAATCTCTATTTTTCAAAACAAAAATATGTACTGAGAAGCATGGCATTGTTTTACATTTATATTTTTAATGTCTGGCTTAATAGAGGGCAGCCAGATTCTCCCATCTGCCTCTCTGTTAAAGCTGTTGCTGTGTTATTTTGTTTGGAGCCTATGAGGAAAATCTGGCCTCAGACAGACATGGAGCTGGGAAAGGAAAAATTTCTTAAAAGCCTTCTCAGATGCCCTTTTTGTGTATTTTTCTTTTGATATTATTTCAGAACTAGACAGATGGTAGTTCCTTAGAGCCTGTTGCAGTGTTGAATCTGAAGTCATATCAATGAACTTCTTGTCCTCTGCTATATTAAAACCCAGTATTCTTGTTTTATATTTTGCATGAATCTTTTTCTATGCATGATTTTGTTGTGTTTTGGTCATTTAAAAATATTGATTGATTGAGTTATGCAGATCTTCTGACTGTCATATACCTACAATAATGTTCATGAGTTATCAAACTCATCAGAGAAGTCTTTGAGTGTCTGGATTTTGTCAGAAACTTTTTGTGGAAAATTTTGTAGAAAGGTACTTTTCACTTGAAAACTCCAGTCTTATTATTGGCAACAAGCACTGTGAGCTAATTTCCCCTGAAGAGACAGAATAGCTTCATTCATTTTTGAAAAATGCCAAATCCTCAAGTGTTACTGACATAGTTTATCAAACATTCTTTCAGGTAAAAATCATGTTCAGTGGGAAAAAAAGAGGCTAGTTTTAGCTCAAACATCTAAGAGTTCATTTCACGAGTGCCTTCCTTCCAGACAGACATCAGGAGATCAGTCTGTGCAGTCTTTCCTGTGTGCTTCCCATTGCATTACACAGGATATTGAACAGCAAGTAGTCCATAGTCAAGAGTTTTAAAAACTGAGAATTTTACTGCTCCGTCCTGGTGTTTCAAAGGTGAAACTAGAGTGTGTGTGCATGCGTGTGTGTGTATGTGGCAGTGAAGAACATGGCCACAGTAGAGATGCCATGACTTGATTCATGCTCAGGCACCACACTTTCACCCGTCATTGCTTTTGCCCCCTTGGTCAACACAGTGAAAATAATAACGGAGTTATCTGCCTTTTATGAAAATAGCTTTGACCTTCTAGGTGGCATGCAGTGAGACCCCAGGGATCCATGGACCACACTTAGAGGATACGCAGTGTTTTAGGGGATCCATTTCTCCTGTGTTCTGGGGAGTTGCTTAGGTCCCATGCCTATGTTAAGTTATGGTTTATTTATGTTCTTCCACATTCTAAATACCGGCAAAGTCAAGCTAAAATAAATGTCAAAAGCAGCCTGAAGGAGAAAGTGTATTATGAAGGCAGGTTGGAGAGGTCAGTTTGTCCTCCATAATGGCAAACTGTGATTATGAGCTGATTCTGTGCATAAGGATTTTGGTGTTCTACTTTTACCATTTATGCCAGTACCTAAAAGAGTCCTGTCTTTCTTCCTGCCTCTCCCCACCCTCAATATCAAGTGCATAGAGGGAAGCTGAGAGGGTGTGGTATGGCGGGGAAGGTTTTCTAAGCTAGATCCTGTGAGTTTCTCTGAATCCACCTACTCTAAGTATGAGTGTGAACTCATCACCAACAAGCAGCCATAAATATAAATTAACTCAAACATTTTTTAAATCACAAATGGTAAACTAAGTGTATCTGTTGGCCTTCCATAGGTAGTGGAGCCAATCTGAGTAGTGAAGTTGCACCATTGGACGTCTTAGCCGGCAGCAGAGAGCTTGACTATAACGTGAGAGTCTCAGCACCTGCTAGTGGCCGAGATCATGGTGTCAGGTATGAATCAGGAGATCTTTGCTACAGCTTTGGTTCCAACAGTTTCCTCCTACTGATTCGAATTTCTGAATGATCTCTCTAACTCAATGTTGACTAAATCCGTACAAAGTGAGTGATGCCAGACTTTGGAATCGAACTTTGGTCCTTCTCTTCCCAATGGTTTGCCATATTAGATGGCTCCACATTAGACTGGACATGAACTTTACTTAACGAGAGTTGTTGGACTTCTTTTTTTTTTTTAAAGAAATCTAACTTGGAGGCAAAAGTGAAAAATAGGCGAGAACAGAGAGGCTGGGCGTGCGATAGTTCATGTGGTCACAAAGAGTTGGACAAGACTGAGCGACTGAACTGAACTGATTTGAGTGGACCCTCATCCATGCCTAGTATTTTTGGTATTTGACCCATTTAGCATTACTCCCATCATTGTGAAAAGCAGATGGTAACTGATAAACAAATATAGGTTGATTGCTTTAGCTGCTCCAGGAAGTCCACAAACAACAAATGTTAGATTTTATTCTTCTATATTATACACTTATCACCAAGATGCTAATGTATTAAATATGTATACAACAATTCAATATGTAACAACTTTAGGGAACCTAATTGTTTTATACTCTGTTCACTCATGAAGCCACTGCTGCTGCTGCTAAGTCGCTTCAGTCGCATCCGACTGTGTGACCCCATAGACGGCAGCCCACTAGGCTCCCCCGTCCCTGGGATTCTCTAGGCAAGAACACTGGAGTGGGTTGCCATTTCCTTCTCCAGTGCATGAAAGTGAAAAGTGAAAGTGAAGTCGCTCAGTCGTGTGCGACTCTTAGCGACCCATGGACGGCAGCCCACCAGGCTCCTCTATCCATGGGATTTTCCAGACAAGAATACTGGAGTGGGGTGCCAT